>NW_006399840.1:7069338-7111571 GCF_000299155.1 Elephantulus edwardii | reverse complement strand
TGTGTGTGTGTGTGTGTGTGTGTGTGTATACCAAGCTGCTCTGCTCACAGCAAAGGAGCTAGACTGTCTCTGGTCCAGGGCTCCCCATCTCTTCTTCCTTTTCCTGCTAGTCAAGGCCTCATACCACCCAGGAATAACCTGCTCCATGCGCTGTACATTAACATCGATTGCTGCAGAAAAGAAGGTTCCTAAATCCTCTGCAGAGTCGCCCACTTTGATCCTGCTGTGCTCTTCCACCTTTTGACCTTTGGCCACAGTGAGCTGGGCATATAGAGACTGGAGCAGGTAGAACACTTCTGGCCCCCATCCTCGAAGGTTGAGCACAGGGTCCCTCTCACTACGCTGTCCACATCAGCTGAGCAGTGGGCGAAGTGGAAGTTCTTCCCACCACACTCTCCAGCCAGGTGTGGAAAGGTGCAGAACAAGTGCAGGTTCTGGGCTACCTGCTTCCACAGGTGTTTGAAAGTGGGCACACTGCCAGTGAAGTTGATGCCACAGCTCTGAGCTGGTGATGATGTCCCCAAACACAGGCCCCTCTGCTGGCACAAACTATTAGCTTCATGCTAATACATTTGCATATTTGGTGACATATTCATGTATATATGTATAGGACTTCCCCATAATCACAATCACATCCATAGACAGAAAAGGACACATTTACCTAAATGCATAGACATAGACATATATATGCTTACATAAATGTAGACACGTGTGTGTTCATAAACATAGACATGTATATGTGCATATAAACATAGACATGTGCATATACACATGCATATCCGTGTATATTCTCAGCCATGTGCAATTGCAGGTCTACATACGTAGTCATGGACTTGCCCATTTAAACAAAGACCCATGGTCATTACCTAAGCGTATGTATAAATACTTTTACAAAATGTATTTCTGTAGTTGTAAATTTATTACATATGTAATAAAATAGACTTGAACATACAAAAATAAAAAGGTATTAGTAATGAATATGTGAGGAAGATGAGCAATCTACTCCTAATCAATTAATTGCCCCTGAAAGTCTGCCAGAGGATGAGCTATGGGTCAGTTCCAACTCTATGATAGACAGCAACACAACAACACTGAACGAATCATTGTAAATACAAAACTCCATCTCTATTTTCAGCCTCATTTTTATCATCAAGCCCATACTTCCCAACTACTCATACTTCTTTACTGTTTCCTACTTTTGTATTCCAGTCACCAGTTATCAATAATGCATCTTAGTTGCATGTTTGGTCAATTTTGGACTGCAAGATTAGGTAAAAATTTTCAATTTCTTTTTCTTTGGCTCTAGATGTGGACACATCTCTTTGAATAATAGTCATGTTCATGGGCCTTCCTTTTATGTGTATGGATATTATCCTATCATTCACAACATTGTATTTCAGGATAGAACTTGAAATTGACTTTTCTACTATGAATGCAGCATCATTCTTCTCGGTTTTAATTTCCTGCATAGTATATTATATAATTATCCCATTCAAAGTGGCCAAATATAGCCCATATAATCTCACAAAAATGCCTAGTATGTCAATGTTCATGCATTCTATTTTATTTTTAACAGTTTCTAACGTTCAAGCTATGTAGATTCCATGTTCCAATTATTGAATGATGTTTGTTATTGTTTTTCCTAATTTAAACTGACTTCTAATCTGCCTGTCTGTCTCAGGTACCTTTACAAATTATTGAAGAGCAATTATGTCAGTTTGAGAACTAAGGTGTGTCTGATCCAGGTCATGGTCTTTATAGTCATTAGCTATGCATCAGAGAGCTAACAATGAATAAGGATATTAGAAGAAGAACTGAGGCCTTTGAACTGTGATATTGGAGAAGAGTACTGAATATTCCCTAGACTGCAAAAGAACAAACAAATACATCTTGGAGAATGTATAGCCAGAGTGCCCCTTGGAGGCAAAGATGATAAAGCTTCATCTCACATACTTGGTTCAAGACGTTAGGAGAGGTTATTCCTTGGAAAGGACATCATACTTGGGAAGATGGAGGCTCAACAAAAGAGAGAAAGACCCTCAATCAGGTGAATTAACTTGGTGACTGTGACAGAGTGTGTCAGAGATTGTGAAGATGGCACAAGAAAGGACAATGTTCAGATCAGTTCACAGAGTGACGATAACTCATTCTTAGTGGCATGTAATCACACCACCACCACCACCACCACCAGAAATCAATGTTCATGTATGCAACAGTTAAGAAATCATTCCGTTAGGTAAACTTGTTGAAAAAAAGCAAAACCAAAATAATTTCATAAATCAACATATCTGTGTTTGCCTCAAGGTGCATTTGTCTCAAACCACGTTCTTTTCAGTCATCACATATCCATGAAAATGTTGAATAGTAACAGAAGAAAAAAGAAAATGGAACCCAGAATTGATACTGTATTTTGAACTAGTGGTGTTGGGGGGAAATAGTGAACTGCCAGAGACTGAGAAAATCAGTTTTTTAATAAGTTCAACAAAACGTATTCCTTAGGAAAAGGATGGCTAGATTGTTAAGAGCTTATATATTGCATTGGGAAAGTCTGCTGTCAGAGACCTCTCCAAAGTACTGAACAATGATGTCAGTCTGGAGACTAAGGTGCTCCGGATACAGTTCATGGTCTTTGCAACAACTTGCTATGCATCAGAGAGCTGGAAAATGACAAGGGATGATAGGAGAATTAATGCCTTTGAGTTGTGTTTCTGGAGGAGAGAATTGAATATACAATGGACTGCTAGGAGAACAAACAAGTTCGTCCCAGAGAGGGTGAAGCCAGGCTCCTCCTTGGAGGCAAGGATTCTGAAGCTTTGGTAAACCTACTTTGGAAATAATTGCAAGGCTGGAACAGTCCTTGGAGAGGGACATCATGCTTGGGAGGGTGGAGAAACAGTGCAGGAAAGGAAGACCCTCGATGAGATGAATTGATTCCATGACTGGAGTAATGGGGATAGGTGTGTCAGAGACAATAATGTTGACAAAGGATAGAGCAAGGTTTAGGGCTGTTGTACATAAGGTCACTATGAGTCACAGGCAACTCAACAGCACAACAATTTGGGGGAACATCATCGGGAAAGACAATTGTTTCAAAAGGATATCTTATTTGGCAAAGCAAGAGGTCAGTTAAAACAAAGAAAATCTCAGTGTGCTGGATTGTAAAAATAGTACACCAATGCATTATTATTATAAACATGCCCAGGATCTTAAAGATAAAGCTGCACCTTGTCATGGTTTGTTTTGTTCTACATAAGGTCACCATAAGTTAGAGTCAATATGATGACAACTAACAACAATGAGAAAAGGATATGTGTACTATGAAGACCCACTGACACATAATAGGTGCTCAATAAATATTTGTTTTAAGAATGTAAAATATCCTGTATAGTAATTACAAAATATGCATCACCTCTAATTATTTAGGTTGAAAATGACACAATAGCTATTTATATTTTTCTTTTCCTGTTTGTAACAACTGCCTCTTAAAAATTGAATGTGAGGACATAGCAGACTGGTTGTAGTACATTAAATTAGAAGTGAGGACTAATTTGAAGATCAAAGATGCTCTTTGGGAGGTATCACTTGGCTGAGAGGAAAAGCATTAGCTGTCTCCTCCTGTCTCATGTATTTGTACTCCGTCTTGGAAATATCCTTCCCCACAGTTTCACAATCTTGATGTTTAATTTAACACAAAAGTCTTTGAGAAGCACAACAGGGGGTTGTTCCTGGTAGTTTTGGCATTGAGGAAATTGAAATGTACATGTTTTTTCTCATTTATCAAAGAAGGGCAAGAATCTAAACTGACATTTTATATCAAATGAATTATGAACTGTGTATTTTGTACCTAAGGGAACAACAACTAAATTAGAGTTTTGGAGAAAAGAGGAAAGAGACAAAAATGGGTTTTTAATAAAACATACAGTAATTTCTGTTACTTTGTCTGATGGTAACATGATTAGACTCAGTTTTATTATAGAACTAGTTAAGTGGATATAAGCTACTCAGAAATCTCTAAGATTTAAATATATTAAGAAGCTTGTCTCAGAAAAATTTAGGCTGAATTCTTTTTCATATATCCAGAATGTATGGCATCAAACATTCTTCATATTCTAAAGTGAGCTTTTTCTGCCTTTCTCAGTGCTTTGTTACACTTTAAAACAAAATTAAATTTTTGTGAATTCTACCTGCTGAGAAAATATGGGAGTAGAAGTTGTCGCAAAGGAGGTAAATGAGATGAAAAATATTACGTGCATGCTCTATCTTCTGTTTGACTAAATTCATCCTCATACATAAACACTAACATACTTTGATTCTTCAATTAAAATGCAACCACAAGGAAATTATCCTGCTTATTAAGATTATGTATAAGCAGGTTAAGTTCTAATCTTAAGTTCCCTTCTTCTATTAATATGACCTGGAAGAAAGAATACAAATCTATTTATCCTTGGTTTATATTATGTGTAAAATGGAGAAAATAAGTGGAAGCACTTTTCAGGGTTGACACTATGTAGAACATGATAATGCTTGGAAAGCATATACCACAGGCTTAACAGGGAGTAAGTATATATTGTTGTTAAATGTCATCGAGTCGGAGACGACTCAAAGCGACCCTATGAATGAAAGACCTAAACACTTGTATAATTTTCATCATTTCTCCAAGTTCATAGGGTCTCTGGAGGCAAGTTATTTCGGAAGTGGATGCCACTCCTGCTTCCAAGCTTGTTTTCATTGGAGAGCTCCATCAAACACTGTCCACCATGGGTAACCATTATCGCACTTGACACATGTTGGAACTCCAGTGATGCTAAAAGGAACTTGTACTATGTATCTTAAACCTAATAATTTTTGATATTTAAAAAATATTTGGCATATTCATGAAAATTTGGCATATTCTGATACAGAACTCATTGTCATGTAGTCAGAATCGACACCAAGCTGACCCTCAGCAAGTTTCCAAGGTTGCAAATCACAGAGGAAGGGATTGCCTGGTTTCTCGCACTGAGCTGTTGGGAGATTTGAATCGCCAGAGGCTTGGCCTACCCTGAGTATTACAATGCCGTTCTTTTCACTCCTTACTTGAATGAAGACTTGTTTTTGTGGTGGTGTGCTGTAGGTTTTCAGAGGTTATAAAGCACAGGGAAGGAGATGAGGAGCAACTGTTGCGTTTGAACTGTATGCCTCTGGGTTGGTAGCACAACTTCTTACCAGAGTTTCCTGCAAGAGGACTAGATATCAGTAAATTGCCTGCCCATTATTTAAGAGTTACTGATGATCAAAGTATAGGAAGCATTAGAATTAAAATTTTAAAGTACAGCCAGACATTACCACGTCTATGTAATATACCACAAAAGTAATTTGTAAAATCACCAGTTTGAAATTTGGGGAAACCAGAGATAATTATGCTTTCTTTTTCCAACAAATCTACATATTATATTTCCATCATATTATTATATTACCTCAAAGAGAAGATTTGTATTTGTGCTACAATACCAGTAGAAAGCTTGGAAGTATGAACTCACCTAATGATACCTCAAAAGAAAGAACTAGAAATCTGCTTCTGAAAGGTCATCTTATTCTGAAGCACAAGGGGTTGCCATGAGTCCAAATCAACTCTGGTAACTGCTTTTTTTTATTACTAAATAAACAGCTTTAGTTTGCTTGACTCCACAATCAATAATCTTAGCACCAGCAAACAGGAAATTAAAAGACATAATGCTTTGGGAAAGTCTGCTGTCTGAGACCTCTCCAAAGTACTGAAGAACAATGATGTCAGTCTGTAGATTATGGTGCACCTAATACAGGCCATGCATGGTTTTTGCAGTCACTTGCTATGTTTTAGAGAGCTGGACAATGACTAGGGGCGATAGAAGGAGAATTGATGCCTTTGAGCTGTGGTGTTGGAGAAGAATATTGAATATACCATGGACTGTTAAGACAATGAGCAGGTTCATCCTAAAGAGGGTTAAACCAGGCTGCTCCTTGGAGGCAAGGATTCTAAAGCTTCATCTGACATACTTTGGACATATTGCAAGGAGGGACCAGTCCTTGGAGAGGGACATCATGCTTGGGAGGTTGAAGGGACAGTGCTGGAGGGGAAGACCTTCTATGAGGTGGATTGATTCAGTGACTGGGGAAATGGGGATAGGGTGTGTCAGAGACAGTGAGATTGGCACAGGGTAGAGCAGGGTTTAGGGTTGTACATAGGGTGGCTATGGGTTTCAGGCGACTCAATGGCACATAACAACAATATGCATTTGGGGAGCTCTTGTGGCATAGTTCATAGGAAGTGTGTTGCTAATCCAGCACCTGTCTGGCAGTTAGAATCCACCAATACCTCCGTCAGAAGGGTGAAATGTCTTCTCCGTGAGATTTACAGCTTCAGAAAACCCACTGGAGGGCCAGCTATGAGTTGTTTCTGACTTGATGGCAATGAGGGAGTGTGAAAGTGTCCTGGAAGTTAATGTGGATGAAGAGATGATTCTGAAAATGCTGGGAATACTAATGAACACTAGAAATACTGGAAGCATTCAAACGCCAAAAGCAAATCTTTAAATGGAATCCTTAAAACTTGAATTTAAATCCTTAAAATTGAATTTTTTTCTTTCTTTGTAAGTAAGAAAAGGACAGAATTTGGTTAGATATGTAAAAAACAAAATTCTTCTAGGTATTATACCAACAACTTAAAGGCCTCTAATTAGTCTCACAAAGTGACACTTTCATATTCTAGTTGAGCAAATAATGTAACTAATGAAATTCAAAATCTTTTTTTCCCCTCTGAGCACAATAAGCTACATAATTTGTGGCTTTGAGGTATTTCAGAATTAATATTGGATAACTTCAGTCTGTTTGATATTTCCTAATTAACAAATTCACTAAAATGGCCACGCAGGATAATGTAATGTAACACGTTAATCTCACAACACAAAGAGAGAATAGGAGTAGAGGTATGCTGCCTTGGTGTTATGGATGCTAATGTGAAGTGGGATCTCTCAGTTCTCAAAGTGGTCAATAGCAATTAGTATTCACTGGTGTCTTTTTATTCTTGTGCCCTTGACCCACCTCTGTCCACCCTCTCCATATTGTTCCTATTATATACTGTAACAGAGGATAGCTTTGCTTCTTTTCCATTCCAATTAAGGCATTCTTAGTGAACACAGAGACAATTTTTCACCCCGTGAAGAATAATTATTAGAACTAGGTAAGATCTGCCCATTGGGCTTCATATAATTTGACAAATATTTGCACCAATTTTGATTGATGCATTCTTACGTCCGTGAAATGTTATTAAAGTTTGGAGTTCCACTAGGAAATGCAGACTCAGATGAGTTTTATTAAGAAACCAAGGACAAATGTTGCTCCAACTTCAGATTTTATTTGGTATCATATTCAAACTATTTTATTTTGTCATGACATAAGAAAGAAATTACATTTTTTAAGAAAAAAATATTGTTGCTGTTGTTGTTATGTGCCGTCAAGTCATTTGCGACTCACAGCGACCCTATGTACAACAGCCCTAAACCCTGCTCTATCTATCCTGTGCCAATCGCATTGCCTCTGATACACCCATCCCGGTTACCCCAGTCACTGAATCAATCCACCTCATAGAGGGTCTTCCCCTCCTGCGCTGTCCCTCTACCCTACCAAGCATGATGTCCCTCTCCAAGGACCTGTCTTTCCTTACAACATGTTCAAAGTATGTTAGACAAAGCCCCAGAATCCTTGCCTCCAAGGAGTAGCCTGGCTTAACCGTCTCTAGGATGGATCTGTTTGTCTTCTTGGCAGTCCATGGGACATTCAGTACTCTTCTTCAGCACCACAGCTCAAATGCGTCAATTCTCCTTCTATTCTCCCTAGTCATTGTCCAACTCTCTGGTGCATAACAACTGATTGCAAAAACCATGGCCTGTATCAGGCACACCTTCGTCTCCAGAGAGACACCGTTGCTCTTGAGTACTTTGGAGAGGTCCCTAACAGCAGACTTTCCCATTGCAATACGTTTTTTGATTTCCTAGCTGCTGGTGTACATTAAAATGTTTTCCATAAAAAATAGATGGGACTTTTTAATAATTCTTTCTATACAAGACTTTTGTCCCAAATACTTCTGCCATATACTGGTGGCTTTCTTAAAAATTATCATTTCTTTAGCCTGTAAAGTCTGCAGTCCTTTTTACAAGGTTTTGGATGTGTTGTTTGGGGTTTTTTTTCCCCCATGGACTGCCAAGAGAAAAAATTAGATCTTTCTTGGAGAGAGTAAAACCAGAGGGCTCCAAAGCATGGATGGTAAAACTTCATCCCATATGCTTCAGACATGTTGTACAAGAGGGGCCAGTCCTTGGTGAAGGGCATCATGCTTGGAAAGCTTCACTGTAAAAGTAAAAGAGAAAGACCCTTGGCAAGATGGGCTGATACAGTCTGTAGCAATGGACTCAACTGTGTCTAAGATGATGAGGATGGCACAAGATAAATCAGGTTTCAGATCTGTGTTTTACTGGGTCATAGTCAACTTGATGGTTCATAATAACAACAGTGGGTCAAGAGTTGTGCTGTACATTATTTATCTCTTTTCTTGGGTTTTCCCCAACCCCATGTCAGTCCTTTTTTACAGCAGTAGCATTATGCATAATTTGTCTTTTTGTGGCTGAGATATTTCACTCAGCATGATGTCCTTTTTTCCAAAGAAAAAAGTGAATTGGGAAGGGAGGAGGGACAGGCAGGAAAATGTGCAACAATGAATGCATGGAAATCCAAGTTCTTTATAAACTTACTATAAAATCTCAATAAAAAAGAAAAATAAATACAGGCATTTGATTTTTTTAAAGATTTTTTAAAGTGCTGTAAATCCAAAAGCATCCAATTAGATTCTACTATCTGCATCTGAGAAGAAAAAAGAGACCATTTTCTCCAGTGTCATTTACAGTCTCCGAAAATCCTCTGGAGGATCAGCTGAGTCAATTCCCACATGAAGGCAATGGCCTGAGCTGGCCAGTACTGATGCTTGAAGAGATGAATATCAGTATACAGAGATACACAATGAGAGAAACAGACACACTGTGAAAGACAGAGGTGATTTCTTGAAACTGTCCAAATAGAGAAATAACCCACATTAGCCAATGGTGACTTACCACACTTGCCAAAGAAAGCTCAATATTACAATGATGCAATTTAAAAATATATCCTGCAAAAATGCCTTACAGTCTTTTCAGGACTCCTGATTGTAAAATTCTTCCATTCCCAATGTAGTCGTTAAACTCAAAATTAGTTTTAGAGTTCTGTTGGATGAGGAAGAACTAGAGGTCTCCTGTGATCTACGCCTGTGAGCAAGGGAAAGCCTCTGAACCATTTATTTTTATCTAAAAAATATTTTTTTGCTCACATTGTGTTCCTTATACTCATTTTCATAAATTGTATATAAAATTAGTTACTATTAATTTATGCCCACTATCATCCCATCTTTTTAAGATCCTCACTGGATATTTCTAATTCCTTTACCACCTCCCCTCTGTCCACCAGATTCTGTGACCCCCTGATTTCCCCACCCTCAGCCCTCCTGCTATCTCCACTTCCCTCTTCCTAGTTATCCTCTTGTTTTTACGATAATGATCTGATGCAGTATTTGTTCTTATGAGCCCAAGTTCATTCATCACAATTGTCTCCAGCCTTTCCCATGTTATATAGCATTTTTCTAAATTGTTGCTCTTGAATGCTGTATAGAATTCCATGATGTGAATGTACCACAATTTCTCAATCCATTTGTTTGTTGATGGACCTTTAGGCTGATTCCATGTTCTTCCTATTTGAATAACACTATGATGAACATCAGTGTACAAATGAAATAGGGAGCTCTTGTGGTTTACACTGTAAAGAAGTGGCACTGACAACCTGATGCAGACAGTTAGAATCCACCAATTTCTCTGAGGGAGAACTATGAACAATATGTGGCATTTACTGTCTGTGAAAACGCACTGGAGGGTCAGCTCTGGGTTACTTCCATCTGGATGGCAGATAACAACAATATAGTTTAAAATAACAGTTAGGAGCTTGGGTTTCAGAGACAGGCTGATGAATTCAAATTCCAGCTGAACCTCTTGTAAGCTTTGTAATCTTGTGTGGATCATTTACTTAGCTAACCTCAGTCTCTTTGATCCACTTTGCTTTATTCAAAGGACTGTCATATGTGTAAAATGAGATAATACATACACACCATTTAGACCAGTGCCTGGAAAACAACAAATACTTAGTGTTACTTTAGGCCTTTGATGTCTATTGTTTGGTTTTAAGATAACTTCAGAAGATATATTCAGTTTTAGTTCTAAAGATTATGTCAGGGCAATTGTATCAGTGGTCTGTTCAGCTCTGGAGACTCCAGAATGTCTGGAGCGTCTAAGAATTTGAAACACTGCTTACCATTTATCACCTTTTGATCTAGATTTTTTCCACAGAGTTATTGATCAAAAGCCATAATGGTAGTCAGGCACCACCATTAAGTTCTTCTGGTATCTTAGATGCAAATAGTCAAACATTCCATATTCTCTAGTTTATTGCATTTTCTTCCTTTCCATGTTGCCCCAGGCCAATATTGATCATTGTCATGCCTTAGATAGATTTTTTTTCCCAAGCTGTGAAGACTTTACATACTATAGAAAGAGGTAAGAGGTAGGAAAAAACCACTTAACTCATTTTCTGGCCTATTAACTGAAATATCCTATTTGTCATGACCTCAAGCTCCCAAACCAAGAAACCAAATTCCATAGTGTTTGGTTATATGTAAGCAGGCTTCATTCTTTCTGAATGTGTGTAGTTTTTCTATGGATTCTTTAAGGACATTATTCAATGGGAATTAATTTATGGGGATGACTGTATAAAACACAATGTGAATGAAGGAAAGTATGAAACACAATGTATATGAATTTTGCATGCAAAATACAGCCAGAAATGCACAATCAGGAAAGGATAAAATTGATTAAAATTGTTAAAAGATTAAATACCTTTGGTTGTTGTTGTGTACCATAGAGTCAGAACCAACCCATACTTGGCCCTCCAGTGTGTTTTCAGAGGCTATTAATAGCACAGGAGGAGATTGTCCGTCCTTAAAATACTTTTCCAATAGGGTAAAAGAAAACTCTACTGATGGAGCTAGGGGCAACCTTGGCAATACTATCTCAGAAAAGACTGATAACCCAATTACAAAATGGGTAAAAGACATAGAAAGTTTTCTCAGAGGAAAACATTCAGATGGCAAATAGATACATGAAGAAATGCTCGAAATTACTGATAGTAAGAGGGGTGCAAATCAAAACCACAATGAGATACCTTCTCACACCAGTACCAGGACAACCAGTACTAAATGTTGGAGAGCACATGGAGAGATGTTGGAACTCTCATACACTGTTGGTGGGATTGTAAAATGGTATGATCACTCTGGAATGCAATTTGGGGTTTCTTCAAAAAGCTGAACATAGACACTCCATATGACCCAGCTATGCACTGCGAGGAATATATCCCAAGGAAATTGAAACTGTGACCAAATAGAGACCTGAACATCAATGTTCATAGCAGCATTATTCACAGCTGGAAGAAGATTAAGACAGCCCAAATGTCTAGCCACATTGAATGGATTGAGAAATTGTGATAGAGTCACATGATGGAATACTGTACAGCATGCAGGGGGGAAAAAATTGAAAACTACTATATAACTTGGTAGAAATTGGAGAGCATTATGCTGAGTGAACTAACTCAGTCTCATAAGAACAAATACTGGATTAAGGCCATTATAGAAAAAAATAAAAGGAAAACTAGTAAAACATGTATTGGGGCTCAAGGGGGGAAAGAATAGGAGCAGAGTGTGAGAGTGGACAAGGGAGAAATCACGGGTCACGTAATTTGGTGACGGGAGTGGAAGTAAGAAATGGGAATGGTCCAGTGGAGACCTGAAGAGACAGGGTAATGGTGGACATTATTCAATGAGAATTAATTTATGGGGATAATTGTATAAAACACAATGTGAATGAAGGAAAGTATGAAACACAATGTATATGAATTTTGCATGCAAATTAATATAAAATAATTTTTTAAAGACAGCAAAGGTAGTGAAAATGATATGGGGGCAGGGGAAAGGATCAAGTGCTGTTAGAGTGACCAAACTCTATTTATGCGCTTAGTGCCCAAGAAAACCTCAGTTAATTCTTTCTCCAACTCGGTTCATTTCTGTTCTTGGCTTAGGCACTGGTGATATATTGGTTAAAGAATATAAATGCTAACCTAAAGTTTGGTGGTTCTAATCTATGTATTGCTCCACAAGAGAAAGCAGCCTGCCAAAATAAAAATGTACAGCCCTGAAGCCCTATGAGCATATCTACTACATCTTAAACAGTCACTATGAGTCAGAACTGAGTGAATGACAGTAGATTTTTGTTGAGAGCGCCTCATTTCTCTGAAGGGCCAGCTCTCAGAAGGGCCCAAAGCTGGTAAAATATTGCATTCCTCATAAGATGTGTAGAAGTAATATAATAATGAATTCTACATCAAAAGAAAAGCTTTCCAACAACAAGGACTGTCCAGTCTTATATAAGGCAACTTATATAAAATGCTATTTTCCATATCACATTTCTTAGAACAGTGTATGTCCAGGGATTGCCTGCCTAGAGTCTTTTAGACAAGATCACTTATTTTGTGTACAGTTAATTGATGACTGGTAAGCTATCTACTCTTCAAACTTAAGATGGTATGTTAAAAAACATTTTTTTATCAAAGATTAATTTCATGACATATCCATAAGCAGGATTTAATGTCTATATTTTTCTCTGTCTTAGGAACATGAAAATACATATCTTGTTGAATTTCTATGCACTTTGCTCATTTCATTAGAACTGGCAATTCCTTGGTTTCTTGTGGAATAAGGAATCCCTGCTGTGATGCACAAATAAAACTAGAGAAGTTCTATTTAAGCATATGAGTGAGAAAGAACATACATCTAACCTTTCCTGAGGGTAATTTACTCAATTTTATGAATGATTTTATGGTAAATCTATTTGATATATTTAATGTTTATTCTAGGTTATAAATGGCTTGCTCTAACAGAATTTTTGTAGTACAGAATTAAGAGCATTGTCTTGGATGAAAAAGTACTTCTAAATTGGATCCTCTCTCTTCCAAAAATGTAGTGACTGCATGAAACATGTTAACTTCTCTGAGCCTTGGACTCTTTATGCTAGTAGAGTGATAACAGCACCGTTTTGTCATGTTATTCTTAAAGTTGGTAATAGTTAGATTAAAGAATTCGGCACGTAGTTATGTGCTTGAAAAGTGAGCTATTAGATGGGACTATTTTGAGAGCATTAAATACATTTTAGCCTACTTGTTACTATTTAATTCTGTGTGTGCATCCTTGTGTCAAGGTCAGAGGACCATTTGTTAGCACATCTATATATTCTTCATAACTAATATTTCTTTTAATGACATATGGTTTAGTGACTGGAAATTGGGTCTTGCCTTTCTTTTTTCAATTTGTTCATGACTTAACTACTCAGTATGTGTCTGAACTTTAGATTCCACTTTGGAATCTAGGATCTAAAGTACTTATTATTACCTGACTACTTAAAAATGTGATCACAGAAATGTGTAATCCAAGATTTTGAATACGTGCATGATACTAAGAGTGTATCTAGACAGAAGGTCACAGTTTCTCCTATTTTTTTTTTATTTGTGTGCGTGTGTACTGTCAAATAAGATTTGACTGGTACAGGAGGAGACTGTTCCTCCTTCTCCAGCAGAGCATCTGGTGGATTTGAACTGCACACCTTCGGGATTGCAGTGCAGCTTCTTGCCACTAGGCCACCAGATCTCGCCAGTTTCTCCTATGTTTATTTTTGTATGCTCTGTATGTTCTATGAGAACTTACTCATAGGTAACTTTCCAATGAGTATTCAAAGACTATAAACACAAGAATAGATTGCCAATATTTTTCTTGCAGAGAAGCTTATGAATTTGAACAGTTTATCTCTGTATAGGCAACATGACCCTTTACTAGGTCACTGTTGTTGTTGGTAAATGCCGTCAAGTAGTAGACAAATCATAGCGACCCTATGAATGAAATACCTGAACTCATGTATAACTTTTGCCATCTCTCCACATTCATAGAGTTTCCAGAGGAAAGCCACTTCAAAAGTGGATGCCACTCCTGCTTCCAAGCTTGTTTTATTTGGGAAGCTCCACCAAACGCTGTCCACCATGGGTAACCATTACAGGAGGCAGAATCACATTGTCTCACACCCATGAGTGGATCGACATTCCACAGTAATCCTCACCAATACCAGCAAGCAAGCCTTTATTAGAACCCAGCTCCTGCAGACGACTTCACTCATTAGGGAAAAATAAGTTGTTGTAGTTGTTGTTATGTGCCACTGAGTCGCTTGTGACTCATAGCAACCCTATGTACAAGAGCCCTAAACGCCATTCTATCCTGTGCCAGCCTTGCCGTCTCAAACACATTCATTCCCACCTCTAATCTCTGGACTGAAGCAGATTTTGAGGTGTGCCTGAGTCAGATTCCGAGTGAATCCAGCTGAGAGCATCAATCACATCCTAATGGAATGAACCCAGAAAGAGTTGATAGAAGTGGTAGGCACTGGAATTAGATTGAAAGCACTATTAACCCAAGTGAGTCATGGAAAAGTCTCAAGGACAGCGCCAGTTAAAAGCATGGTTCTTAAAGAGCCAACACTTCATGCACATCTGGGTATCAGTATCTAACTTCAGAATTCCCCAAATCATTTATGCCTCTCTTATACTGTGTACACAGTTTTGTGATAGAGTCCCTTGAGTCTTATCAAAGTATAAAGTACATGACCTTATATCTTCGTTTTACATATTCTGTCATTTTTACCTATTGTTGAATGGCTAAGATGATACATTGAGAGAGACTCAACAACAAGCCGCATTATGCATATGACACAACCTTGCTTGCTAAAAGTGAGATCATGAAACTCTTGCTGCATAAAATCAAGGAGCACGACCTTCAATATGGATTGCAACTCAGCATCACAAAGACAAATATCCAATGACCCAGGTAATTCCACTCTTAAGTCCTCCTGACTGTGACACTTGGAGAAGGAGAACAACACTTGCCCTGTTTCCAAATTATACACCAATATACAGGTCGTTGATAGAACTGTGCCCTCTCCTGTGATATTACACACTTATTACAGCCTAACACATGCCAAGAAAAGATTCACATAATGTTAAGAAAGCATCAGGCAGCCTCAAACATTATGAAAAAACAAAATAATTCTTCTCCTAAAAAAGCAGAGCATATTAGAGAACCAATGAATACCCTAGACACAGAGAATCAGATGAAACATATTGATGTAGAGTTATTTGAACAGCCCCAGAAGAAGGTGCAAATGATGGAAAAAGCAATGGAACCCATTAAGAAAAGTGAATATGCCAGAGACAGGAAACCAGAAAAAAAATATATTGATAAGGGTCAACTTGAACAACTATAGAAGAAAATCCAAAAGATGAAAGAATTAAAATTACAGATAAAAATGTATAAGAACTTAAAAAATCATTGCAATAAAGAGTGAGTACAGCCATCACAGCAATGGAAATAACAAAATGTGTGTAAATGCAATCCAGAATATTAAGACTGAAAGGGCAGAATTGTCCGATATGTTGGAGGAATAAAAAAGCAATACAGAAAAAAATGGAACAGAGAGCCAGTTAGCTGCAAAACAAGAGCCTCCATGGGCACATACTGGAAGAAAAATCAAAGATGAGAAATAAATAAAATTTTTAAAAATTGTTAGAATCATGTGTGATGATAACCAAAAGAGAAATACACGTATCATTGGAATTTCAGAACATGAGAGGGACCGGGAGATCACAGAGAAAATTGTGGAAGAGGTACTAGAAAAATTCCCCAGGTGTTATGAAAAATAAGGAAATCCATACTCAAGAAACTCAGCAAACACTACATAGACTAGACCCAAAAAGGAAAACATAAACACAGTATATTTAAATTCTCTAAATTAAAAGATCAAGATTGAATATTAAAATCAGCACAGGAAAAATAGTCATCTACAAAGGGGAAACAATTAGATTATATTGTGATTTCTTGCCAGAAACCATGCAAGCAAAAAGACAATGGGAGCAAGTCAACAGAGGACTGCCAGATGTTCAGGCTGGGTTTAGAAGAGGTCATAGTACTAGGGATATTATAGCTAATGTTAGATGGATTTTGGCAGAAAGCAGAGAGTACCAGAGGAATGTCTATCTATGCTTCATTGACTATGCAAAGGCATTTGACTGTGTGGATCACAAGAAGGTATGGCTGACTGAAAAGAATGGGAACCCCAGAACATTTGATTGTGTTTATGTGAAACCTAAATTTGGACCAAGAGGCAGTCATCAGAACAGAGCAAGGAGACACTACATGGTACAAAAATTGGACAGGGGGTCCTCCAAGGATATATTCTGTCTCCATACCTTTTCAATCTGTATGCAGAACAGATCATCCGGGATGCTGGGCTGTATGTGGCATCAGGATTGGTGGAAGATTCATCAACAACCTATGTTATGCAGATAACACAACCCTGTTTGCTTAAACTGAGGAGGACCTGAAGTTCTTGCTGCAGAAGGTGAAGGACTGCAGCCTTAAATATAGATTGAAGCTCAACAACAAGAAAACAAAGATTCTCACTACTGGGCCATTGACAATGAAGAGATTGAGATTATTGACAGTTTCAGTTTGCTGGACTCCACAATCAACAATCTTGGTACCAACAGCCAGGAAATTAAAAGATGAATTGCACTGGAGAAATCTGCTGTCTGGAAACTCTCCAGAGTACTGAAAAGCAATGATGTCATTCTGGAGACTAATATGCGTCCAATCCAGATGATAGTCTCTGAAATTACTTGCTATGCATCAGAAAGCTGGGCAATGATTAGAGATGGTGGGAGAATCTATTTCTTTGATCTGTGATGCTGGAGAAAAGTATTGACTATCCCATGGACTCCCATGAGAACAAACAGATTCGTTCTAGAGCGAGTGAAACCAAGCTTCTCCTTGGAGGCAAGGATTCTGAAGCTTTGTCTGACACACTCTGAACATGTTGCAAGGAGGAACCAGTCCTTGGAGAGGGACTTCATACTTGGGAGGGTAGAGACAGCACAGGAGAGGAAGACCCTCAATGAGGTGGATTGATTCAGTCACTGGGGTAATCGGGGTAGGTGTGTCTGAGACAATAAGCTTGGCACAGAATAGAGCAGGATTCTGAGCTGTTGTACTTAGGGTCGCTACAAGTCCCAAGTGACTTGATGGCACATAATAACAACAACAACAATGAATGGGAAAGACTATGAAACACAATGTGAATGAAGGATAGCGTGAAACACAAGGTATATGAGCTTTGTAAGCAAACCAATATAAATTAAAAATTTGAAAAAAAAAAAGAAGAAAACTCTTCTCACCACTGGGCCAATAGGCACCATCATAATGGATGAAGAAAAGATTGAAATATTCAACAATTTCATCTTACTTGGATCCATAATCAACAGCCTTAGTACCAGCAGTCAGGAAAGTAGATGTGTTACATTGGACATATCTCCTTTCAGAGACATCTCCAAATTGCTGAGGAGTAGTGATGTCAGTTTGAAGACTAGGATGCACCAGATTCAGGTAATAACTTTTTTTAACCATTTTCTATTTATGTGAAAGATGGACAATGAACACGGAAAATCAAAGAATTGATGCCTTTGAGTGGTGATGTGGTGAAGAGTACTGAATATCCCACGGCCTGCCAAAAGGACAAATACCTATTTCTTTGAGAAAGTTCAGAGTGTTCCTTGGAAACAAAGATGTCAAAACTTCGCCTCACGTACATAGGGTATGTTGTTAGGAGAGCTTGCTCCTTAGAGAGAGGCATCACGCTTGGCAAGGAGGAGGATCAGTAATGGAGAGGCAGACCTTCAACCAGATGGATTGACACAGTAACTACAGCAATGGGCTCAAGTTGATGACAGGGGCACAGAACAGGACAGGGTTCTATGAGTTATAGAGTTACTGAGTCATCCTCAACTCAAAAGCAACTACCAGCAACAATAATCCTTTTTACCTAGCTGCCTAGCTTGTCTTTTCCCTACCTCCAGTAAAGAACCTCATACATAGTGACATTCAACAGTTTCTATCATAAAATTCAGTTTAATAAAAAAAATCCTAGGTTTCTATTACATTTTAATGCAATATTTTCTTCCACTATTTTAAAATATGCAGAAAAACACACCAGAATAATAACAGGTATGGGAAATGGCCCAAGGAATAATTTGAAGCAAAAGGAAAACTTATTTAAGGTATTTTTCTCCCCGAAACGTCTCTCCTAGCCCTAATAGTATTGGTAGCCACTAACTTATGTTGGATAGAAAAAACCTCTATTCTTGCTTTTTTAGAGCTCACCCCTAGAGTTCTGCAAACCTGTAAAAGCACTGATTTGGAGTACTTGTAAATAATTTTCTGGTGTGGTTATTCTTTCTTTCATGTAGGAAAAAGTGCCCAAGTATGCATCATTTAAAAGTTTAGTAAAACCATACATTCAAAAGTTACCCAAAAAAAGTTATACCATCTATACTAATCTGTGATATTATTTATTACTTAATGTTTTATATTAATTTTGCCTTAGAATGAAGGTTAAATTTGAAAATTTATCAAAAAAATCTTCCCTTGAATTTATAGATTGAGGTCGCTGTTTGATCTCTTTGCCTTGTAGAATTAGTATTTACTGGACAAGATGTGTTGATTCAGGAGGTTGTCTGTGGAGTGCTTGCCCCGGGAGGGTCATATTAAACTTGAGAGAAGGTTTTTGAGCAACATAGCATCTTGGAGACAATATATCAAGCTGATAGATACACGGCTCTTCTGTTAAAAAACCAGGGGTGGAATTATGGCTGGTAGTCAGTTATTGCTTTGGTACTAAGGAGCCTCAGAGGAATAAGTTTAGGATAAAAGGGGATATGCAGAGGGGAAAGATGGTTTTCTAGCATTCTGTATTGCTGAAAGCATATAAAATGAGGAGTTGCATGTAAATAATTTGAAATGATGACCCTACTTGGAAATGTTTTGCAATTTTAAATAAACTGTGACCAATTTAATAGAGTACATATCATATTATCATTTAGAAGATGATCTATGATACCTTATTATTACTATGGAGCCCACTTAGTATACAACCATTACTAGAATTCATTAATAGTCGTATTAATAGCATACAACTATTTTGTTGGGTTTTTGTTATTTTTTTATTAATATGGTGATGTATTGATATAAGAAGAAAATTTTGTATGTCTGTTATAAACTCTAATTTTATTCTGATGGCTTCTCAGATCTAATTTTTATTCACAATTTGAATCATTTGACATTAGATACTTTTTATGTTGGGCAAAAAGTATTAAAAAGGGAGGAAGCATGGTTCGACATTGTATACATTATATTCAAGTTGAACTGAAATTTTTGACCATACTTTTGTAGTACTCTTATTGTGTTCATTTGTTATAAATAATTTAGAGCTATACAGCCTTTAAAAAAATACCATTACTAAAAGCATTTGAATTTTTTAGTAAACTGCCATTTTTAAATGATCATTTATAGTTACTAAAGAACATTTAATTTTGCTCATGCAAAACCTATAGATAGAGGAAGGAGCAAGTGTCTTAACAGAACTAATAAAATCTATGTGGTTTAAAACCAGGAAAAGTGTACATCAGGGTTGTATCCTTCTCTATACCTATGTAATCTGTATTTGAGAAGCTTGGCTTCAATATGCATTACATCTCAACATTAAGATTAAAAAATTCTTCGCTACTGAACCAATAGGAAACATCATTAGATGGAGAAAATATCGAGATTGTCAACAGTATCATTTTATTTGGATCTGAAACCCATAGGAGCAGCATGCAAGTAATCAAAAGACATGCTGCATTGGTAAATTTGGCTCTCACAGACCTTTCTTAAGTGCCAAGGAGCAATGATGTCAGTTTAAAGACTAAGGTGTATCTGATCCAAACCATGGTCTGAAATTAGGACATTGAATAAAGATGACAAAAGAATCAATGCCTTTGAATTGTGGTGTTGAAGAAGAGTACTGAATATCCCATTGACTGGCAATAAAACAAACAAATATGTCTTAGAGACAGTACAACAGTGTGTTCCTTAGAGACAAGGACAAGTGAAGTTTCCTCACATACTTGAGGAACGTGTTTTAAGGAGGGTTCAGTAAATAGAAAAAGACAGCATGTGAGAAAGATGGAGAGTCAGAGAAAGATAGGGAGGCCCCCAATATCATTATCAACAGAGTAACTGTAACAATGGACTGGAGCATTTCAGAGGTGCTGGGGAGAGTATAGAATAGGGCAATGTTCCTATTATTGTTCATTAGGTTATTGTGAGTTGTAGTGAACTTGATGCTCATAATAACAGCAACAGAGGGATATGAAGGAACCCTGGAGACTTAGTGGTAAGGAGTTGCACTGAGAACTCAAAGTCAAGCTGTTCAAATTTACAAGCTGTTCTGTAGGAGAAAGACAGGGAATCTCCTGTGTGATGTACAGTGTCTGGAAATCCAGTGGAGGATCAGTTATGATTCAGTTCCAACCTGAAGGCACATAGTAACAATGACAAAGGTATCTGAGCTTACAGATAAAGTATCAATGCCTATTTATCAACAGTTCCTGCATTGCAAACCCAAAAGGCACAGGTTTCTGGAAGTTGAAATCCACCCGTGCTCAGAGGGAGAAAGATGAAGTTTTCTCCATTGCAATGTATAGCCTTGGCAACTTGCTGGAGCGTCAGTTGTGAACAACAATAAAAATGGGAGTACTTAGTAACAAATGTCTTTTAATCCAAGATTTAAAGTTAACTGTGGATTTATAACTGAACTGAACAGATTTTATTTTAGTACATTTCCTTTCATGTCACTAACTGAAAGAAAGGATTGTTTCCCAACGTTTTCTCTTCTTTAAGTCACTCTCACACTTGGGCACTGAGTTGATGCCTTTGATTTTGTACTGATCACTGAAAACAGTTGGAATATCTTTATTATATTCACATAATCTAATCTACCCACCTTCCAGACCTACAACCTTCAATCTCTACCTTCAGTTTTGTATCGTGGATGGAGTGTCTCTATTCAACCAAGTTCACTTCCAATTGTCTCTGGCTACTGCATTTCTCTTCATCTAAGCATGGAGCTCTGGTGAGGCAGTGTCTAGTAAATCGGACTGTGAACCAAAAGGTCAAAGATTTTAATTCACCAGCTGCTCTGAGGACTGATAGGTTTCAGTGGAGGATCACTTTGAGTCAAAATCAACTCTTTTTCATTTTGAAAGCATTTTCATGGCCTCTTCTCTCACTTTGTTCAAGTGTCTTTTCACATGTCATCCAATGATCCCCTCATCTTATCTCATCTCAATTATTGTCTGAATAATTAATATTCACCTGAGCAGTTTAAATTGAGTGTTTCTTTCTCATTTTTCTCTCCCCTTAATTGCATTATTTTTATCAAGGCAATTTTCTGATACCATTTTATTTATGTTTTCTTATTGACTTCCCTCTTTACTTAAATCTAAGCTTCTTAAGGCCAAAGACCATGGACATCTTCTTCTACATTATTATCTCTGTACCCTATAACATAATTTTTGCAAAGAATACATGCTCAGTAAACATTTTTTAAATCAATAAATTTATTAACTCAAAGCACCAAAAATTAGCAGATTAAACATGTACTCTAGTTCTCCTATTCTCATCGCTTTTCATTTTTTAGCCTCATTGCTCACAGGATCTTCTGACTTGGAAAGTACATACAATTCACACACTCACGAAGTCATATATATAAAGGAAAGCTAAAAATGAGTCTTAATATTTAATTTCATTGTTTTGGTTGTATCTTCTTCACCAATGGCTCTTAGTAATCCTTGGTCACTAGAACGTTATATTAGAACTATCAGGACATCAGAACAATACAACAAGTGGCACTGCTGTAACCAGTTAGTATAAAGGAAGTTCAGAGGAGTCTAATAATAATAATAATATAATAATAGCTAAAGGAGACTTGATGGCATATTGTTTAAGTACTGGCTTCTAATGGAAAGGGTGACTATACGCCACCGGTGGAGGAAAAATACCTGGAGAGATTTTTCCATTGAAATATTTCCATCAGAAACCCTATGGGGCAGTTCACCTCTTACGGAGTCACTTGAGTCAAAATCAATTCAACAGCCTCTAACAACAAAAAATATCTAACAACTACTTAACTTACCATAATCCAAAATAAGGCTATATATTTATTTCATAATCCAATAACACATATTGCTACTGAGTAGATTCTGACTCATAAAAAATTTCCTTCTGGTTTTGAAGGCTTATAATCTTGATGGGAGGAGAGCCATCTTTCTTCAGTGACTGTTGTATTTCAACCAGCAACCCTTCAGCTAGCAACACAACACATGTAACAAATTATACCAAAGACTGTTGGCAAAGAATCATAAATAAATTATGGATTGACAAAGAATTTAAAAACTCTGCCTTGGAAGAAAGTACAGCCAGCATGTTCCTTAGAAGCAAGGACAAGGGGAGCTCTGGTGGCCTAGTGGCAAGGAGCTGCAACTACAATCCCAGAGGTGAACGGTTCAAATCCACCAGATGCTCTGCCGGGGAAGGAGGGACAATCTCCTCCTGTACCAGTCAGATCTGATTTGACGGTACATGCACACAAAAATAATAAAATTTAAAAAAAAAAAAAAGAAGCAAGGACAGAGAAGGTTTTGTTGTTGTTGTTGGGTTTTGGGTTTTGTTTTTTTGGTTTGGTGTTTTGTTTGTTTTTTGGTCTGGTAGTTTTAGATATGTTATTAGATGGAACCAATCTTTAGAAAAGGACAACATGCTTGGAAAAGTTCAGAATCAGCAAAAAGGGGAAGACCCGCCATGAGATGCAGTGATGCAGTGACTGTGGCAATGAATTTAAGCACTACAGATATTATGAAGATGGCATAGAATTGTTCATTCTGTTATATAAGTCAAAATTTCTGAGTTAGATTGGACTCAATGGCATGTACCAAGAGATTTTGTTATTATTAGGCAGTGTAGAGTCACAGGGAGCTCATAGCTGACCGTCAAGCAGATTTTCCGAGGCAGTAAATTGCATAAGAGGAGATTGCCCATCTTTCTCCCACGGGGCAGCTGGTGGGTTTGCATGCGTTTGGGTTTACAGCACAACTGCTTACCAGTAAGCCAACAGAGCTCCCTAACCTTACAACAGTCATAATAGAAAGAGTGATATCCTCATTTTAAAAGGAAAAAAACGTGATCTGGGGAGAGGGAAAGAAGGGAGAGGAAGTAAAATATGCAGGAATGAATGGATGAAAATCTAACTTTTCTGTAAATGTTTGTTAAAATCACAATTAACGCAAAAATGGTTTATTTAAAAAAATAAATATGAGAAACACAACCTAGGGTCCTTAGGTGATTTTTCTGAAACCACAAATCTTTATCATAACTTCAAACTCTATGTTTTTGATTTTCTGACTACCAACGTTGATATGATAGATGCTTTCAAATTATGTCTGTTGGAAAAGTTAATAAACTAATTCAATGTGTCATTTTTGAAAAATTAGAATAAGATTTAGTTTCATTTATTACTGTTAGGCTCTACAGAACTGCTAAGATTTTTCTGATAGATTACATCAAACAGTTATGCTGAATTTAGGACAGATATGTGTGAGGTTTAACTAGACTAAAAAATAGTAACATACATGCACCAATATGTACCGTATTTGAAAAATGAGAGGGCACTATGAGAAGGGGCAACTGAATATATAAAACAGATGAGGAACATTTTTTCATGTGTTTATTGGCCGTCTGAGTGTCTTCCTCTGTGAAGAGTTTTCCATGTCTTTTGTCTGACTTGTAATTGGGTTATCAGTCTTTTTCTTGGGGAGGCTTTGTAGTATTACTAAACTTTTGATATGAGACCTTTTCTGAAATGATGTTGTCAAATGTTTTTCTCCTCCAATCAGTAGGTTTTCTTTTTACTCTATTGGAAAAAGTTTTCGATGACCATAAGGTCTTAAGAGATGCAAATCAAACCAAAATGAGATACCATCTCATCCCAGCTCAGTGTCAAAGTGTAATAAGACAGTAAGCAATAAGTGTTGGAGAAGATATGGAGAGATTAGATCATTGATACACTGTTGATAATACTATAAAATGGTACAATCACTCTAAAAGGCAATTGGGTGTTTCCTAAAAAAGCTAAACAGAGAGATTTCACGTGGCCCTGCTAGTCCACTGGTAAGAATATACCCCAAAGAAAATAGAATTGAGACAGAAATTTGTACACTTATGTTTATAACAATATCATTCACAATAACAAGAATGTTGAATCCAAATGTCCATCAGCACATGGCTGGATAGAGAAATTGTGGTATATTCACACGATGGAATACTATACAGTACTGAGGAGCAATTTCAAAAAATATTACATAATATGAGAGAGTCTAGCGAGCATTATGCTGAGTGAAATAATTCAGATAGCTCATAAGGAGAAATACTGCATAATACCATTATTATAAAAATAGAAGGATAACTGTTGCTGTTGCTGTTGCTGTTGTTGTTATGTGCCATCAAGTCACTTGCGACTCATTGCAAAGCTATGTACAAAAGCCCTAAACCTTGGTCTATCTTGTGCCAACCTCACTGTCTCTGACACACCTATTCACATTACCCCAATCACTGAATCAATCCATCTCATCGAGGGTCTTCCTCTCCTGTGCTGTCCTTCCACCCTTCCAAACATGATGTCCCTCTCCAAGGACCGGTCCCTCCTTGCAATATGCCCAAAGTATGTCAGACAAAGCCTCAGAATTCTTAACTCCAAGGAGCAGCCCAGCTTCAGCCTCTGCAGGACAAACTGTTCTCCTAGTACTCCATGGTATAGTCAACACTCTTCTCCAGCAACACAGCTCAAAGGCATCAATTCTCTTTCTATCATCTCTAGTCACTGTCCAGCTCTCTTATGCATAGCACACAATTGTGAAGACCATGGCCTGAATCAGGTGCACCTTAGTCTCCAGCCTGACATCATTGCTCTTCAGTACTCTGGAGAGATCTCTGACAGTTGACTTTCCCAGTGCAATTCATCTCTTGATTTCCTGGATGCTGGTCCCAAGAGTGTTCATTGTGGAGCCAAGCAAACTGAAAATTATTAAGAATTTCAATCTCCTCACCATCCATAATGATGCTGCTGAGTTGCCCAGTGGTGAGACTTATTGTTTTCTTGATGTTGAGCTTCAATCCATATTGAAGGTTACAGTCCTTGACCTTCTGAAGCAAGTGCTTCAGGTCCTCCTCAGGTTCAGCAAGCAGGGTTGTGTCATCTGCATAACGCAGGTTGTTGAAGAATCTTCCTACAATTTTGATGCGACACTTCTCCTAGTAAGGTGGTATACAAATGTTCAAAGAGGGAAGGAGAAGGGACATGATAGGAAAGGGGGAGGAATTATAGGGCTGCATATTTTCGTGGGTGGAGGGAGTGGTGAAGGAATTAGGAGAGATCTAGTGGATATCTAAAAAGATAGGATAATAGTGGGAGTAGATCAATGGTGTTTCATTTTATAACAGACACTGTATGGGAATGATCATATGAAACATAAAGTGAATCAAAAATAAATACCTGTTTTAAGACCACATAAGAAGAAAAAATATTTATGTCCATTGCTGTCAAGATAAATTCTGACTTGTAGAGACCTTACAGTACAGAGGATTTGCAAGGAAGTGGACTGCCACATCTTTCTTTCTCCAATGCAAGAGAAAAATTTCTGCCAATGAACCACCATTGCTCTCTTGCTGTATATGAGGTGGTGTGATTACGATGGCAATAGCTAATAAAGAAGGGAACAATAAAATATTTAACTATTGCAATATTAGTTTGCTTGACTTATTGGACAAATTGATAATATTGAAAGGTACTTTCATATTTGCTTGACTAAATCCCCTACCTGTTTTCAATTAAATAAGAAGTACAGATGGATTGTACTGCATATTAATTTGTCTTGCTTTGGAAACTGGCTTTTAAAACCGAAACAAAAAATGCAATTGCATTGAAATGAACAATGAGGAAGTACAGTGGTTCAGGAAGGAAAATGTTAAATTAAATGGACTATGTGTAACATTGTTGTTGATCCTGAGGAACAGTTTTTCCAGTATATGGAGCATTTTGATTCCATCCAGCATATGTTCTCCACAGTTTTCTCTGCTCTAATTCATCTGTGCTTGTCGACAGCTCCAGATGGCGTGCTGCCTCCGAGGCTTTCATCTGCCACTCCAACCAGTCTTCAGGTTGTCTGGTCTACACCAGTTCGCAACAACGCTCCCGGCTCCCCCAGATACCAGCTCCAGATGAGGCCTGGCGGCTCCACCCACGAATTTCTAGAGTGAGCATTCTGTTTTGTTCACCCTGCCGACTGTTATCCAGGTGTCCAGTGCAGATCTAATGGGAATTACCTTAATTTTCAAAGATTAGCTTAATTCTCATTGCAACAAGTATAAGATAATTTTTTAAAATTCAAACAAGTAAAAACATAAAAAACTGAGATAAAATAATCTTTACTTGTGTAAAGGCAATTATTCTTCTTTTCATCTGTATAATGTGAAAAAGATTTCTTCATACTAATCTAGTAGAATACTTCATGAGAAGTCTAAAAAATTATAATATTCATACAAATTCCTCCTAACAGTCATCTCAGTAGTACATAATTTATATAAAATGATATTACAAACCCTTAGGCAAATAGCCACTTATGTTGGAGGAGATACAACTCAGAAACACAAAATTGCAGTGTTTGAATGCATGTTGACTTTCCCTGGAAATTCTTTGCATTGAAATTCTTTTTCTTTTTATCTCTCTGACTTCTTCATTAACATTTCTTCTGCATATAGGTTATTTTCCAATCCTTCTGCATCATTAAGCTATGAAGTGAAAGATCTCCAACCATACACGGAATATGAGTTTCGGCTGGTCGCCTCCAATGGGTTTGGCAGTACGAGTAGTTCTTGGATTCCATTCATGACCACAGAGGACAGTAAGTAAACTGAACAGTATACAGCCAAATGTCCTCTACACTGGAACGTTCTAACCATCTTCAGTTTCCCCAATGCATAGAATGAATCTCTCCATTTCTTTAATATTTAGTTTAATAATATTTTCTGGGGGCAAGGAAAAAAATCTCCTGACAGAATGAAAAAATTGAAATTCTGGAGATATAAGCCTACAGACAGAAAGGAGTAATTAATTGTAAATGATGATATAGCTCCATTCTATCCAAGGTACATTTCAGTTCCATACAAGAGACAGACCATCTTTTCAGCTCTGTGAACAAATGTAACAGCATTTGCAGTTTTGGAGGAATTCTGGCATGGAAACAGACTCCATCGTGCCTTTAGTTGAACCTGAGAGCCTGCCTCTGGCATAAAGTGCAACTTGACAGCCATGCTTCTGCATGTTTTGCAAAAGACAGATTTGTTGCTGTTATGTGCCATTGAGTTAAGTGACTCATAGTAAACCTATGAATAACAGATAAGAGCCTGGTCGAGTGTGTCATTAAATGCACTACATCTCATGGTTACCCCCTATAAACCTTGCCCTATCCTGTGCCACCCAATCTACACCATTCATATGATCTTCACTATGGCCAGGTGATAAGGAGCTGTGCTGCAATCCTAAAAACATGCAGCTCAAATCCACCAGCTGCTCCGCAAGAGAAGGATGGATAAACTCCTCCCATGTGATTTACTCTCTCTGAAAACCCACTTGAGGGTCAGCTATGGGTTGATTCCAACTCGAGGTACACAACAACAAAATGCCTAGCATACCTAATTCCACTGTTGTAGTCAGTTCCCCAATCCATCTCATTTACAATTTTTCCCTCTTTTTGACCCTCTCGGATTTTTTCCCTGCATGATGTCCTTTTCCAAGAACTAGACTGATATTTCCAACTATAGATTGTGTTTTCTTTATTTAACTAATAAGGGGATTTTTCATTAAAAAATAGTTTTCTGCATATATATGTTTTACTAGGTTATGCATGTAAAATCAATGTATGGTCATGATGTCCAGTTTCAAGCAAATGATCTCTACAAAAGGTAATTTAGAAATATATACCTTTTTTGGAAGTTGGAGATTGATTCAGTATTCACAGAGATAATGTAGATACTAACTCTTTGGATACTGAGACTTACAGACTTGACTTGGTCAAGCTTTTAATCAATCATTCCTTCATTCCTTATTACTATCAAGTGGCAAATGACTCATCGCTGACTCTCCAGTAGACTTTCAGAGACTGTATATATCACACGTGAGGACATTTCTATGTTTTGTTCTGTGGTCAGAGCTGCGATGCCTCTATTTCCAATGAGACCCTAAATAATGGTCAAAAGGCTAGATACTAATTTAAAAAAAATCATGGTATTTAAAATAATTTGAATTCTATACAAAATTGTATTTTTTATGTTTTATAAAAGAACCCTGGCATAACGTATCAGGCTAACTGAAAGTTCAGCAGTTTGAATATGCCAGCTGTTCCTTGAGAGAAAGGTAAGTATTCCCCTTCTACAATGATTTGTGGCCTCAGAAACCCAATGGAGGGTAGCTATGAGTTGGGCTGGATTTCACAGCACTGAGTTTGTGTTTCATTCTAATCATACTATTTGGAAATAGATATTATATGAGACATATAGAACTTTTTATCTTTTTAATGCTTATATCTTTTAAAAAATATATTTTAAACAAATATGTGCTACTAACCTTCATTTTCAGATGTGCTCAAATATTCCCCGAGAGTAAGTTGGACACCCTACGAGGGCACATGCAGCAGTCATTTGACTCCCACAATACCAATTAGCAAACTATATAATAAACAGCACTGGATGCCAAGGAAGTGTTAATGCAGTATTCAAGGATAGTGCACATAATTACAGCACTCACTGTGAACTGAAAGGTTGGTGGTTCACACCCACTCAAAGGTACCTTCAAAGAAAGTCCTAGTAATCTAGCTACAGCCAATCAGTGTCAAAAATCTCATGTAATACAGTTCTACCTGGCTGAATATGGAATAGCCATAAGTCAGAAACAACTCAGCAGAAACTGGTACAACACTACTGTCCTTGTTTTAGAGGTGACAGTACACGCACTCTGAGGAATCTATACTGTGATAATCAATTATAATATGCATTTGTGACATTAAATATGGAGAAATTTTCAGGAAATATTTATGCAAGTAAAGATTATTTTATTTCCTACTTGGCAATAGCATCAAGTTTGGTGGGACTCAAAACCAGATTACCTAAAACTGGTATTCAGCCGAGAGTGAAAGCAATGACTCAATAGAATGCTACTTTGGAAAAGGAGAGAAAGCTCTCCCCATCTTTATTATCTTTTTTTTGCACATGCAGTACCTATTCCCACATAGAAAGGGCAACACTTGAACTTCTTCAGTGATAATCTGGCCACAATTTGTATTGCTGGAACTTCTTATCTCCAGGAAAAATGGTAGCATGTAAATAAAGTTCAAAACATTGCAAAGCATCAGTTATCACAGCGTCAACCTACAGACCATGCCAACCAGCTGTAGAAGTCGTATTAGTTGCTGTGTAGTTGATGCTGACTCCTGCTGACCTCACTGTGCACAATGGAATGTTCTATAGGGTTTTCTAGACTGTGACTTTTCAGAAGCAGATAGCCAGATCTCTCTCCTGAGGCTGTTCTGCCTGGATTTGAGCTGCTGATGTGTTAGCAGGTCATAGATCATTTAACCAGTTGAGCCACTAGAAACTGAAAGGAAATCTTACAGACAAGAAAGTCCATGGTTAGAATTTTCATTGTCAAGGATACTGCCCTCTCTGTGGTTTTCAGATAATTAAGCTTGAATTGTACAAGACTGAGCCTTCCGCATCCTCAAATAAGAATTAGCAACATTCGATTACATAGCACGGGTCAGCTTAAACCCAACCCTCATTGTATTTAAATAAACCAGTTGCCCTGTAGTTGACTGATTCATGGCAACCGTCCTGTGTCAAAGCAGAACTATAGCAGTTGGATTTTCAGTGATGGTTTTTCAAAACGTAAGCCTTTCTTCTGAGACACCTTTGGGTAGACATGAACTTCAAGCCTTTCAGTTACTAGCCCACTGTTTTAGGCATTTACACCACCACGAACTCCTTCATTCATGTGCTTCTCCTCAAACTGACAAATCCATCTTTCCTGTGTTTTGTGTGCACATTGTGCAGTCCTCAATGTCAGCAACAAACCAGGAGGTTGCCACTTTTCCTTCCAGGTTAAGTCTCCAGTGCAGGCTCACCACGGAGATGAGGGGATAGTGCGCTGTATATTTAGGGTGTCAGGGAAGATGGATGCCATCTGTAAGAGGATGCGCAATTGAGTTGACAAAGACTGAATGATTGGCATTGGGCACAAGCAGTTTTTCTGTCAAGACTTCAAAGTATTGCTTATAAAACCACCCAGGCTGACAGCTCCATGCTGGAATTGCACTTTATATTTGATCCTGACCAGCACCTCTTGCTCACCAAAGTACAATTTCCAATGTAGAAATTTCACATATCATTTTACAGGATGAAAGAGAGACATCACCTCATGCCCACGTTTGAATTTCACACCATCATTGGGCCCCTTTATGCATCAACCACAGGCTCAAGACTTCCTTGTGCCCAAAGAGGTCATCCATGGCAATTTTTTTTTTAGTTTGAGGTTTCAAAACAGTAATTTTCATCAATTCTGTGACAATGTGAAGATCAAAAAAAAAAGAAACAAAAGAAATCTAACCATGAAATAAGCTCCAGCTAGAGATGCCAATGTCTGGGTACACAGGGAAGTATGCAGAGGTAAACAAAAGAGCTGTGAGGAATTTTAATAGACTTTTTAAAAGAAATGTCATTTGCATCTCTGTTACCAATATACAGTTCCACGCATTTTAAAAAATCTTCTGTGCTGATGCCAAATAATAATAATAATGAATAAATACATATTTCCTGGATATATTTAAAATTCTGCTAAATGTGTGTGAATAAAAGACAGCTGTTCCAGCCAGCTTGATCAGGATAATATTTGACTAAATTCAAATAACATTGGATTTTTGTTCTTGTTGTTGCGTACCTCTATGTCAGAACTGACCCCCACAAGCAGGTATTCGAAGGCAGTCAATCACACCACAGGGAAGGAGATTGTCTATCCTTCTGCAGAACACCTGGTGGATTCAAACCCCGTGCTTTTGGGATTGTAGCACAGCTTTTTATCACTAGCCCCACCAATGCTTCCCAATGGCGTCTAATAGTTCAAGCTCCTGGCAGGTGAAAAGGTTGCAGAGACACCTCAAGATGTGTTAAATCTGGTAACACGTAATTAGTAAAAGGAAAACATTTATATAGCAGTAGAAAATTTTGGTATCTTTAAAACAGATATAAACATTATTTCTTATTAGATTTGTGTTCTTTCTGATCTTGTACTTGAAAATCTTTTCTGTGAAGCATGTCATGTGCAAAGTATAGTTGGCAAGGAAGGGATATTTCTTTCCATTTCAGTTTAAAATGTACAGGTACTTATTTTGACACTATAGTGTCAAACATACTGTAATCTAATTCTTCTTTTGAGGTTTGGATTCCCTAGGTTAAGTCTGCTTCTTTCAAGATTTTCCAGAAAAATGACATGAAAATATGTCATATCTAATTATCTCAGCTATTTTAAGACAAACAGATATGGCATAAATGAGGAATTAGACCAGCTAAAATAAATTGTTTTACCATAAAAATCACACCCCTACTTAAAAAAAAATGAATGATTATAGAGATTAATTAGCTGACATGCATTTCTCAAAAGAATTTATTATAGAGACTTAAAAGTTGTCAGATATTTTATTTTTATTTTTATTAATTTCAATGAAAATTTACAGAGACTGGATTTCCATTCATCCATTGTTGCACTTTTCTCTCTTCCCAGCCCTTCCCTATTGTACACTACCATCTTGTAAAAGCAAAAGAAAAATTCTTTAATTGGTTTACAATCCCTCCCTTTAGGTCCACTCCACTATACAGCCTTTGCTCTGGACTTCTGCCATGACAAAAATACTTAATCACATATCCCTTTTAAGCAGTTTTCTCCCTCATCTGTTTTAATGCAGTATACATTATTGAACTCATCTTTCTCAGTCTCCTCCCCAACCCTGAGGTCAGTCCTGTTTTACAACAGTGACACCATACAGTATTTGTCCTTTTGTGGCTGAGATATTTCACTCAGCATAATGTCCTCCAGGGTCACCCATTTTGCATAATATTGCATGAGTTCCTTCTTTTTCAATGCAGCATAGTATTCCATTCTGTGAATATACTACAGCTTCTCTATCCATTCATTTGTTGATGGACACGTAGGTGGTTTCCAACTCCTTGCTACTGTGAACAAAGCTGCGATAAACATGGGTGTGCATATATCTGCTTGGATTTCAGTTATGGTCTCTTTGGGATCTATTCCCAGTAGGGGAATTTCTGGGTCAAATGGTATCTTTATTTGCAACTTTTTGAGAAAGCGCCATACCACCTTCCACAGTGGTTGCACCATTTTACACTCCCACCGACAGTGAATAAGCGTTCCAGTTTCTCCACAAGCTCGCCAGCATTTGTTGCTTGCTGTCCTGTTAAATTTTGTTATTTTGACTGGGATGAGATTTGCATCTCTCTTAGAGCTAGGAATTTTGAACATTTCTTCATGTGCTTGTTAGCCAATCTGAGTGTCCTCTTCAGTGAAGTTTCTGTTCATATTCTGTGCCCATTTTTCAATTGGATTATTTACCTTTATCTTGTTGTGGTGCTCAAGTAGTTTATAAATTCTGGATATAAATCCCTTATCTGAGATGTCATTCCCAAACACTTTTTCCCAGTCTTCCCTTTTTCCCCTCTTGGAGAAGTTTTTGGATGTGATAGGGATTTGATTCTTAGAAGATCCCATTCATCTGTTTAAAAGATCTTCAAAACTTTTACTTTGTTCTCTAAATAGATAAAGAAATACATGTGTACATTTGAAACAGTAATCTAAGAGTGATTAATAGATACAAGTTGTGTGTTTTTTCTGTTTCTTTCTTTTATTTTCCCCCTTATAGTTTTACTTGTTTCTGTATTATTATGTGCCAGTGAGTCAGAACCAACTCATGGCTCAACCTGTGGTAAAGTATTGAAAAGCTGTACATCACACTGAAGAAGATAGTACACCATGCTTTTGCAGGGCAATTGGTGGATTTTAACTACTTGCTTTTGAGTCAGTAGCAAAGCTACTTACCACTAGGCCACCAGCCTAGTGCTCTAACTACAAACTAGAGCTCATAGTTATACTTCAATAGTTTTAAATGTTCAATAGTTTTAAATGTTAATTATAAGCCTATAGGATGATTCATTGTAAGTTTTTGCAAGGGTACACAAACACATGTATCTTATTATCTACACAGTAAACTTTAAATGCTACTAAATCTAAGCACTGATGTGTTTCTTCATTACATTAGATATTGTTCTTATTTTTCCACATTTATAATTGCACTGTGAGCAATGAATTAGGAAATGAAGGGAATTACTCATGTATCTGGATTATTTGGCATACTTTTCTCCCCAGTAGCCTTTTGGTTTGTTCTTTGTTGGTTTTGGTTTGGTTTTGCTTTTTTAAATATCTTATCATGGTTTAAAATTGAGAAAGGTTTACGCCAGAGATATGTCTTATCTTCACACCTTTTCATTCTATCTGTGGAAGATCATCTGGGAGGCTGAGCTCTATGAAGAGGAATGTGGCATCGGGATTGGAGGAAGACTCATCAATAACCTGCTGGGAAGGACATGAAGAACTTGTTGCAGAAAGTCAAGGACTACAGTTTTAAATATGAATTGAAACTCAACTTCAAGAAAACAGATTCTCACCACTGGGCCAATTGGCAGCATTAGTATGGATGGGGAAGAGATTGAGTTTGTTAACAGTTTTAGTTTGCTTTGCTCCAAAGTCAACACACTGGTACTAACAGCCAGGAAATCAAAAGACAAATCGCACTGGGAAAGTCAGCTACAGGGGTATCTCCAGAGTACTAAAGAGCAACAATGTCAATCTGGAGACTAAGGTGTGCCTGATTCAGGCCATGGTCTTCACAATTACATACTATGCATCAGAAAGTTGGACAATGACTAGAGATGAAAGAAGATTCTATGCCTTTGAATTGTGGTGTTAGAGAAGAGTATTGAGTTCATCCTGGTGAGGGTGAAACCAGGCTGCTCCTTGGAGGCAAAGATTCTAAAGCTCCATCTTTTATGCTTTGGGCTTGTTGCAAAGAGGGACCAATCCTTGGCGAGGGACATTATGCTTGGGAGGGTGGAAGGACAGCACAGGGGAGGAAGACCCACGATGAGATGGATTTACTCAGCGACTGGAGTAATGGGAGTAGGTGTGTCGGAGACAATACATTTGGCTCAGCATAGAACCAGGTTTAGAACTGTTGTATATAGGGTCACTATAAGTCTCATTGGAAGCATGAGGGGCATCCATTTCCTAAATAATATGCCTTTGGAAACCCTTTGAATTTTGATAAATGTTGATAGTTGTAGAGAGGCTTCAATCCTTTTGCTCCTAGGGTCGCTATGAGTTGTGCTTGACTTGAAGGCAATCAACAACAACATGAGTCATAAGCAGCTTGAAGGCACATAACAACAAAACACTGTTCAAGGAGAGTTGACACATGAATTTGGCTCCCATTTAGCAATCTTTATACAAACTGTTATGATTATAATTATTATGATTATAATTTCACAATGTGTCAGCATTCTCGTTACTTCTACTGTTTTTCCTTTACCATTGTTCAAACTTCCATTTCCCTCCTTTCCTCTTCATCTTTACTTTTTGGTAAATATTGACTTTTTGGTTTTATGTAGTTGATTTTTTTAAGGGGCACATTACTTAGGGTGATATTATTTCATAAGCCATTCTAATCCTTACATTAAAGGAAACTTCCAGGAGTGGCTTCAGGGCCAAAATCAAGGGGTATTTTAGGGTAATGGACTTGGAGCTTCCTCTAGTCTCTATTAATCCAGCAAGTCTGACAATTATAATGAATTTGAGTTTTGGTAAATGTTTTTCCCCATTCTATCTTGAACATTCTGTTGTTACTCTTGTTAGAAAGAACATGTATAGCAGCAGACATCCTCTAATTTTCCTAGTCTCAGATTGAAAGAGGCTGTGAATATATGGACTAGTGTGCTGCCAATCCAAATGTCTGAATCCACCAGCAGCTCCAAAGGAGAAAGATGGGCAATCTCCTTCTATGCAATTTATCGCCTCCAAAAACCTTCTGGAGGGTCAGCCATGAGTCAATTCTAACTCCACAGTACTCAACAACAAGAAGTGGTAATTACTGCTCTTAATTAGTAGTATCTGTGAGTCTTTGGCTTTCTTTTGTTTGTTTTATATTACTTTGATTTATTTACAAAATTTAAATAAATTGTTTTTCATAAAAGATCCTTCCCATTTCCCACCCACCCATGAAATTGTGCAACCCTGTAATTAACACCCTCCCCTCCCATCCTCACCCCTCTGTTACCACCCACTCACCCACACCTTAGGTCCTCATACTCATTCTGCATTAATGGTTTTGTACAGTATTTATCCTTGTGGGACTGAGTTAGTTCACTCAACATAATGCTTTCCAGTCCCTCCCGAGTAGGTAGTAATTTACAAAATTATTGTTCCTGTGTGCTGTGCAGTATTCTATTGTGTGAATGTACAACAACTTCTCAATCCATTCACTTGTGGTTCTAATGATGGTGAATAATGTTTCTATGAATACTGGTGTACAAATTTCAGTTAGAGTCTCAGTTTTCATTGTTGTACCATTGTACAATCCCACCAACAATGTAAAACAGTTCCTATCTTACAACATCCTCTCCAACATTTATTACTTGTTGTCCTGTTAAACTTTTCCACTGCTACTGAAGTGAGATGGTATCTCTTTGTGGTTTTGATTTGCATCTCTCTTGGAGCATTTCTTCAAATGTCTGTTGGCTATTTGAATATCTTCCTCTGTGAAAAAATTCTTTCAATGTCTTGCCCATTTTGTAATTTGGTTATCAGACTTTTGCTTGTGGAGGCCCAGGAATATTCTATAAACTTTTGTTATGAGACTCTTGTCTGAGATAGTATTACCAAATACTTGTTCCCAGTCTGTAGGTTTTCTTTTCAGCCTGTTGGGAAAATTTTTTTATGAACACAGGGATTTAATCTTTAGAAGGTGCCATTCATCAGTTTTATTCTCTTCAGATTGTACATATCTGGCTGTATTTGGCAGTTTCTTTATACCATAGCCTAGGGCTTCTAAGCTTGATTCCAGTTTGTCTCTTATGAACTTTATAGTTTTGGACTTTACTTTCAAGTCTCTTATCCACTTTGAGTTTATTTTTTTGTATGGTGTGAGATGTGGATCATGTTTCAGCTTTCTGCAAATGGAAGTCTAGTATGCCAGCACAATTTGTTGAAGAGGTTGTCATTTGCTCACTTGATAGCTTTAATTTCCTTTAGAATATCAGCTGACCATAGATAGGTGCGTCTATGTCTGGATTCTCAATTCTGTTCCACTGATTTATGTGCCTTTCTTGATACCAGTACCATGCTGATTTGTTTACTACCACTGTGTAGTATGTTTTAAGGTCAGGTAGTGCTATACCTCCCACTTCATATTTGTTTCTTTGAAGTGTTTTGCTAATTTGGAGTTTCTTGTCTCTCCAAATACACTTGACAATTTCCCTTTTGATCCCCTTGGATAATGAAATTGGTATCTCTATTGAGATTGCATTAAATATATATATAAAGAGGTTTTCATAGGATTGTCATTCTCACAATATTGAGTCTTCCTGTATATGAACAGGGCATTTCTTTAGGTCTTTTCTTGTGTCTTTCAGAAATGTTCTGTAGTTTTCTTTGTATAAATCTTTTGTGTCTCTACTTAGGTTCACTCCTAAGTATCTCACTTTATGGTTGGCCATTATGCCTCCAGAAACTCGGTGAACTTTGATAAATGTAAAGGTGCTTCAGGCTTTTTGTTCATAAGGTTGCTGTGAGTTGTGTTTGACTCAAAGGCAATCAACAACATCAACATTATAAATGGTACTGCTTTCTTGTTTTTCTTCTCTGAGTTCTCTTTGTTACTGTAGAGGAATCCTCCTGATTTTTGGATATTAATCTTATATCCTGTCACTCTACTAAATTATCCTACTAGCTCTATCAGGTTTTTTTATAAGTCTTTGGGTTTTTCTATGTACACTATTATATAATCTACATAAGGTGATATTTTAACCATCTCTGTGTCCACCTAAATGTCTTTTCTTTCCTTCTCTTGTTGTATTTCCCTAGCAAGCACTTCTAGTACAATATTGAATATAAGTGGTGACAGTGGATATCCTTGTCTGGTCCCTGTTTGCAAGGAAAATGGTTTTAGTCTTTCTCCATTGAGAAGGATACTGGCTCTTGGTTTTGCATATGTACTTTTCACTATGTAGAGGCAATTTATTTGTATTTATTTGTATTCCAATTTTGCTTATCAGAAAGGGGTGCTGGGTTTTGTCAAATGCCTTTTCTACATCAATTACTAAGATCATATAGTTCTTGTTATTTACTTGTTATTATAGTGATTATGTTGATTATTTTTCTTTTTCTTTTTTTTCTATAATTATATTTTATTAATTTTCATAAACATTTACAGAGATTTTGGGTTTCCATTCATTCATTGTTGCACTATTCTCTCTACCCTCCTCCCAGTTTGTTCTTGTCCAAATGCCACAGTGCTTGTCAAAGCCAGTTCTGATTAATCTTCTTTGTCAGTGTGTCCTTTGCCATTCCCTATCACTCCTCCCTGAGAGAGACTTCACCCTGAGTCATAAGGAAAAGGGGATGGCGTATTCTCTTAGCTACTTCCTGCTGAAAAGGGACGCTGTGGGTTTCAGGGTGAAGATCTTCTCTCACTACTCTAAAGGGCCCCTTTGGCAGTAGGAAACACATAGACTATTATGGAGATTGATTTTGGAATTTAGATGCACTCTTATTGATTGTGCTTGGCCGTACATGTTCATATCCTTGAAGATGTATCATGGGGGTGTTGCAACCTAGAAGACACAAATTTGACTAACAAGTTATAAGTACATGAGTCCAAAAATTATGGAAAAGTAAAAGAAAAGATTCTTTCATTGTTTTACAAACCCTCCCCCAGGTCCCCTCCACCATGTAGCCTCTAGTCTCCTGTGATGACAGAAATATCTAGTTATATATCTCTTTTAGACAGTTTTCTCCCTCCTCTGTTTCAGTGCAGTATACATTATTGAATCCATCTTACTCAGTCTCTCCCCAACCCCAAGGACAGTCCCATTCTACAACAGTGGCATCATGTAATATTTGTCCTTTTGTGACTGGGATATTTCACTCAGCATAATGTTCTCCAGAGTCAACCATTTTGAATAATATTGCATGAGTTCCTTGTTTTTTAATGCAGCATAGTATTCCATTGTGCGAATATACCACAGCTTCTCTAGCCATTCGTTTGTTGATGGGCACTTGATTATTTTTCTTATGTTGAACCATCCTTGCATACCTGTTATGAATCCCACTTGATCATGGTGAATTAATTTTTTTATGTCCTTTTGCATTCTATTGGCTAGAATTTTGTTAAGGATTTTTGCATCTATATTCATGAGAGATATTTGTCTGTAGCTTTCTTTCTTGACATTATTTTTGCCTGGTTTGGTACTAGGGTTATGCTTGCTTTGTAGAATGACTCTGGAAGTATTCCTTCTTTTCCAATTTTTTTTAAATAGTTAGAGTAGAGTTGGTGCTAAATCCTCTTTGAATGTTTAGTAGAATTCAGCTTTGAAGCTATATGGTCCAGCACTTTTCTTATGGGGAAGTCTTTTTATGGCCTTTTAAAATTTTTTCTTTTGTGATGGGTCTGTTCAAGCGTTCTATATCTGTCCTTGTCAATCTTGATAAGGCATAAGTTTCAGGGAATTTGTTTATTTCCTCAAGTTTCTCAAATTTATCAGAGTGTAGCTTTTCACAGTATTCTGATGGTATAGATTTAATTTACTCTGATTCTATTGTGATGTCACCTTTATAATTTGTTATTTGCATTAGCTGTGTTGTCTCTTTTTTTCCCTTTTGTTAAGTTTTCCAGTGTTTTATCGATTTTATTGACTCGTTTCAAAAAACAGCTCCTGGTCTTATTGATAGTTTCAGTTATTTTTCTGTTTTCTGTTTTCTATGTCATTGATTATAGCTCTTGTCCTGATAATTTATTTTCTTCTAGAGGCTGTAGGATTGAAACACTGTTGTTCTTTCTCTAAATGAGGAAGATCTTGAGTTAGATCACTGATATTTCTTCTTTTTTTCCTTTTTTTATGTGTGTGCCTATTGCTATGAACTGTCCCCTGAGGTCTGCTTTAGCTGTACCCCAGAGGTTTTGGTATGTTTTATTTTCATTTTCATTTGTTTCAAGGAACTTTTAAATTTCATTCTTTATTTCTTTTATAACCCATTCATGTTGTAGCAAAGAGTTATTTAGCTTCCACAAGGATAATTTTGTAAGCTTTATGCTTCTGTGATTAATTTCTAATTTTATGGCATTGTGATCTGAAAAGATACTTTGTACTATTTCAATATTTTTAATGTGTTGAAGCTTGCTTTGTGTCCTAATAAGTGATCAATTCTGGAGAAAGTGTGAACTTGAAAAGAAAGTGAATTGAATTTTATTTGGGTGCAGTTCCCTGAATGCGTCCATTAGGTTGAGTTGACTGATTGTGTAGTTCACGTCTTCTGCATCTTTTTTGAGTTTCTTTGGGGATGACCTAGCCTTTAATAAGAGTGGTGTGTTGAAATCTCCTACTGCAATTGTGGTGTTGTCTAATTCTTTCTTTAGTTCTATTTAGCTATTGTTTTTATGTATTTTGCAGGTCTATAATATAGTGCATAAAGGTTGACCAAGTTTATGTCTTCTTGATCTAGTTTGCTTTTAATCAGTATGTACTACACTTCTTGATCTAGTTTGCCTTTAAACAGTATGTACTATCCTTCCTTATCTTTCTTTGGTGGTGTTTTTTATTCTGAAATCTATTTTATCAGAAATTAATACTGCCACTCTTGCTTTTTTGAGTTGTCATTTGCTTGGTTTTTGGTAGTTTTTTCCCCCCAGCTTTTTATTTTGAGTCTGTCTTCTTCATTTTATAGATGTGTCTGCACTTTCCTTTGGCATCTCCTTGTGAAGGACTTCACTTAAAATTTCTTGTAATTTCTGGTCTTATTTTCACAAATTCCTTAAGTTCCTTCTTTTTTGCAAAGGATCTAATTCCTCCTTCATATTTGATGGAGAGCTTTGCTAGGTACAGAATCCTTGGCTGGAAGTGGTTTTCTTTCAATTTTCTGTATATGCCATTTCATTTGTCTTCCAGCTCGCATGGTTTCTGCTGAGAAATCAGAATTTAATATAATTGTTTCCCCTTTGCAGGTGATTCTTTGTTTTTCTCATGCTGCTTTTAGAATATTATACTTATCTTTTCATTTGGATAATTTGATTATGAGATGTCTTGATGTTTTTCTTTTCAGGGTCTAGTCAATTTGCCATTCGTTGTGCTTCTCGAATGTGGATTTTCCCTTTCTCCAAAATACCAGGGACGTTTTCTTCTAGCACTTCTTCCACTATTTTTTCAGTGATTTCCCTGACACTCCCTGCTCTGGAATTTCAATTATACGTATGTTATTCCATTTGATGTCACATGATTCTAATGTTTTCTTCATGTCCACTTCCATAATAGCTTGCCTCCATAAACCCTATGAACCTGGAGAGAGGATGAGAGACACCCAAGCATTGAAGACTTTCCTTCATAGGGTCACTATGAGTCACCTGTGACTCAATGGCACTTAAGAACAACAACAATGTTTTCAGTGAGGCTCTTATCTTCCAGTTCACTGACTCTCCGCTCCATATCTTCAGTTCTACTTTTTTGTGCTACCAGCATGTTGGACATTTCTGCCATTTTGGTCTTAATATTCTGGATTGCATTATCATGCTTTTCTTTTATTTCTAATACTATGATGGCTGTACCCTCTTTGTCTTGTGATGATTTTTTTTCTTAGGAGAGTTTTCTTTGCTTTTTTTAAAAATTAATTTCAGTGAACATTTACAGAGATTTTTTGGATTTCCATTCATTCATTATTACACTTTTCTCCCCCACCCCACCCCCATCCCCAGTGATGAATTTTTAAGTTCTTATACCATTTTATCCATTCTATCAATTCTTTTTTCCATCTTTTGCATTTTCTTCCATAGCTGTTCAAGTTGCTCCTCAACAATATATTTCTTTTAAACTGTTGTTTCTGGGGTATTTGCTTTCTTATTTGCTTATTCCATCATTTGCATCTTCTGTAGCTGTTTAAATAACTCCACATCAATATATTTCTTCAGGTTCTCTCTATCAAGGATATTCACTGGGTCTGCTTTTTTAGGAGATGGGTTATTTTGTTTTGGGGTGGTTTTTTTTATGATAACTGAGCAAACTGCTGCTTTCTTGACATTATGTGAGTCTTTTTTTTAGTAGATATTAAGTCATTTTAACTATATAGTGACCAAGAGTATGGCAGTGTTTTGTAAAGTGTTTTGTAAAAGTGTTTTCTTCTTGACTCAAAGACCATTGAGCCTAGGGCCAAGCAGCAGTGATCCACAAGAAGCCTTGATTTTTCTCTTCAAGAACTGTGTCTGTTACTTGAGCTTCAGATTTCTTGCTCCCATCTGCTTCAGTTCAGGGGTCCCACATGGTCCAGTCAAACAGCAGTGATCCCCACACAAAGTACCTGAATTGGAAAACCAGGACGCCTTGGTTTTCCCTTTGAGTCTTTGGTTTTATTCATATATTCTTGTTCCAAATAAGTGGAGACCCATAGTTGTATTTTGAATGGCCACTCAGATGGCACTTGTCAAACTAGGAAGCACAACATTAGCTTAATGGACAGGGCTATGTCAGCCAATTGACTAAGTTATCCCAAAAGACAATATCTTTTAACCTACTAAACCAATCTTGTGTGCTATTTGGATATGCATCTGGAACCATGCTTTATTATATATATATATGAAAATAT
>NW_006399840.1:7057203-7069073 GCF_000299155.1 Elephantulus edwardii | reverse complement strand
TTTTTTCATTTATTTTTTATTTATACTTTAATGAAAGTTTACAGAAAACTTGGATTTCTATTCATTCATTGTTGCACATTTTCCTCTCTAACCTCTCCCCAGTTTGCTTTTCTCTTTAAAATGATTATTTCATTGTTGCACAATTTCCTTCCTCCTCCCACCCCCAAGTTCACATTGATCTGCACCTCCTATTCTGGACTGTAGTCGTGTAAATAATACCTAATCATGTATTCCTTTTAAATAGTTCTTTCCCTCATCTATTCCAATACAGCGTTCACTATTTATCCCATATTTTCTTAGTTTCCTCCCCAACCTCCATGTTGGTAGTGTTTAGCAATAGTGGTATTATGCAGTATTTGTCCATTTGGGACTGAGATATTTCACTCAGCATAATACCGTTCAGGGTCATCAATTTTATATAATCATGCTGTGAATATATTACTGCTTCTCTATCCTTTTATTTGTTGATGGGCACTAGGGTTGCTTCCATCTCTTTGCTGTTGTAAACAATGTAACAATAAACATGAGTGTGCATGTATTTGTTTGGGTGGCAGTTCTGGTTTCTTTAGTATATATTTCCAGTAGTGGAATTGCTGGGTCAAATGCTATTTTTATTTGCAATCTTTTTGAGAAAGTGCCATACTGCCTTGCAGAATGGTAGTACCATTTTACATTCCCAACAACAGTGAATAAGGGTTCTAATTTCTCCACAACCTCTCCATCATTTATTGTTGTTGCTTTGTTGAACTTTGCTATTGTCATTGGAATGAGAAGATATCTCATAGTTGTTTTGGATTGCATCTCTCTTAGAGCTAGGGATTTTGAACATGTCTTCTTGTATATGTTTGCCATCTGAATGTCATTTTTAGTGAAGTGTTTGTTCATATCCCATGCCCATTTTGTGATTGAGTTGTTTGCCTTTATCTTGTTGAGATGCTGGAGTATTCTATAAATCCTAGATATAAGTCCCTTGTCAGACATGTCATGCTTTTTCCATCACCAAAAATTATCTCAATCTCAAAATCAATCAGCTTTCTTTTATTTCCCATTCCTGGTAACTATCAAAAAATATTTACTTATGTACATTTTATTCCCAGTTGTTTGGGTTTGTTTTGGTGTTTGTTTTTTTTTTAATGGTAACAAGACTATGCCATATTTGTTTATTTTTTTAATTGACTTCTTCCACCCAGCTTTGTGGATTCCTCACTGTTCCTAATAGTTAAATAACATGCCATTTTATGTATGTAGCATTTCATTGGACAAGAATGTTGCAACATACATCTTTAAAAGAGTAAGATCATCACTTGGAGAACTAGAGAATGCCTGAATCCAGCTATACTATGTTCAATAATTTTACTTATGTGCAAAATTGAACAATGAATAATGAACACTGAAGATATGATCTTTTTTGAATTATGGTGTTGGCAAAGGATATTGACTATACTGTGAATAAACAAATGTGTCTTGGAAGAAATATAGCCTTAATAGTTTTAAAAAGCAAGGATGATGAGACTTTGTATCTTGTACCTTGTCTATGTTATTATGAGGCCTTGGAGAAGGACAACATACTTGGTAAAGTAGTAAATCATCATAAAAGAAACAGACCTTTGAGATAGATTTAAACACTGGCTACAACAATGTGCTGAAGCATAGCAATGATAGTAAGGACAGTACAAAAACAAGCAGTGTGTGGTTCTGCTGGATATAGTGTATACAGCTTTTTTTTATAGTACTGTTGGTCATAGTGAAGGAGAATTAAAACACTATGCATTTATATATGCTTCTGTTGATGGGTGCTTAGCTTGTTCAACCTTTTTCCTAGCATAAATAATGCTATAATAAGCATGCTACTGATAGGTGCCATCAAGTAGACTACAACTCATAGCAACCTTAAAAACAACAGATCTGCACCCTGTCCTATCATCTGGCATGCACAAGCCCATTTTTTCAGTCATGGAGTCATTCCATCTCGTTGCGTGTCCTCCACTCTTTCACTAAACATCCACCTTTTCCAGCATGATTTTTTTTTCCAAAAAATGGCACCTGTTGACCACAAGCTCCAAGTATATTAAATTTCAAATTTCATCATCATTGCCTCTAAGGAGCATCCTGACTGCACTTGCTCCAAGAAAGATTTGTTTGGTCTTTTAGCATCCCATGGTATATTCAATGAGCATAGGTTTGTGTATATAAGAGAAGCTATATATATATATAGCTTCTCTTATAGTTCTTAGACAGATACCTAGGAGTGGAATTGCTCTAGTTCAACTTTTTGAAGAAGCAGTTTATCATTTTATAGTGTTTTTACTATTTTATAATCCTATTAGAAATGTCTGATAGTTCCAATCTCCCAAAACCTTTGCTGGTATTTCTTATTAAATAAGCAATGGTAACATGGGGAAGGTGAATCTGACTTCTGCTTGCTTCATAAAGGGGAACTGTCCACATGAGTAATATCCATAGTACTGTACAAATACCTACACGGTCAGACATGCTACCTCACATACTTCTGCACCTATTTTGACCAATCATTGTATCCAATGTTCTTTGCAAATTGACTCACAGACTTTACTCACAATTGTGAGGTTTATTAGAAAAATAGGTGGGTGAATGGGAAAGGCAAAGAATACCATGCAATGCAAGTCCGGTTTAGTCCAGTAGTCCCAAGCCAGTTTAACCAGGCACGATTCCTTAATTAATAAAAATCCAGGTTCAGTTCAGCAACGCAAATGAATCTCTGGTTTCTTCATTCAGTGAACTTTATTTCAGAGCAATGACAAGTCAGCTTTTTCTTCAATCATCTTGCAAGCAAAACCTTTAATTGTGGTCCCATCTCCACGGTTTATCTGATTACACCTTGCTTCACAATGTCTCACAGTCTTTTTACAACAATGCCACAGTCTTTCCATCCTGTCTCCACCAGTCTCTCACAGAGTGCAAAGTGATCTCTTATATTGGTCCCACAGCTATTGATGATTTGCAAGACCATATGTTCATCATTAAAGTGGCTGGAGATCATTCCCCCCAAAGAAGACTAATACATGGCTAGAAAGACAAATTCTGAGGTCTCTGACACCGCAGTTGTTTTCTGTTCTTGTGATTATTCTGTTCTTGACATTTTTACAGGGGTAGGATGATATTTTATTGTAGTTCTATTTTAATCTTCTAAGGAACTTAAGTGGAATAGTGTTGAATATGTTGGTCTACTTACTAAAAGATTATCAGTTCAAATCCACCAGCTGCTATGAGCAAGACAGATAGGCAGTCTCTTTCCACAAAGATTTACAGCCTCAGAAACTCCATGGATGGAAAATAATGGAATTGGTTTTGATAATGGCTAATGAAGGATACCAAGTAACACAATGATTAAAGTACTTAGCTATTAACCAAAGACTTGACGTTTTCAACTCATTGGCTGCTCCACAAAATAAAGATACAGAGCCCAAGGAGATTTACATTAATAAAATTGAAAATTTTATTTGAGAATTCTATTTTAGCCTTTAAAGTCATCATGAACCAGAGTTAATTCAACAGTAACAAGAAATATGGAAAAAAATTTCACAGAGGAATATATTTGAATGGCAAACAGACAATTGAATAAAAATGTTCCAAATCATTGGTCATAAGAGAGATGCAAATCAAAACCATAATAAGTTACCATCTCACTCCAGTAACAGTGGCAGAGTTTAACAGGGGAGCAAATAATAAATGTTGGAGAGGACGTGGCAAGAAAGAAAGTCTTATCCATTGTTAGTGGGATTGAAAAATGGCACAACCATTCTGGAAGGAAGTTTGGCTCTTCCTCAAAAAGCTGAACATAGAAATTTTCACTGGGAATATACCTTGAGAACATGAGAACTGAGGTACAAACAGAGACTTTCACACCAATGTTGAGCAACATTATTCACATCGCAAGAACATGGAAACAGCCCAGAAATCCAACCACGAATGAATGGATTGAGAAATTATGGAACATTTACACAATGGAATACCATGCAGCATGCAGGAACAATGATTTAGTAAATTATTACCTAACTTGGAAGGGACTGGAAAGTATTATGCTGAATAAACTAACTCAGTCCCACGAGCATAAATATTGTGTAAAATCATTATTGTAGAATGAGTACAAGGATCCAAGGGGGGGTGGAAGCAGAGTGAGGAGGATGTGCATTGGGTGGGAGGATTAATCATGGAGTTGCACGATTTGTTGGCTGGGGAGATGAGGGAAATTGAAAGAATTTGCTCTTGAAAACAATGTAGTCAAATTTTGTAAGTAAACTAATGGAAAATTTCTTAAAGAAAGAGAGAAAAACGGCTTTATATAGCTTAAAAATAGCTAATGATTATGATTGTAATATTTTCATTTATTTGTTTTTCTATAGAATGTCTTCTCTGCTGACTTGTCTGTTCAAGCTCTTTGCTTATTTTTTAACTGAATTTTTAATCTTTCTGTTCTTAAGTTATGGAGGTTTTCTCTGTTTCTGAGATTGAAACCTTGTCATAGATATTGTTGCCAAAGATTATTTTTTCCTATTTTTTATGTTCCTTTTTTACTCTTTTGCCAAAAACTTTTGTTAAGGATAAGTCTTTAATTTTTTTTTGAGATGCCAGTATTCTAAATTACTTTCTCTTTTTCATGTACTATTAATTGTATTTAATGGATTGCTGATCACAATTTATTATTTTTGGAGAACTTTATCATTTTATTTTAAACATATAGGTATTTAATAGGTTTCAAGTTAAATTCAATGTCTGGAATTATGAATTCTGTGCCTTTCTTCTGTAAAACAGATATCTATTTTTTCTTGCACCATTTGTTTGTTAAATAGACAAGTTCTTTCCAAATGTATAGACTTTGACCCATAGACAAGATCAACTTCCCAAAGATGGTTCAATTGACTTATTGTATCTCAATTCTGTTCCACTGGACTGTGTGTCAATCTTTGGAACAAAACCAATCTGTTTTAATCACCGTGACTGTACAGTAAATTTTGAGATTAGGAACTAGGTGGACTCCTACTGTATTCTTCTTCAATATTACTTTAGCTCTTCAGGGCCCTTTCCCTTTGATATAAAGCTGTAGATTCATTTTTCCCAATATTCTATTCAATTCTGTTAGCATTTGGATTATAATTGGGTGTATAAACACTCATTAAGGTTATCTTCTCTTGACTTTTTATTAATTATTAAATGCCCGTATTTTTCTCTTAAGGATCTACTTTATCAGAAATTATTTCAACTTCTGATCTTTTTAATTACTGTTTAATACATTTTTCCTACCCTTTAGATTTTAACCTACACATGTTTTTATGCCTAAAATATGTCCCTTGTAGGCAATATATTGCTGGGTCATTTTGTGTGTATAAGTGTAAATGAAGGCAGGGAGATTCATGTTTTTGTTTTGGGTTAGGTTAGGTTTGGTTTGGTTTGAATTGGTTTAGTTTGGTTTGCTTTGTTTTTTTTTTTTTGTTTTTTTTTAAATCCCGTTTTACCACTCAATATCTCTTTGGTAGCTGCATTTTATTAATTCTCATTCATTGAAATTGTCAAGAGGTGTGAATTCAACTCACTACAACTTTTTTTATGGCAAGTGTGTATATGTGTTGTTAACAGTTTCTTTGTTCTGCTTAATTTTTTATGTTAAGTGCCTTGCTGGTTTTTTATTATGAGTTTTTTATACTAGTTCTACATTGTTAAGATTTCTGCATATACTAGTCTTTAATTTTCTTGTTCTTTATTTGTTTGATAGGCTCTTAAATTTTCTTTGTGATATTCTGGAATTTATCTTTGTCATTTAAAATTTAAAACAGTGGGTGGGACATATCTTAATATTGCTTTGACTTCCTTTCCTTATAGCAGTTCTATGATGACATCATTTATTCTCTCTTTATTAAAAAAAAGTTGTTTTTTCACAATTCTGGTTCCCTCTTAGCAGACTTGTAGCGTTATTTTACTTTTAAGAAGTCTTTTTCTGGGTTAGTTTCTGTATCAATGCTGATGTGTGTATTTATCTCAAGTTGTTGCTTAATGTTATTTGTTCTCTGTTTTAAGGGTTTATTTTAATATTTCTTGCAATACTGCTCTGGTTTTTACATATTTCTTTAATTTCTACTTGGCTGTGAATGTCTTAGTTTTGTCATAATTTTTCGTGACATTTTTCCTGGACAAATGACATTCACTCTGTTTAAAAAGCAAACCATTGAAAAAGCTGGACTACCAGAAGAATATTTTGTCACAATTAAAGGATTCATCAACAATTTGCTGTATGAACATAACATAACCTTGGTTTCAGAGATTGAAAAAGAAGCTTAAAGCACTTACTGATGAAGCTGAAACTCTACAGCCTCATTGTTGTTATGTGCCATCAAGATGCTTGCAACTTATAGCGACCCTATGTACAAGAGCTCTAAAAGCCGTTCTATCCTGTGCCATCCTAGCCATCTCAAACAAACTCATTCCCAGCACCCCACTCACAGAATAGATCCATCTCATCAAAGGTATTCCTTTCCTTCGCCGCCCCTCCACTCTGCCAAACATGATGTACCTCTCCAAGGACCAATCCCTCTTTGCAACATGCCCAAAATATGTCAGATGAAGCTTCAGAATCCTTGACTCCAAGGAGTATTTGGGCTTCACCTTCTCCCGGACAAACCTGTTTGTTCTCCTAGCAGTCCATGGTATATTCAACATTCTTCTCCAGCACCACAGCTCAAAGGCATCAATTCTCTTTCTATCATCCCTAATCACTGTCCAGCTCTCTGATGCATAGCACATAATTGCAAAGACCATAGCCTGGCTCAGGTGCACCTTAGTCTCCAGCCTGAAGTCATTGCTCTTCAGTACTCTTGAGAGGTCCCTCACAGCTGACTTTTCCAATGCAATTCATCTTTTAATTTCCTGGCTACTGCTACCAAGAGTGTTACTGTGGAGCCAAGCAAACTAAAACTGTTAACTATCTCAATTTCTTCACCATCCATACTGATGCTGCCAATTGAGAATCTTTGTTTTCTCGAGGTTGAGATTCAATCCATATAGAAGGCTGCAGTCCTTGACCTTCTGCAACAAGCGCTTCAGGTCCTCCTCAGTTTCAGCAAGCAGTTTCGCATAACGCAGGTTGTTGATGATTCTTCCACCAATCTTGATGCCACATTCCTCCTTGAACAGCCTGGCAGCTCGGATGATCTGTTCTACAAACAGCTTGAAAAGATATGGAGACAGAATACATCCCTGACAGACCCCCTACTTAATTTTGAACCATGTAGTGTCTCTTTGCTCTGTTCTGATGACTGCCTCTTGGTCCAAGTATAGGTTTTGCATTAGCATAATCAAATGTTCTGGGACTTCCATTCTTCTCAGAGTCAGCCATAGCTTGTTGTGAACCACACAGTCAAAAGCTTTTGCATAGTAAATGAAGCACAGATAGACATTCTTCTGGTATTCTTTGCTTTCTGCTAATATCCATCTAACATTAGCTATAATATCCCTAGTACCATGACCTCTTCTAAATCCAGCCTGCACATCTAGCAGTTATCTGTTGACATATTGTTCCAAACATTTTTGGATAATTTTCAGCAGAATCTTACTTCCAAGTGATATTAATGATGTTTTTTGATAATTCCCACGCTCTGTTGGGTCACCTTTCTTTGGGATGGGAACAAATACCCATCTTTTCCAGTCAGTTGGCCAGCTGGCTGTCCTCCAGATTTCTTGGCACAACTTAGTGAGCACATCCAGGGCAGTGTCTGTTTGTTGAAATATGTCAATTGGTATGCCATCAACTCCTGGAGCCTTGTTTTTTGCCAATCCCTTCAGAGCAATTTTAACTTCCTCCTTCATCACCATAGGCTCTTCTTGCTCATATGTTATTTCATGAAATTCTTCTGTGTCAGCCAATTCCTTCTGATACAGTGACTCTGTTTACTCCTTCAATCTTCTCTTGATACTTTCTGGATCACTTAATATTCTACCCAGAGTATCCTTAAGTATTGCCACCCGTGGCTTGAATTTGTTTTTCAGCTCCTTCAATTTAAGAAATGCTGAGCGAGTTCAGCCCTTTTGATTTTCTGACTCCAGCTCTCTGCACATTTCATTATATTTTCTTGCTTTATCGTCCCAGCATTCACATTAGATTTCACCTTTACTTCATCATCATTGGTACAAAGAAAGTAAAAAAAAGCAATTGTTGTAAGAATTGTCTACAGATTCCTAAACCATGGGGAGAAGAAGGATTTGGACGTGTTCTATAAGTTACACCAGCCCCTGAAGTTGAGACAAGGATGAAACAGGGGAGTTAAATCTTGAAAACACCTCTCATTCATTTTGTTGGTCAGAAGCAAACTGTCGGCTGTAGCTTTGATTCAACGTTATCTGCCTTGACTTGAATAATGAATCTGCTAGTGGAAAATCATAGGCAATTTCAATATGAAGATGGGAATAGAAAAAGAAAATTCTGAAAGAATTTTTTATTTTCTTTTTTAATGTTTGGGTTTTTTTTGTCTCTTGTCTTGAAACATTAATGAAAGTAAAAAGCTCTAAGTCCTTGCATTGGAAAAGAAATGAAAGTGTTCTGTGGGATCCAATAAACTTCAAGATAATTTTACTTTTACTTCAAGGTTTTAGAAATCATTTAATAGGGGAATTTGTGTCTTTAAAAACATTTAAATTTAAAACTAACATTGCATTGAAAAACACCTTTTTTATGATTCGTGTATTATGGAATTTAGTCTCAACCTGCACCCTTAAGATAAGAGTGTTCTTTCAAAGAGAAAAATAGGAACATTTTAAAATGAAAGTGGAACATATTTATGTCACTAGAGTTTATTTTTATATAATAAGTAATTATAAATGGCAAGTTTCAGTTGAGCTGTAAGTTTATTTTTCTTTGTCCATTCCAAATACCTTTCCCAATTGTCTTCGAAGTTAACTCCTGATGCTGATGTGTTTATCCTCTGAAACACGAATACTGGTATCTGTTTTACACCTACAAGAAGACCCTTGATCAAGAGTCGTATATTTTGAAGATAAAAATGACTCTGCCCACATAAGACCATACATTTTATCGCCTGTCACATAGATTTCACCCTGAAATCCTTGAATCTATGAATATATTAAAACATATTTTACTTACAATAATTTTTAAATCTTATTTTTATATCCTAAAATTAAAAGATTGTATTGACACAATGATAGTCACAGTGGATGTGAGCATAAGACAGATTGTCAGGTTGGAGTAGGATCAGGCAAGGTTGAACATAGGGTTGGGTATGCATGACAATAAACGAAAAGATAACTAATAACACAAAAATAAGGTGAAAAGGGTATTATTCAAGATTACAAAATAAATAGACAATATAAAGTAATTTGAGAAGTTGAGTTAATATAAAATTATATGCACCTTGCTTCAATTTTTTTCTTCAGTACTTGATTCTCCTTTTCCAAATTTGAATTGCTGATAATTCAATAGGAGGCAAAATAACAAGAAATTAAACTTTTTCTAGTCCTTCTTATTTTTTTATTTAGTAAATTAATAAAAGTAGCCTTACCATAGCTACTTTATATTATTATTATTACTTCAGTATTTTCAAGTATATATTATATGAAAGGCTCTTTGATGGGAACTTCCTGCTCATTTCCTCATTTAACTAGAAGTGCAATCTGCTGGTTCTTCATTAAACAGCTTTGAAATAACTAAACTAGTAAGATTTTAAAATTACCATTTTAAAATCTGTATTCCCACACATTGATACTTAATGGCATGTTTAGATTTAAATATATCAAATCCTAAATTGATAGAGTTTCATTACATGAAAACTACTACTAAAATATCTATTAATATTATTCTGTTTATTAATTAATATACAATTATAGCCATTATTTCTGTCAGCTATTTTTACAAGACAAATTGGATGGTGACCATAATAATTTTCTGTCTAAACTGGAATTTTATGTAACACCTGCATGTAAATATATACTACTAAAAACCACAGCTTTCCATAATTCTAAAATAATATCCTTTTAATAATTTACTAAGGTTTCTGAAACCTCAGTTTTCCAAGTGTTCGTAAATAAAATGATGATGGCTCAGTTACTATTGGAGGTCAGACAGCCTCCTGGATATACAAAGTTGATTAATTAAATCTAAAATAACTAAAGTGAAATGCTGCCAAAAGAGAAGAGATATTTTGAAGTATATCAGTTCCTCTGAATTCTCATAACTATGTATTTTGTTTCTGTCCCTAACTTTCAAGATTCCACAGTCAATTAACACTCATGCTGCTGTTCCAGAAATCATTCATTTCTCCTAACTTGTATCTTACTTTCCTGACCTCAGGAGAAGTGGAGAAAAAGAATGTACCAATTATCAGGTCTCTAAATGACAAGCATTGAAATCTTCATGTGTTTGAAGAAATAATAGTCCCTAATTAATATAGCCACAACTTCCTTTATAAATTGTTAAGAGGCTAAAAATTCATTTTTGTATATGACTGTAATACCCATTCTTAATATTTGTTTTTGATACAGCTATTGTACCTTGTTCATCACAAGATTGATATTTCTTTATCTTTATTTTATTGGCCCTATTACAGTTGGGTCTTTTATTATGAGCTGTCAAAAATCCTTTTAGGAAGTAGTTAGGGTATACATTATAAATTGATAAACGAATTCATGATTAAAGAGAAGATAGAATGCATCACTCTTCTGCTAACATATCTGTAGTATCAAAGGGCTACATTAACAATTAGCCTATAATATATTGCTCTAAGTAATTATACATCCATATAGTTGCTACCTTGATTGTTAATTCATTAGTAAATTTAGGAGAGATTCATTTGTGGAGTTAATATTACTGAATAGAGCTTTTAATCTGAGTGAGTTTTTAATTAGAATGGTAAAAAGTTGCTTCAAGGCAACAGTGGTAACAAGAGAAATGGAGCAATCATGGGTAATGCTAATAGCAAACAAATAAAGAAGAATCAGGCATGCTGCTCAAAGTTCTGTGGACAATCAAACTCTGAGCAATACAATCTGCTTAATCGTATGCATACACGTGCACACCGGCCCCTGTATACACACCTTAAGATAAAAGTAAATACACAAACTCTCTGTTAACAATTTTATTCCTTGCTTCGCAGGCTGTGGCTGAACTTTTGAAGCTGATGAGCAAAATAGCCTCCCGTAAAAGATAATTTCATTTGCCAAAGTGAAACTGGTTTCCATTATTAATGCCGTAGTGAAATGGCTTCAAATATGAATGTGTAATCTGTACGGACAGGATGCTTCACCTCCCAGCTCCAGGAGGGGGTTCTTTAAACAATTACACCCACGGGGAGGGCTGGGTGGTTGTGTTTTCATCATTGACCAGCTGAGCTGTGTGGCTGTCATACCTCCAGTCTCCCCTCCAGTGACAGCCCCATTGACAACATGTTATACTCCACATTGATTTTACAGTTAAGGAGTGGATTGTGATATATAGGGATTTTAAGAATTCAGCTGAGAGGCTGACTTTTGCCTTTTATCATTCCATTAAAATTTTATAACCATCTTTTTCATGTCATTTCATCCATGAATTCTTACTTTAGAAAGTGATAGCTACTGCTGTGAGAATAACTTTTCTCATGTTCGGAGCTTTTTATTGTATTAGCAAACTACCCCAATTATAGTTATTACTCATGTTTTACATAATTGTGGTGACCCTTTCAACCACGCTGAAGCAGGCCTGGTTGATTTGTATATAGAATTGGATGATACTGCTTACTATCTGAAAGCACTAAATTGAAACAGTGCCAGGAGTCGCGTTTTAACACTTCCCTGGCCAAAGGAGCTAATTAAGCTGCTGGCTGCCTCCTCTCCTGAATTACACAGGTGTTAGG
>NW_006399840.1:7049703-7054703 GCF_000299155.1 Elephantulus edwardii | reverse complement strand
TTTACAGGAGAGTTATTGCTCATCTTTGAGGAAGTGTGGGAAGTATCCTTGGAAGTTTGCCAGAGGAATCACTACTTGCTTTATTCTGTTTTATAGAACCAGGACCAATCGACCCTCCAGTTCTTCTAGATGTGAAGTCAAGAACAATTTTGGTCACCTGGCAGCGCCCTCTAAAGCAAAATGGGGTTATTACACATTATAACATTTACCAGCGTGGCCATCTCTACTTGAAAACTCCTGGAAATGTCTCTACTTGCACAGCTGTCCATTTACAACCCCACACTCCCTACCACTTCCAGGTAGAAGCCTGTACTTCAAAAGGATGTTCCCTCTCACCGGAGTCTCAGACTGAATGGACACTCCCAGATGCTCCAGAAGGCATCCCAAACCCAGAACTGTTCTCTGATACACCAACATCTGTGATTCTATCTTGGCAACCCCCTACCCACCCCAATGGTTTAGTGGAGAACTTCACAATTGAGAGACGAGTAAAAGGGAAGAACGAAGTTACTACCCTGGTGACTCTCCCAAGCCATCACCCCATGAAGTTTGTTGACAATACGCCTGCACTTAGCCCATGGACCGGGTATGAGTACCGGGTGTTGATGAGCACTTTTAATGGAGGTACAAACAGCAGTGCTTGGGAAGAAGTTACCACGAGGCCCTCACGACCTGCTGGTGTGCAGCCACCCATGGTACAAGTGCTAGGACCCAGCTCGGTCAAGGTAAGCCGATCAATGCTTTGTCTCTTTTGCAGACTCAGGGATTTACCCTGGATCCACTCTGTGTTGAACAGAGCCATCTACTGACAATATGTATGCATTTGCTGTTTCAGGCACGCACTGGAGATTTTCAGATCTGGGTTTTGGCCTTTGGCCCAAATTATCTGGAATTCAGTGTCAGTGTTTCATTTCTCCCTCTTTGCCCTTAATTATATTGTTGAGATGCTTCTATTTGCCTCACACACCTGTAATACTTTGAGTGCCACAATGGGATGCTTCGCTTAACCACCACGTCAGATTTAAACAGATGAGAAAATGAGAAGAGCTAGGGAAATGTGGAGGAATGGATTAGCATATTAACAAAAGTTTCAATTACCAATATCCTGATTTTCTTTTAATGATCAAATGATCAGAATTATAGAGAAAGAAAGAAAAATAGCATATTGCTGGGCTCTCTAAAAAAGTGTTCAATTATTCTCCACATTCTACTGGGAATGTGCTCTGGAGGACGGGATAACTACCATTGTTTTGGCTTGCATACAAACTTCATTCAAGGGAAATTAGTGTAACCAAACAGGAGGGAGTTTTGTAGCTTAGAAGCCTCTTTTGTGTAAATACACACATGCTTCCATGGATCCAATCTTGTATGAATGCCAAAAGCCTTGGTACAGTAGCTTGCTCACCAGAGCACAAAACAAAAGCCATTTGCATAACAGGAAAGTTCATCTGTTGACATGATTATTTGGATTTTTGTCTCTTTCTCACCTAAAGCAAATATTAGGTGATACTAAATGGGAAAAATGTTGAAGATATTTTATTTAGCCTACGAACAAATAGAGAGCACAATTGCTTAGTGACAAGAAGCTGCACTACAATTCCAAAGACACTTGGTTCAATTCCAGCTGCGAGAGAAAGATGGGCAATCTCCTCCCATGCAATTAATGCCTCTGAAAACCTGTTGGAGCGTCAGCTCTGGGTCAGTTCCAACTTGATGGTGCACAACAACAACAAACAATATATCACTTTTGAAAGTATCGATTAATTTAAAGAGTCTTGATGATATAGTAGGTTAAATGTAGAGCTGATAACCAAAAGATCAGTGGTTCAAACCCACCAACTTCACAGCAGGAAGAGATGGAGCAGTATGCTTCTGTTAAGACTTCTGAGCTCCCAAACTTGATTGTGCTGTTTGAATCTGTCCTTTTGGTCACTAAGAGTAAGAATTGACCCAATGGTGATGTCCTAGCAGCAAGAAGCTTACTTCAATCCCCAAGGCATACAGTTCAAAGTCACCATCTGCTCTGCAGGAGGATGAGCAATCTCCTCCCATGCAATTAACTGCCTCTGAAAACCCACTGGAGGGTCAGCTATAGGTTGGCTCTGACTCCATGGTACACAACAACAACAAAAACAACAACATGACCTTGGTAAGAGTAATGCACTTTTCCCCTAGAACCATAGAAACAGCAAGTGGTTTAGTCACTACGGAGTACCACTGCTAGCCCAAAGGCCTCGCATCTGGTGGTTCAAAGCCACAAACATTTCCTTGGGAGAAATATGGTTAGATTCCTCTGATGCAATTTACAGCCTCAGAAACCTATTGGAGGGTCAGTTATGACTCAGTTTTTGCTCAAAGTAATAAGAATTAATATAAAAAGCAACAGCACATGGCAAATGTTAATTAAACACTAAAAGGAGATGGATTTTAAGTATAAAATGTTTAGTGTTTATTATATAAATATGTTAGAGTCAGCTACTTAGGCAGATAGTTAAAATTTTACACCACGAATGATTTAAGGCAATCATGATAGTTTCTCTCCATTCAAAGCAAAGGCAGATTTAAAGAATGGAGTTATTAATTATTCTATAAATAATGCTGTTGTTTTTTTTTTAATTTTGGGGGAATTTTGCAAAACCTTGGCAGCTTTTCCAATAGCTACAAAACAATATAATATTGTCCCTTACCCCAAACAAAACTAAATAATGGACATTTTTTCTGAATCTTTTCTAGCAAAATTTATGTATTGTTGGATGTAGCAAAACTGGAAAAGCACAAATAACTTCAGTAGAATAATAGAGTAAATACATACATAATTCTACTTGATTTGGAACATATAAACTATGATCAAAATTACCTACAATAGGTTGCTTGCCTTTTTCTTTACTTTTCTTCTTTAGAAAATAAAGGGCTTTTGATTTTTATTTTAACTTCATGGCAGGATTGAAGTAAAACTACTTGTTCAATTATGGAGTCGATTTGGGGGTTGTATGGCTTAAAAAGTAAACTAGACCTCATATTGTTGTTGTTGAGTACGGTTGAGAACTGACCCTCCAGTGGGTTCTCAGAAGCAGTCAATTGCATGCATCCTTCTTCCATGGAGCAGCTAGCAGATTCGAACCATGTGCATTCGGGATTGCAGCACAGGTTCTGACCGCTAGGCCACCAGAGCTCCCATAGACCTCATGGGCACTCCCAAATCCTACGGTCTCACTCAGGTCAGGAATCTAAGCCTCGAAGGAGATGCCCAAGATTTTCAGACACTGGCAGTAGCAAAACTTTTGTAAAATCAACAGCTTTTATTAATTCTTATTTTTATAACTAAGAAAAATCAATCAACTAAAAGTGTCAATAAGAATGTTAACTAAATGTGAGGCCTCATGATACCTATTCAAAGAACATTAAAAGAACATGGCATGTTTGTTACTTATTATCGTAGGTCCCACTGTATTTTGAAAGTTCATAAGATTTTGCAGAGTATTTGTTCTAGTAATTGAGTTTATCTGATAAACTGAGGTAATATGACACCAATACAATGATTTCTCTGGAATATAAATTTCCAGACTCAGAATTGCCAAAGTGAAAGATGTATATGGACTTAAGGACAAATATCAGAACAACTTGAAATTTTATTTAAGATATACTGCATGTTGTTCCAAATGCCAGGATGAAGGGGCATGTCAGTAACGTTAACACCAGTGATAATAACTTCAGTTACACTTAGTGTTTGCTAAGAATCATATATATGGGTGCCTATTATAGACACAGTTGTGATGTTAACAAAGAATACTGACTATTCCATGGATTGCTAAAAGAGCAAACAAGTCAGTCTTAGAAGAAGTGTATCCACGGTGCTTAGGGACAAGAATGGTGAAACTGTTTCACATACTTTGTGCAAGTTGTTTAGGAAGGATCAGTCTTTGGAAAAAGGTGTCATTCTGGGAAAGGTGAAGGGTCAGAGAAAGATAGGAGGAATCTCATCAAGGTGGAGTGACACGGTGACTGGTAGTCAACCTGTGTGTGATGCAGGGCAGGGTAAGGTCCCCATCTCCTATTCATAGGATCACAATGACTTGTGCTTCACTCGGCAGTACCTAACAGCAACAACATTGACGTTATAGCTACTGAAGATAACAGCACAGATCCCACTCCAAAAAAGACCTACTGCCTGGGCTTAATTCTATTTCTTTAGTATTGAAGTTTGGGGGGTTTTTTAACTTGTGAATTGACTTACAGAACACATCGATTTTTCCCTTCAACAATTCATGCACATTTTTGCATCACTGATTGCAGTCCCCAGAATGTAATATCACTCATCCCTCTTTCTTCCTTGTGCTTACTTTTTCTTTTGCTCCTTCTTAACTAATCCCTTTCTGCCTCCTGAACTTTTTGCTTGGGCAGATGTTGCCCTTTTGATCTTGTGCAATTGATTGTCTGAAGGAATATGTATCTCCTAATGTTGTTGTGTAGGGAGCTCTGGTGGGCTAGTGATAAGAAACTGCACTGCAATTCCAACAGCACATGGTCCGAGGCCTCTCTCTGAGGTGTGTGTGTGTGTGTGTGTGTGTGTGTGTGTATTTATATCTATATATTGCTGTTGTTGTTGTTAAGTGTCATCAAGACATAGATGACTTAAAGTGACCCTATGAACAAAAGTACTGAACAAATATGTGTATGTGTGTGTGCGTGCACGTATACATATGTGTGTATATACTATATATGTGTATATGTGTGTGCATATATGTGTATGCATATATAGACACATTTAAATATATTGATATATATATGTATATATATATGTATATATGTATATACGTATATACGTATATATGTATATATAGATATTGTTGCTGTTGTTATGTGCCATCGGGTCGTTTTCGACTCATAGTGACCCTATTTAGAACAGCCCTAAACCCTGCTCTATCCTGTGCCAATCACATTGCCTCTGACACACCCATCCCGATTACCCCAGTCACTGAATCAATCCACCTCATATACAT
>NW_006399840.1:7027982-7047547 GCF_000299155.1 Elephantulus edwardii | reverse complement strand
TCCCAAAGGCTCTCAATTTGAATCCACCAGCTTCTCTGCAGGAGAAGAATGGACAATCTTCTTTGTGATTTACTGCCTCTGAAACCTGCTGAGGGTCAGCTATGGGTTGGATCTGATTCAGTGGTACCCAACAACAACAGAAATGTTGTTATTTCCCTTACTGTTGTTGTTAGGTGCTGTTGAGAACAACAGACCTGAATCCTGTCCTGTCCTGTACGATATTCACAATCTCTAGTGCACTTGAGCCCATTGCTACAGTCACCGTGTCAATCTTTCTTGTTGGAGATGGCCTTTCTCTTTTTATCTGACCCACCACCTTTCCAAGTATGGTTTTCCTAGAGGCTAAGGAATAGCCTCTGCTAGCACTGTTGTTGCTGTGCACTGTCAAGTCAGGAATGACCCATAGCTGACCCGCCAGCAAGTTTTTAGAGGCAGTAAATCACACAAGAGAAGATTATCCATCTTTCTCTTGCATAGCAGGTGGCGGTTTTTAATTGTGAGACTTTGGGTTTACAGCACAACTTCTTACCACTGGGCTACTAGAGCTTCCTGCCCATCCTAGCATCAATCTCTCTATCTTAGATGTAACATAAACAGATAGATGTACAATATTAGAGATAAGCAAGATTTGGAGAGCAAAAAAAAATCAAACGTATAGGGAAAAGAAATGTCCACTAATGGAATGGGCATAATAAATGGGACAGAGCTTATAGTTGAAATGAGTTCTTTTCATTTACTGTCTGAGACATGTTCACTATACCATGCTACTTGTAAGCATTCACAGTCTAGCTGGGAAAAGGGGGGAAATGACACACACTTAAAACAACTAAAGAGCAAATTCAAAGTAATTTATTAATAAGTACAAAAAGATGTGATAGAACTTGGCATAGATATGAACATTAAGCACGGAAAGTGGAAAACACAACAGCATAGATCAAATTCATGTTCTTTAAATTGTATTTGATTTCAGGAAAATAAATAATATATAATCCTACAGAAGTTGTGCCATTTGAAAACGTGAAAACCCCGCTCTCTTATCTTGTAAATTATCCCTTAAGATAATAACATTCATTTTATAAAGTTGTTAAAAATGCCATATTGAAATAAGATAATTCAATAAAACATAAGGCTATTTTCCTGTAGATGCAAAAATTTGGAATAAAATTAGCAGGTTGAGTTAAGGGGTCAAAGTAGTGATAGACTAGGGCATATTAAGTGTTAACCCAAAAATGTAAGCTTTGTTTAACAGGAAGAATTATCTCAACATTCTCACACCAACCAGTGGGAGGAGAAAAGCCATATGTTTTATCAGTCAATGCTGAAAAAGTATTTATAAAATTCAGCAGGCATTTCTAACAAAAAGTCAAAGCAAATTCAGATTAGAAAAAAACATGTAAATATAAAATTTACTTATAAGACGACTACACTGAAGCTCTGAGTAAAACTGAAGACAAGTAGGAAAATTATGTAAGTTGCATAAATATGTAAGTTATTTAACTATGATGTAGCAAAAATAATTTGCTTTCTGAGGATAGTACTGGCTGTCAACACCACTGCCTCCGCTTGCTTGTGTTTTCATGTTGTTAGTTTTGTGGCATCTCATTCCAACTCATCATGATCCTCTGTGATGCCAGGGTGAACTGCCTTGTAATACTCCACTACCAGTGAGTTGATTGTGACTCATAATGACTCTCCATCAGGTTGTAAAGGCTATAATTTATGTTTGCAGGAGGGGATTGTCCATCTTTCTCTCATGGACAGTTGGTGGATTTAAAGAGCTGATCTTTTAGGTTAGCAGTGCAATTCATAGCACATTATGCTCACAGAGCCTGTTATTAGCTAAGCAGATGGTCAAGTCTTTCTCCCACAAAGCTGGGGCTCTTCAGCAGGTTCAAACAGCTACCCTTGAGGCTAGCAGCTGAGCGCTTAACTGTTTGCACAATCAGGGTCTCAGAGCTCCCAACCACCACCCAACTCACACACAAGTCAGAGGAGGGAGGGAGGAAAGGAAGGAGAGAGTGAGAGAGAATTAGAAAGGGCTAGAGAGTAGTCTGTCAGTCAGTTCAGGGGTGCTTTACCGTGGTAGTCCTCAGTCAACTCAGAAGGCAGATACAGCAGCCTTGGGGTGTGCTTCACAAGTGGTAACAGTGCCTCCTAGAAAACACACAGACACACACACACACACACACATTTAAACTCCAAAGAACTGTCTCTGCTAATTTGATAATGTTGTTGTGTACTGTTGAGTCAGAACCAACTAACTGGTAGTTGACCAATGAGTTTTCAGAGCCAGTTTAATTGCATAGGAAGAGATTGTCCATCTTTCACCCAGGGAGCAGCTGATGGACCCGAATTACATGCCTTTGGGATGACATTGTAGGTCACTAGGCCGCTGTTGTTATATGCCGTCATGTCTACTCCGATTCATAGCAACACTACATACATTTCTAAACCTTGCTTTATATTGAGCCAATTTCATTGTCTGATACATCTACCACAATTACCTCAGTCACTGAGTCAATTCATCTTATCCAGATTCTTACTCCCTTGTGCTGTACCTCCACCCTCCCAAGCATCAGATCCCTCTCCAAGGATAATGTTCCTTTCCAGTAACATGCCCAAGATATGTCAGGCACAGCGTCAAAATCCTTGCCTCCAAGGAACAACCTGGATTTACCCTCTCTAGTCTGTAGTATATTCAGTACTCTTCTCCTGCACCACAACGCAATGACATCGATTTTTCTTCTATCACCCTTAGTCATTGTCCAGTTTTCTGATGCATAGCACATAACTGCAAAGACCATGACATGGATCAGGCACACCTTAGTCTCCAGTCTGACATCGTTGCTCTTTAGTACTCTGGAGTGGTCCTCAACAGCAGATTTTCCCAGTGTGATTTGTCTTTTCATTTCCTGCATGCTGGTACTAAGAGTGTTGACTCTGGGCAAGCTCTGGTGGCAGGAAACTGCACTGCAATCCCAGAGGTGTGCAGTTCAAACCCACCAGATGCTCTGCTGAAGGAGGAACAATTGCCTCCTGTGCCAGTCAGATCCAATTTGACGGTTGTTGTTGTTGTTGTTTGATGCCATCGAGTCGTAGACAACTCATAGCAACCCTATGAAAGAATGGCCTGAGCACTGTCCGTACATAGGGTTTCCGGAGATAAGCCATTTTGGAAGTGGATACTGCTCCTGCTTCCAGAATTTGACGGCACACACATTAAAAAAAAAAAAAAAAAAAGAGTATTGAGTCTGGAGCCAAGCAAGCTGAATGATGCTGTTAACAATTTCAGTCTCTAGACTGTCTATCATGATGCTGCCGATTGGCCCAGTGGTGAGAACCTTTGTTTTTTGATGTTAAGCTTGAATCCATAGTGAAGGTTTCAGTCCTTGACTATGTGCAGCAAATGCCTCGGGTCCTCCTCAGTTTCAGTAAGAAAGGTTGTGTCATCTGTATAACACAGGTTATTGATGAGTCTTCCTTCAATCCTGATGCCACAGTCCTCCTCATAGAGGAGCCCAGTCTTCCAGATGATCTGTTCTGCGTATAGATTGAAAAGGTATGGAGATAGGATACATCCCTAATGTACACCTTTCCTGATTTTGAACCATGAATTATGTCTTTGCTCTGTTCTGATAACTGCCTGACCTCCTCTAGTTCTTAGGCCACTAATGTCCACTATTTGATAGTAAACCTACCTAAGTGTACTTGAGTCTGAATCACCGTTTTTTATAACATTTGAAGGTATTTCTCAATTTTTAGTACTTTAGAAAGAGTCTTGACAGCAGATTCCCACAATAATGTCTTTTGATCCTTAACAACCACTGTCATTGTTGTCCGTAATGGATCTAAGTAAAATGAAGTTATCGGAAACTTCTCTTATTCTCCGTCTATCATAATATTGCCTATTAGTTCATTGGTGAGGTATTAGTTTCCTTGCTGTTGAGATGTTATTTATGTTGAAGGCTTTGATCTTCTGCAGTAAGTGCTTCAGGGTTTTTCAAACAAGGTATGTAATGTTTAAGACCTTCTTGAATAATCTTTATCAAGATTTAACATGCATATGATATTAATAACATTATTTGATAATATATACATTCTGTTAGGTTTCTGCTTTGTTTGTTTTCTAATAACAACAAATATGAGTCTCTTCCAATCAGTTGGTCAGGTAGCTATCTTACAAATTTCTTAGCATAGTGAGCACATCCAGGGTTGCATCAGTTTCTTGAAATGCCTCAATTAGTATTCCATCAATTTCTAGGGCTTTATTTTTTTCATGACTTCAGTGCAGCTTCAATTTCTTCCTTTATCATCATTGAATTTTGATCATATGCTACTTTTACATGTTTGAATGTCAACCAACTTTCTTTGCTTCAATGACTCAGAATTCCTTCTATCATCTTTTGATGCTACCAGCATCAGCTGAAATTTTTACTTATAGAATCCTTCAGTACTTTAATGCAAGGCTTTGATTTGTTCTTCAGTTCTTTCAGCATGAGAAATTCTGAAAATCGTCGTCCATTTTGGTTTTCTGACTCTTTCCATATTATACTTTGGTTTCTCTTCTTGAGCTGCCACTTGAAAACTTATTTCTAGCTTTCTTGAGTCGGCACTTCTGTTTGGTTTTGACCTCTCTGCGTTGTAGTGCCAGTTTCAGAGTCCCTTCTGATATGCACTTGGGCTTTCTTTCTTTCTTGTCTTTGAAACGACCTTTCATTTTCTTCATAGTTGATATTCTCGATGTCATCACTACTGCTCTGCTCTTTGGTCATTAGTGTTCAATGTGTGAAATTTAGTCTTGAGATGGATTTAAATTCAATTGGGATAGACTCAGGGTCATATTTTGGTTCTCAGGGATTTGTTTTCATTTTCTTCAACATCGTTTGAATCTGTACATGATTAATAGATGATCTTTTGCATAGTTAACCACTGGCCTTGTTTTGACTACTGATACTGAGTTTCTCCAATGACTGTTTTCACAGATGCAGTCAATCACATTCCTATGTAGTCCATCCAGTGAGGTCCACGTGTGGACTCACCATTTATATAAATATATTTATAATTAATAAGTCATTGTGCAAAATTCTATCATTCGATTTTTAGCCTTTTTTTAACTAAGTCTGTATATTCTCACTACTAGGATTTTGGTTTTGTTTGCTTCCAACTCTCATGTTCTAGTCACTAATTATTACTCATTCATCTTAATTGCCTGTACAATCAATTTTAAACTACATAAATTGGTTAGTTGTTAGTGTTGGTAGTGTTGTTTTCAGGTGATAGCTAGTGGAGTACAATGCATGGAGACCCTCTGAACAACAGATCTGAATCCCGTCCTACCCTGTGCCATCCTCACTATCTCTAATACACTTGAGTCCATTGCTATAGTCACCATGTCTATCCATCTCACTGAGGGCCTTCCTCTCATTGCCTCTCATACCTTTCCAAGTATGATATCCTTTTCCAAGGACTAGCTTTCCTAGCAATATGTCCAAAGTATGAGAGATGAACCTTTGTCATCTTTGCCTCCATAGAGCATGCTGATTATTTTGGCATTTTATGGGATATTAATACTTTTCTTCAATACCACAATTCAAAGGTCTCAATTCTTCTATCATCCTTACACACTGTTCAGATATCAGAAACATAGCAAGTGATTGGAAAGATCATGCTTGAATCAGGCCCACTAATAACATTACTCTTCAGTATTTTGGAGAGGTCCCTGATAGTGACCTTTCCCAAAACAATACATTTCCTGAATTCCTGATTGCTGGTATCAAGGCTATTGATTGTGGATCCAAGCAAGATGCAATCATTCCACTTCAATTCTTTCTCCACTTATCATGATGTTGCTTGTTGGCCCAGTGATAAGGACCTTTGTTTTCTTGTTGCTAAGGTACAGTTTATTTTGAAGGCTGTAGTCTTTGATCTTTTCTGCAGCAAGTGCTTCAGGTCCTCCTCACTTTCAGCAAGCCATGTGTGTCATCTGCAAAACGCAGGTTGTTGATGCCACATTCTTCATCATAGAGTGGGGCTTCAAGAATTTTTTGTTTAGGATACAGATTGTGTAGGTATGGAGAAAAGATACAACCTGACACACACTCTTCCTGATTTACAAGATGCAACCTGACACACACTTTTCCTGATTTTAAACCATAAAGTGTTCCCTTGTTAAGTCAGTGGTTCCTTAAACAGCCCACCAGCTACCTGCCAACCTTATTTTCCAAAAATATCTAGTAATAAAATTGGGGGGGGGGGCAAGATGGAAATCTTAATAATTAAGGACAATTGGATTTTTAAAAAATTGTTATGACAGAAAGACTTTTCTGAAGTAAGCATTTTCTTTCCAGTCAAACCCTAAAATCTACTTTTCTACTTTACTGGTTTTAATTTAACGTCATTGTTTTATAGAACACACATCTCATTTCTTCAGTTAGGACAGGTCTTCTAATCTGAATTTTCTAGGATGCAAATATTTTAATATTCTTCCTGTGTACAATGGACACATAAAAGGTCATGGTGAATTATACTCACAGAAAGTTTTAATCTCATACATTTTGGCCACAGTATAGTAAATGTGATCTTAAGCATAGGAAAGGAGAGAATAAAATATTTAGCTAACTGGCTCTTTACAAATCTTGGGCACATTTATTTTTAATAATGGCTTCAGGATATTTTCAGGAGGGTGATCAAATTAGATAGCATTTCTGCTAGCCTTCCAGTTTTAATGACAATGTCTTCTCTCCTTTCTTAAAAAGGTGTTTTATGTATTCTTTCTAAAATATCCTGGAAAAGTCTACTAATGCCTTCTAACTCATTACTGTCAAAAGAATGATTTTTTCTGACTCTGTCACTTTTTGAACATAAGGGAGATAACTTAATTTCTGGATGTAAACATTTATAGTAGAGAAAATAAAGGGCTTAGATTCTCAAATCATTGTCTTCTGAGCTATTATATCAAATCTCCTATATCTGCTGGTAGATATCTTATTCAAGTTTTATTTTATGGATATTTAGCAAAGCTTCAATATGAAATCCCATATCAATTCGCTGCTAGCTCAGGTAGTAGCATAGACTGTCTCCCAAACTGTAATGCTTGCAAGCTCTGTCAAGCTTCAGCTTGCTCTCTCAGGATATTCTGGTACTGGAAGCAAGAAGATGCTAGACTGCAGCTTATCATGTGGCCTGTAACTCTGGTAGTTTATCCATTTCTCATTTATATTATAAATACCAGGAAACCCTGGGTTGATCTTGACCCTCTTTTTCTCTCTGTATGTCTATTCTCCCCCAACCACGTACCACTACAATTCACAAAGGATTTTTCCCCTCTAAAATCAGTATGGGGAGCTCTGGTGGCCTAGTCATAAGAACACTTGCTGCAATCCCAAAGGCATCACAGTTCAAAACCACCAGCTGCTCTGCAGGAAAATGATGGGCAGTTCTTTCTGTGCCATTAACTGCCTCTGAAAACCCACTAGAGGGGCAACTATGAGTCAGTTCCAACTTAATGGTACCCAACACAACAACAGCAATGGTGGTATAGTCCATAGAGAGTTGAGCTGCTGACCCAAAGGTCTGGCCTTTCTGCTGGTTTGACTCCACCAGTGGCTCTGAAGGAGAAAGATGAGTCATCTCCTCCCATGTGATTTACAGAGTCTGAAAATCTGTAGAGTCAGCTCTGAGTTAATTAAGTTATTAAAAACTAATACAATACTATATTTGTTCTAAACCTTTCCTTGCTCTAAGTTTACTTTTTTTAGCATCTAAAGAAATCCTCAGTGCTTTTAAGGATCACATTTAAAATCTTCATTGTTGCACAATGAGGGATTCTCCAAGAATTTTTTTTAAAGTTAGTAATAATTTTAAGCTCCCGTCTGGTTGAGGGAAAACCCTCAACCAGATGAATTGACGCAGTGACTCCAGCAATGGGTTTAAGTTTGTCAGAGATGATGAGATGCACTGAAGAGGACAGGGTTCAGATCTATTGTTCACAGATTCACTATGAGTCGGACTTCACTCAAACACACCTAACAACAGCAGTAAATTTGGATAAGATTTAGGGCTTAGTGGCGGGAGCTGATAACCCATTTTGCAGCAATTATTCCTGAAAATGCTGTTTGTCCTCAGGTTGATTCTACTGCATGGTTACCATGTGTGTTGGGCACTCAACCTGTGCTCCATAGCATTCTCACATCTGTGACCTTATGGAAGCAGTTCATCTGGTTGTTTTCTGCAGCACCATTGGATTGTGTCTAACCACCAACTTTTCACTTTGTAACCTCGTGCTTAAGGGTGTTTGTGTCACCCTAGTGAGAGCTTTCTTTTGAAAATTTACCAGCTATATGCTTTCTGGAGGACACTTTTACTTCTTAAGGTAGAAAAAATAGTTCAATCTTCCTTTAATATTCATAGCACTCATTTCTAACTTTGATTTTATATTCAGTTACACATACAGATAGAAACCTATCATTTTATAGAAATTTATGTTTCAACGATTTAATGTAACTATGTTAAGGGAAAAAATATTTATAATTGAGTGGGTCCTATTTGCAATTACTTACTAAGCTCTGCATTGTGTATGTGGCCTTAAACTAATATATGATTTAGACCCTGATTGCAGGAATCACATAACTTATTTGAGAAATGAAATATGTATCTTTGAAGAATCACTAGTAGACAACGATAAAAGTGATAGATGACATTAATAAGTAGTTTAGTGATTTTTTTCCATACTATATATGTATTTTTTATGATTCTTTTCCTCCACAGTAACATGTGTGTGCTTCCACTATGCTTTTGCAAAGTTTATCCAGAAAAGAAAGCGTACGGTGCTAAGGTATTCCATTACAAGATGTTACTTTTTCTTCCTTCTGGATCTTCCAGTCGGAGTTAGTTATACAAGCTCATTCTCTGTCTTGTGAAAAGATCTCTATGCATATCTTAGCATTAAAAATGGAATGTTTTGTTAGTGCTAAACTGCCCACATTTATGCAGAAGAGGAATTCATAAGGTGATTCTTCTACATCCCCAGAAAAAAAAAAAATAAGGATTCCTTCTGCTTTCCTGAAAAGAAAAAAAATAGTGATATATTCACAGAAACAATACAAGCAAAGTAAGGTGTTCTGATCCTGCTTTATATAATTGAGTTACAAACAAGGAAACTACCAGACTTGCCCTTGCCCTATTGATGCATGTGGATGTGTGAATTTTCTCCATGTGTTTGCTCTGTGTCCTTCAGAATCCCCACAGTGGAGATGAATCACTAAAGGTGTGTATTAGCCTGACAGTCTTCGAAAGTATCAAGACACAACGCTAAAGCCTGGAAGCAGCATTTCATTTAGTTCCTGGTGTACTGCTAATTGAGCCCTAACCCTTCATTACTGTCGAGTGCAAAAGGGCTCCGTAGCAAGTGGCATTTAGAAAGTGACATAACGAAAAGCAACTCAGAGCAAAATTCTAAGCGATGTGAACTTCAGTTACTCTGTTCTTTTATCATCATACTGATTCTAATTTTATCTTCTCTTTCAGGTCACTTGGATCCCCCCACTCATCCAGAATGGAGATATACTTAGCTATGAGATTCGCATGCCTGACCCTCATGCCATAATAACAAATGTGACTTCCTCGGTGTTATCTCAAATAATCACTCACCTCATTCCTTTCACTAATTATTCTGTCACCATTGTAGCTTGCTCAGGGGGCAATGGGTATGTAGGAGGATGTACAGAGAGTTTACCAACTCATGTTACCACCCACCCTGCCCTCCCCCAAGATCTCAGCCTTTTGTCAGTGGTTCCACTAAGTGAGTCTTATGTTGGGATTTCTTGGCAACCACCTTCCAAGCCCAATGGACCTAACTTGAGGTAAGGAAAGTGATTATACTTTTGGATTTTGCTTTGGCTTTACCTCTCCAGAAAAAAACCAAAGGAGCTCATTTTTTATATGGGCACAAGGCTTTTTATATTTACTTATTGGATGTCCCCAACTAATGACTTTCAATGAATTTTAAATTGTATGACTTGAGGATGTCAAATGTATCATCCAGGAAGAGTGCAGACGGTCATTACAAAGACAGAATAGTAAGAAAAGACCAAAGTGGATGTCAGAGGAAACTCTGAAGATTGCACTGGAGAATAGAGAAGCCAAAGCCCAAGGAAGAATTCAAAGTATGTGAGACCAAGTATTGTGTCTATGGAAGTACTCCTTAGAGACAAAGATGCACCCTTGGCAACACTTATTTCAAGACAGATTTATTTATTCTTTTGGCATTCTGTGATATATTTAATACTCTTCATCAACATGACAATTCAGAGACATCCATTTTCCCCCTACCTTCCTTATATTCATTCTCCAACTATCACATGCACTTGAAACAATGGAAAATACCATGGTACCCCATAGACTTTAGACTGGCATTCTAACTTTAATAGCACAAAAGTTGGGTGAAGTGAAAGTCAATATACAATAAGGGTGTCATTAGGCATTGTAATTTATTATTTAAATCAGATTCATCTTTGTTACATTCAAAAAAAAAGGAAATTTAAAAGAACGTAGAAATTATTGAGTAACATCATTAATATGACACACAATTAAAATTGTGATGACGGTTATTACAAATTGGCTGGAATAGTACATCAACAAAACTGCTGGAAAGTCAAGCATGGTGCAGAACAGACCATAAAGCAAAGGCTACCATTGTTGAGGTCCAATGGATGTTGACTGAAAGCAGAGAATACCAGAAAAATGTTTACTCATGTTTTATTCACTCTTCAAAAGCATTTGACTATTTGGAGCAAATCAAATTGTGGCTAACATTGAGAAGAACAAGTATCCCAGAAAGCTTAATTTTATTCATGTGAAACCTACTGTTGTTGTTGTTGTCTTTATGTGCCATTGAGTCATTTGCGACTCATAGCAGCCCTATGGACAAGACCTCTAAATGCAGTTCTATCCTGTGCCAAACTAGGCATCTCAAACACACTCATTCCCACCACTCCAGTCACAGAATCGATCCATCTCATCAAAGGTCTTCCTCTCCTTCACCGCCCCTCCACTCTGCCAAACAAAATGTCCCTCTCCAAGGACAGTCCCTCCTTGCAACATGCCCAAAGTATGTCAGACGAAGCTTCAGAATCCTTGCCTCCAAGGAGCATTCCGGCTTTACCTTCTCCAGGACAAAACTGTTTGTTCTCCTAGCAGTCCATGGTATAATCAACACTCTTCTCCTGCACTACAGCTCAAAAGCATCAATTCTCTTGCTATCAATCCTAATCATTGTCCAACTCTCTGATGCATAGCACGTAATTGTGAAGACTATATCCCATATCATGCACATCTAGTCTCCAGTTTGATGTCGTTGCTCTTCAGTACTTTTGAGAGGTCCCTCACAGCTGACTTTCCCAATACAATTCATCTTTTGATTTCCTGGCTGCTGTTATCAAGATTGTTGATTGTGGAGCCAAGCAAACTAAAACTGTTAACTATCTCAATCTCTTCACCATCCATACTGATGCTTCCAATTGGCCCAGTGGTAAGATCTTTGTCTTCTTCATGTTGAGCTTCAATCCATATAGGAGGCTGCAGTCCTTAACCTTCTGCAGCAAGTGCTTCAGGTCCTCCTTAGTTTCAGCAAGCAGGGTTGTGTCATCTGCATAACGCAGGTTGTTGATGACTCTTCGACCAATCCTGATGCCACATTCCTCTTTGTACAACCCAGCATCTCCGATGATCTGTTCTGAACACAGATGCAAAGGTATGGAGACAGACTACATCCCTGACGGAACCCCTTCTTGATTTTGAACCATGTAGTGTCTCCTTGCTCTGTTCTGATGACTGCCTCTTGGTCCAAGTATAGGTTTCGCATTAGCACAATCAAATGTTCTGGGATTTTCATTCTTCTCAGAGTCAGCCACAACTTGTTGTGATCCACACAGTCAAACGTCTTTGCATAGTCACTGAAGCACAAATAGACATTCTTCTGGTATTTTCTGCTTTCTGCCAAAACCATCTTACATTAGCTATAATATCCCTAGTACCACGACCTCTTCTAAATCCAGCTTGCACATCTGGCAATTCTCTGTTGACATATTGTTCTAAATGTTTTTGGGTAATTTTCAGCAGAATCTTGTTTGCATGTGATATTAATTATATTGTTCGATAATTTCTGTACTCTGCTGGGTCACCTTTCTTTGGAATGGGAGCAAATATCAATCTTTTCTAGTCAGTGGGCCAGCTGGCTGTTCTCCAGATTTCTTGGCACAACTTGATGAGCACATCCAGGGCATTTGAAACCTAGACATAGACCAAAAAAAAAAAAAAAAAAACCCAAAAAAAACAAAAAAAAAAAAAAAAAAAAAAACCAACAAAAAAAAACACAAGAAACAAAACAGTTATTTAACCAGAATAAGGGGAAAGATTTAAAATCAAGAAAAATGTGCATTACACATTAGTTGTATCCAGTCTCCAAACCTATTCAAACTGTTTGGTGAGCAAATCATTCAAATGTCTGGACTTTTTGAAGAAAAATAAAACATCAGGATTGGAGGAAGACATGCCAACAGCATGAGTTATGCAAATGGCCCAATCTCACTAGCAAAAAGTGAAGATTTGAAACACTTGTTGTTGTCATGTACCATTAAAGTCAGAACTGATCCATAGCTGACCCTCCTGCAAGTTTTCAGAGGCAGTCAGGTGCACAGGAGGAGATTGCCCTTCTTTCTCCCTTGGAGCAGCTGGTGGGTTCAAACAGTGTGCCTTTGGGATTGCAGCACAGCTTCTTTGCCACTAGGCCACTTGAAACACTTGTTGTTGTTGAATACCATCAAGTCAGATCTCATCCATACCTGACCCTCCAGTGACTTTTCAAAGGCAATAATCACAGGAAAAGAGATTGCCCATCCTTCTCAGTGCATATCAAATCCTACCACTTTGTATATGAATTATTATCTCAGTCTCAAGAAAACAAAATTCTTCACCATTTGACCACTAGGTGATATCTCAATAAAAAGATGAAAGATTGAAGTTGTCCATGATTACATTTTACTTTGGTCCACAATCAACATCCATAGTAGCAGCAGGCAAGAAGTCAAAAGACATGTTGCATTGGGAAATCTACTATCAAGGATGCTTGCCAAAGAATTAAGATCAGTGTCTGCTTAAAGACTAAGGTGCACCTAATCCGAACCATGATGTTTTCAATTCTTTTCTAAATATCTGAAAGTTGGGCAATGAATTAGGATAACCAAAGAGTAATTAATGCCTTTGAGCTATGGTATTGGAGAAGAGTACTGAATATCTCATGGACTGGGGACAGAACAAAGACTGTCTTGGAAGAAATGTAACCAGTGCCCCTTAGAGGCAAAGGTGATGTGACTTTGTGTCACATACTTTGGGTATGTTGTCAGAAAGGACCACTCCTTAGAAAAAGACATCAGGCTGGGAAAGGTGAGTGAAAAGTCAGGGAAAGAGAGAAAGATCTCTAACAAGATGGATTGACACAGTGACTGTGACAAATGGGCTCAAGCGTTTTAGAGACTGTGAGAATGAGGCAGGATAAGGGAAAGTTTGTCGAATCTGTTGCTCACAGAATCACTTTGAGTTGTGGTCATCTCACTGGCACATAGCAGCAGCAACACAACTGTCTATGAATGATTGAGTGAAAATGCAATGTGATTTGTAAACTCACACTTAAATGTTTAACATAATATTAAGAAGTGCTGGAGAAGAGTAAAAAGAAATAATTAAACTGAAATCTGTACTCTTTAGTTGTTTAAAGAGGTTCCTGACAGCAGGTTTCCAATGAAATATGTTGTTTGATTTCCTGATTGCTGCCGCCATGAGTATTTATTGTAGATCTGAGTAAAATTCAATCCTTAACAACCTCAATTAGTCATCATAAAGTTGCTTGTAGACCTAGCTATGAAGGCCAATAAAAATAATTACTGATTCTTTAAAATGAGTAATCTTGGAAGAATTTGGAGCTGATAATATTATCATTGTTTCTAAAGAATAAAAAGTAGCAATCTAATTAGATAACTAACTTTATTTCTATTTGAACTTTATGCAAAACTAGCCATAATTTCAATCAACCTCACAAGACAAAATCCTTAAAATATTATAGCTCTTCCTGTTCTTAGTAAAATTGAAATCTATCCACTTGTTTCAAAATAGTTGAATATATGTAAACTAGAATCACGTACATGTTTATCAGGAATAAAACTTTGTAGTTGCAAAACAAGATGCTTTCTTTATGTCTGCATGCAGATACCACACACACACACACCGAATTTTGGTAATAACATTATTTGAGATAATCCCAATGTGTCTGCTTGTCTTTTGCCTTAGATATGAGCTTCTGAGATGTAAAATTCAGCAACCACTTGCATCAAATCCCCCAGAAGATTTAAATCGGTGGCACAATATTTATTCAGGAACTCAGTGGTTTTATGAAGATAAGAGTCTTAGCAGGTGAGATTACAAAAACTATAAAAAAACAAATGCTGGCATTTAGTTTTAGCTGTGTTGAACAGTTCAAAGTATCTGAGCGTCTTCATTGTGTGAGCATGTTGTCAGTTATGCAATAAAACATGTTTGGTTATTATCTCTGGCATTAATCATGGAACTGCAACAGTCAGCACATTTAATGTTTGCCATCTTAACTGTATGCTTAAAATAAATCTTCTCAAGTTGAACTTTTAGAGGCTTAAGCCTTAACCTATTGCCTTTGTCGCAGCTCTATCACAAAAACTCAATAAAGGTATTTTGAGAGTCAACATACACTACTGCAGACATCACTGAATATGTGTGAAATGCTATCTATTTCTGAAAAGTGATTTATTATAAATTATTGATTCAGCACACAAAAATGACTTAGTAAATGGACTGGGAATCTGAAAGAATTCAATCTAGAGTTCAGAAACAAGAAAACAATGTCAGAAAAAAGAGCATTTGTGGGAGAGTTAGATCAGAGTTCTGTGACTTGCTATGCCAGAGAACTAGCTTTGTGACCATAGACAAGTCACTTACCGTCTTTGGGGCCTTTGCTTTCTTTATCTATAAAATGAGGGGATTGAATGAGATTGAATGTTTGTAATCATTAAATTGTTTTCTTAAAGATGTGACATTTTTATGAAAACTTTTCACATGAAAAGTCATATTTTCTTTAACTTTTTAGTCAGCTTGACTATTTTTTTCTGTATCTACCACAAAGTAATCATACTTTGAACTGTGTTTCAATCCTAGCTCTCTCATAACTGATAAAGGACTCTGTGTAACAGCTGAATTTGAATTTATTTTTCAATTCTATTGTCATCTTTATTCATTTTCCAGCTCGCACATGCATCACAGGTGATGGAAAAGACCACGGCCTTAATCAGGGGCATCTTAGTCTTAAAGGTGACATCATTACTCATAAGTATTCTTTAGAGGTCCCTGATAGCAGTCTTATGATTATTTTTTAATTATTTTTTAGTAATTCTAGCTAGCAGCTGTTTTTCCCTGGCTCATCTTCTCCCAATTGTTGACTGTAAGAGTGTGAGTGGACTGGAACCAGTAGCAGCATCTGATCTCTAATAACTCCCTAACAACAGAGGAAAACTCATTCCTAGAAGGTTAGACATGCTCTCATGCTGCGTAGTATTCCACTGTGTGAATGTACCATAATTTCTCAATCCATTTGTTTGTGGTTGGACTTCTGGGCTGTTTCCATGTTCTTATGATGGTGAATAGTGTTGTTATGAACATTGGTGTATAAGTCTCTGTTTGTGCCTCAGTTCTCATATTTTCAGGGTATATTCCAAGTAATGGAATAGCTGGGTCATATGGATTTCTGTGTTCAGCTTTTTGAGGAAGCGCCAAACTGTCTTCCAGAATGGTTGTACCATTTTACAATCCCACCAACAATGTATAAGATTTCCTATATCTCCACATCCTCTCCAAACTTTATTACTTGCTGCCTTGCTAAACTTTGCCACAGTTACTGGAGTGAGATGGTACCTTATTGTTTTGATTTGCATCTCTCTTATTGTCAGTGATTTGGAGCATTTCTTCATCTGTCTGTTGGCCATTCAGATCTCTTCCTCTGTGAAAATTCTTTCCATGTCTTTTGCCCATTTTGTGATTGGATTATTAGTCTTTTTCTTGTGGAGGTCCAGGAGTGCTCTGTAAACTTTCAGTATGAGACTCTTGTCCTTATGTATTTTACAGACAATTAGAGATCAAAACTAGAAATACAGAAAATTAACAATAAAATATCAGAAATAAAGAACTCAGTGGAAAGATATAGGTACAGAATTTAATCATTTGAATAAATAAATAACAGAAAACAAATACCTTGGTATTATTTGTTTAAGGAATAAAAACAAAATACCTAATTTCATTGCTATTGCATTTTAATTGCATTTTTGGAAACTATAAAGACTTCCCTACAATATTTCTTGTAAAGTTGGTCTAGTTTTCACAAGTTCCCTTAATTTCCTTTTATAGGAATATTCTCTGCTCACTATCATTTTTAAAAGACAGTTTTTCTGGAGATATATCCTTGGTTGACAAATTGCTTTCTTTCAGGGTTTTATATTTGTCATCTTAATGTATTCTTGCCTGAATGGTTTCTCCTAACATATCAACATTCTATCTAATTGGTGCCCCTTTGAGGTGATATTTCATTTTCTACAAGTTACTCTCAAAATTATTTGTTTGTGTTAGAAAGTTTAATTATGACCTGCCTAATGATTTATTTTGGGGTCTCTCCTGTTTGGAGTTCTCTGAGTTTCTGGGAAGGACACTCTCTCACAGAACATAGCCAGAGCTGCTTGCCTATGAGGCAATCTCTCACATAACATAGCTATGGCTATTACTTCCATCAGTTGTAGTCTGGCTGGCATATAAAATCTGGTCTTAAAAGACAAATTTTAAGTCAAATCAGGCCCTAAAGGAACAGCAGCCATAATAGCCACAGCAAAGAACCAAAGACCTGACATAAGATGGAGTGGACCTTGAGACAGCTATGCCGTTGAACCAGAACTGAGCCTTTGCACAAGCTTGTTGGAGGACTAGAGGGGGAAAGCCATAATTGGCAGGACTGAGTGCTTTCTAACACTGGCCTAAAGCCATGAGGCTAACAGCTGAGGTGTCTGTGAGCACCTTTCAGAAACTGCCCTGACTGAGTGATTGTATCTTGAATTATTATAGCCTGTTGACTTCCCTAATATGGTTCTGTTTCATCTGTGAGTTATCATGTTGGATTTTGGACCCAGTAAAGCTCTAATATTGGTGTTGGAATGAGTAGAAAGAGTTGCAGAAGGGGGGAAGGGGGGATCATGCCTGACCTCATGAGAATTGGTTTTCTGTTGTGGATGTTGTTGATGAGAACAGTTCCCCTTTGTGAAGTTTCTAAAAGTCAGATATGGCTGTCCTCATGCAGCCCTTGCTCTTTTTACACATTCTCACAGTGCTATCATCATGTTTAGCCATGGAATCACTAAATCTACCTAAGAAAAATCATAGGCAAAAGTAACATTCCTATGAACCCTAAGTGCCTTACATGTAGCAATTTCCAAATAAAAAATATTTACTATTTAATAGTTGCTGAATTCCATTTTTAAGAACTAGTGTTCATCATGGACAGATAATAAGCCTGGACAGTTAATTCTATATGGGGTTTCCATCAATAATTTTATATCAGGCCATTTAGTCAGAGATCAAGATACTTTCTTTTGAGCACATGATGGGAGCATGTGCAAATAACAAATTCCCTGATAAAATATGGGAGCTCTGTTGGCCTAGTGGTAAGGAGCTGGGCTATCATCTTAAACACATGTGGTTCAAATCCACCACTCTGAGGCAGAAGGATAGGGAGTCTCCTCCTATACAACTTACTGCATTTGAAAACCCGTTTCAGGGTCAGTTATTACCAGGATACAATTCAACAGTACACAACAACAAGAAACAAATACTAATGACAACTCACCTTGCCACTTTCATACCTATACTATAGGAATTGAGATAGGGTGTGTAAGCTGAATTCCTTGTGTTCGTCTCTTCCTAGTTTCTCTTTGCCAACTATATTTTGAGGAACTATAAAAAAAGAAACAACAACAACAAAAATAACATTGAGCTTTCCTTCAAAGACCTTATAGTCTAGTGGAGGAGGAAATAAATAACATACTTTAGTTATGTTGTCAGGAGGGGAAAGTTCTTGTAAAAACACGCCATGCTGGAAAAGGCTGAGAAAAGGTCAGAGAAAGAGAGGAAGACCCTCAACAAGATGAATTGATACAGTGCCTATCCCAATGATCTCAGATATGTCAGAAACGATGAGGATGGCACAGGATATTATGGGCAAGCTTCATATCAGTTGTTCATAGCATCACTATGAGTTGTAAATGACTTCATGGTACATAACAACAACATATATAAACAAGAAGTCTGTTTTACTAGGCAAGTGGTCTAGTTAGTTTACATAAAAGTTTTTACTATGTAGAAATTCACACCAGTTTTATCTAAAACATTATTATGTTCAGAAATGTATATTGTTCTAGGAGTGATACTCTTCTTTTGTATCTACATGTATAGAGCAGAATACTGAACCATTCATCCAGATAATTCCGTTCAAACAAAATGTCATCTGTGTGTGAATCACTTCTGTGGGGAAAAGTTTTTAACTGAGATACCCAGCCGTTTCACTTATTAGTGAACTTGCTCAGCCTCTGTAGACATAGACGCAGTGTAACTGTGAGTTTATACTGCTTGTCAGTTTCCTTTTTTTCCTTAATAATTCTGTGCAAAGTGGCCAAGTTATGGTTGTTTGGGGAACAATAACTTTGGATTCCCTGACATTTTCATCACTTGGAAAATCTGGTGAACGTGCCACTGTTGCCTGATGCTGGGCCATGTTTTACAAGGGGCCAGTGGCCTCCTTAATTTTAAGTATCAATCTATCCTTACAATTTTCAGCACCTTACACTTCCTGGACTCCTGACTGATCAGAAAAAGACAATCCAAAACTGCTGAGAACTCAGTTAAGAGCCTGATCTCCTTTAAATCTGGGTTTAAAGAAGGGAGAACACCTTCCCTCTTTATGGAAAGGAAAATTTTGACCTGGACATTTTAACACATTGGCTAGCATTAAATGGATAAAGTGACATATGTTCTAACTTTGATACCTTGCAATTATTTTCACATTTCTAGATGTATTTCTTTTTGAAATGGCAGCATGAATAGTGACCTCCAGGTGACTCATGAAAACTACAATTTAAAGGAAAAGCACTCATATTTATTAGATTTTCATCTTGGTGTTGAAGGATTGAATTTGTTTGTTTTAAATGTAAGTGCTTAAGCTAAAACCATTACAAATTCTAAGTCTAAATCTTACTGACATAGTTTCTTATATGTGTCTGAACCTACAAAAATAAAACTATTTCAAGGCCTACAAGATGATATAGTTTCTGCAAGATAATATTCAAAACAGCATAACTCAACACTTCTTGTCTGTAGTGGGATTAAATGTGCAGAAGTTACAAGTGCTGTTTTGATAATATATAAAGAATTGGCAACTCAATGTGTTCCTGTGA
>NW_006399840.1:7011997-7027882 GCF_000299155.1 Elephantulus edwardii | reverse complement strand
TAATCTACCTATTGTAGAACACAATAAAATACTAAATGATCTTGTGCCATCCTCACAATTGCTACTATGCTTGGGATCATAATTGCAAAAAGTTGGCAGTTGAAACCACAGTGCAGGAAAAGGATAGCCACTTGCCCCATGTTAAGATTTATAGCATCTGAAACCTGGTGGAGGTAGCCACTGGTCTGAATCAATGGAACAGCAGTGACTTTGTGTTTTCATAGTATAAATCTATTCAAAGGGTAATTATTGAATTAAGAAGTTGACTTTGTACCTGCAGAGTGGAAGTAGACAGAACTTGTCTCCTTTAGCTGTCAAGATGAGGTGGCTGTTGTTGTTGTTGTTATGTGTCATCAAGTTGAGTACGACTCATAGTGATCCGATGAACAAAAAGACCTGAACCCTGTTCTGTCCTGTCCCGTCCCATCCTCACACTTCCTGACACGCACGAGGCCATTACAGCAGTCACCATGTTGACCCACCTGGTTGAGGTCTTCCTCTCCTTTGCCAACCCTCCACCCTTCCCAGCATCATGTTAAGATGAGGTGGTTGTTGTTTTTGATTGCCTACAAGTTGAGCACGACTCATAACGACCCTATGAACAAAAGGCTGAAAACCCTTCTACAATTATCAACATTTATCAAAGTTCATAGAGTTTCCATAGGCATGTTATTTAGGAAGTGAATACCACTCCTGCTTCCAAAATCTGTCATAGTATGCTATTGTTCCAATGGGCCATTAAATTGCCTGTGATGTATAGTGAACCCTTATTTTAACTCCCAAAATGTGATAAAAGTTGAGTCTAAGAATGAAGATCAGCTCTGGTAAACATTTCCATGTCATAGCAATATGCTTCACTTACAATTAATTACAATAGCTAATTTCCTACTAGCGATATTCTTAATTTGAGAATTTGTTTAGTGTACCAATATATCATATCACTTGCCACCTTCCCTTTCCTAAGTATCGTAACATTCAATATTATTTCATGAAAAACTGAACCTTTAGCTCTGAAAGAGTGTATTTTGCCAGAAGTGTTAAATTGCGTTTTCTTTACTCTTACTAATGATTTTTGGAGAGAGCAGAATTAAAATTTTTCTAGAAAAGGTGCCTAGTGTCAATGCAGATTTGAACCATGCAAACAGACATTACACTGTTTTCTGTTTATTTATTCATTTGCAACAGACAGTTTGAGAGTACATTAAGCAATGTGCTATAAAAACTTTCTCAAATCCTTGCCTGCATGGTGTACACATGTGTACTCTGAGTTGTAATGGATAAAAAGGAAAAGTTAGTGGAAGAAGCAATGAAACAGCTTACACTCTTAGATGCATGAGTTGTATCAGTGGCAATATTGACACATGAATTCTGTTCAGGCATCAATAAACCTGACACATTAACTTTGATGAGAATAATCTGAGGCATTCTTCAGTCACTTGAAAATTTTTACTGGTTCCTGGGATACAGCAAACCCTTTCAACATCCATGCCTTCTTATATTTTACCTGAAATAATGCCTTTCTCTGACATTACTGAACAAAGTATTATCAAAGCCTGACCCAAATATTACCTCCTTTGTGAAGCTTTCCTTGACTAAGTCAGGTTGAAGTAGATGTTTTGTCTAATGTATGTTGGAAAGAAAGCAGGAAAATTGATAAGAATTTTAGATGTTTTCATTTCAAAATGCTATAAAAATTGTGATATATGACTCGAGGTGGACTGTTATCAGTGCTCATTATGGTTTTCACATAGCACGTAGCAAGTGCTAACCAAGTATTTTTATGAATAAATTAATGAAATGAAATTCAGGTGGATCAAACACAGAGGAACAATATAATGGATTTTCAGTAGGAACCTTTTCCTAGTGGTCAAATAATGGAGATATGGGCTATGGGTGGAGCTGCTAAATATAAGTTCAGCTCTTTGACCCCACTGAATGCTCTTTGGAAGAGATAGCAATCCACTCTCACAAGGATTTTTAATAGCCTTGGAAACTCAGTGGAGTAAAATAGGCTAGGTAGTTAGGTGTTTTAATTGTCTAGTGCTGCTATAACAGAGATACCAAAAGTAGGTGGCTTTAACAAACAGAACTTTAGCTATTGTTTTAATGTGCCAGTGAGTTGACTATAATTCATAGTGGTGCTGTGAAAAACAGATCTCTACCTTGACCTATCCTGTACCTTTTTTACCCTCTCCTCTGTACTCAAATCTATTAGTATAGCCATGGTGTCAGTCCACCTTGTTGTTGTTGCTGTTTGCCCTCCAGTCAGAACCAAGCCATAGCTGACCCTCCAGCAAGTTTCCAGAGGCAGTAAATTTCTTGGGAGGAAATTGCCCATGCTTCACCAATGAAGCACCTGGTGGATTCAAACTGGGTGCCTTTGGGATTGCAGTACCGCTTCTTATCACTGGGCCACCAGAGCTCCCTGTCTGTTGTGAGTCATCCTCTATTTCTCTGACCCTCCACATTTCCTAGCATGCTCCCTGTTTCCAAGGAATGGAATTTTCATCAACCCTGCCTCTAAGGAGTATCATGGTTGTGCTTCTCCAAGACAGACCTGTTTGTCCTTTTGGTTTTCCATGGGACATTTAATATGTTTCACTAACAACCAAAGACATCAGTTCTTCTATCATGCTTGCAGATGCATAGGCAGCAATTTAAAATACCTTGAGTTGGATCAGGTACACTTTTTTCTTTAAACTGACATTGTTGTTTTCTTAGCACTTTGAAGAAACCCTTGACAAATTTTTTTTCCCAGTGCAACATGTCTTTTGATTCCTTGACTATTTTTACCATGGGTGTTGATTGTGGATTCAAGTAAAATGATATCATTGACACTTGAATCTTTTCTCTATCTACCCTGATATTGCCTATTGGTCCAGTGGTGAGAATTTTTGTTTTCTTGATGTTGAGAAGTGAGCTATATATTCTCTTCTGTAGCAAGTGTTTCAAGTCCTCTTCACTTTCTGCAAGCAAGATTGTATCATCTGCTTAGTTCAGGTTGTTGATGAGTCTTCCTCCAATCTTGTTGCCATGTTCTTCTTCAATCCAGTTTATTGAGTGATTTGCTCAGCAGACAGATTGAGTAAATATGGAGAAAGGATACAATTCTGACACATACCTTTCTTGATTTAACCATGTAGTTTTCCCTTGTTTTGTTCAGACAACTTCTTCTTAGTCTATGTGTAAGTTTCATATGAGCACAATTAAGTGTTTTGGGGTTCCCAGTCTTCTCAATGTTTTTTATAGCAACCAACCCCAAAGCAGGTGATTTGAACACACCAGTTGCTCCAAGGGAGAAAAACGGGCAGTCTCCTCCTGTGCGACTTACAGCCTCTGAAAATCAGCTAGAGGGTCAGCTGTTTCTCTTCCAAGCCATTGGCAATAATTCTGAGTTTTCTTGAAATTTAAGAAGCTAGAAATCATAACTGAGGTTGCCAGATTTAGAGAAAAGGCTTCATTTCTCTCAGTTCTTGGGGAGGGTGGGGGAAGCCATTATTTCTTTCAGAATCTGTAGGACTCACTCACATGCTTTAGAGATTTACATGTATCAAGAGCTTCTTAGTAGAGCAACCTGAGTCTAAAAGCACACATTCCACTCCTGGTTATACTTTCTTTTCTTTTTTATTTATTTTACTTTACTCCCATTGAATAAAACATGAATGTGGAGAAAGACTCCTTAAAATAAAAACAAAAGAACTACATTACAAAGATGAAAGCTAACCAGAAAAATGTGTTCTTGTTGGTAAACAATAGAGATTGGTGGGAATTATGGCAAATAAGTCATATCCTTAATCTAAAGAGAGCAGCAGCCTCATATCTCTAATTAATGTGGACCGAATTATGGTCAACCTTAAAATCCACTGAGAGCACTTTGAGACATAGGTCTTATACTGTATTTCCAAATTTGCTGATGCTGAGGTGCTGCTACCCCACCTGCTAGAATCATTTCCTGCCTCATCTCCCTTGACACAAAAGGTGTTATAGACCACACCCATAGCAAATTACCCTTTTATGGATCTGTAGTGTGATGGAGAACTGCCAGAAGTCCAGGCTGGGTTTAGAAGGGGTCGTGGTACTAGGGATATTGTAGCTTATGTTAGATGGATCTTAGCTGAAAGCAGGAAATACCAGAAGAATGTCTATCTGTGTTTCATTGATTATGCAAAGACATTTGACTGTGTGGATCATAACAAACTGTGGCCAACTCTGAGAAGAATAGGAATCCCAGAACACTTGATCATGCTAATGAGAAACCTGTACTGGAACCAGAGACAGTCGTCAGAACAGAGCAGGGAAACACTGCATGGTTCAAAATTGGGAAAGGTGTACGCCAGGGATGTGTCCTCTCTCCGTACCTTTTCAACCTGTATGCAGAACAGATTATCCGAGAGGCTGGGCTCTATGAGGAGAAGTGTGGCATCAGGATTGGTGGAAGAGCTATCAACAATCTCACCATTGGACCAATGGGAGCATCAGGATGGATGGTGAAGAGATTGAGATTGTTCATAGCTTTAGTTTGCTTGGCTCCACGGTCAACACTCTTGGCACCAGTAGCCAGGAAATAAAAAAACGTATTGTGATGGGAAAGTCTGCTGTTAGGGACCTTTCCAGGGTACTGAAGAGCATTGGTGTCACTCTGTAGAATAAGGTACGTCTAATACAGGCTATAGTCTTTGCAATCACTTGTTATGCATGAGAGAGTTGGTCAATGACTAGGGAGGATAGAAGGAGAATTAATGCCTTTGAGCTGCGGTGCTGGAAAAGAGTATTGAATGTACCATGGATTGCGAAGAAAACAAACAGATTCATCCTGGAGAGGGTTAAACCAGGCTGCTCCTTGGAGGCAAGGGTTTTGGGACTTCATCTGACATACTTTGGACGTGTTGTAAGGAGGGACAGGTCCTTGGAGAGGGACATCATGCTTGGGGGGATGGAGGGACAGTGCAAGAGGGGAAGACCCTCTATTAGGTGGATGATTCAGTGATTGGGGTAATCAGGATGGATGTGTCAGAGGCAGTGCGATTGGCACAGGATAGAGCAGGGTTTAGGGCTGTTGTACATAGGGTTGCTATGAGTCGCAAGCGACTTGAGGGCACATAACAACAACAACAATGTGATGGAATTAAGGAGTGTTATACTCCACACATAATCCTCTTTCAACCATTTAGTTTATGATTTCACAGGAGATATTTATGAAAGTTCCTTATTTTACCATTATATATGCATATATTAGGGACACACAGTTCAATTTATAACTTTGAGTTAACCTTAAAAATTATATAATGATGCTGAAAATTATGAGACTAAGTGATTTTAGCAATTATGAAATAGCTGTCCATTTATTTATAAAATTATCCAATTACGCATTAAAAACTGGCATCATCCAAACAGAATTTAATTTTCTGATTCATTTAAGTAATGACAACTAAATCTTTAAATATTTTAATAAATAAAATCTTTATATAAATTATATATTCTCTTAATAGGAAAAATACTAGTCACACCTATGCAAAACAAAGTTGACAACAAAGGAAAAGTAAGAGAGGATATGATTTCAAAAGAAATAATCATTTGAAAAATTGAAATCAATATTCAATTGAAAAGTCAGTGAAAAAAATGATTTGTAAGTAATTGGTGTTCTTAACTATAGTATAAAGGAGCACGAGTGGCATAGTACATATTTTAATCTGCAGTCCTCAGGCCTGGTTTTAATTGTTTTTGGTCAATCATTCTAAGTGGTATAGAACTGGTCTATTTGCTGTACAGAGGTAACTCATGGTTGTTGAGATGCTGAACACTGTGACAATGATGACTCAAATGTGGTAATGGTTAGCCATGGTGGACAGTGCTTGGTGGTGCTCCCCAATTAAAACAAGCTTGGAAGCAGGAGTGGCATCCCTTTTGAAATAGCTTGCCTCTGGAAACTCTATAAACTTGGAGAAAGGCTAAAATTATACAATTGTTCGGGTCTTTCATTAATAGGATCACTATGAGTTGTCTAGGACTTGACAGTACTTAACAACAACAACAACAAACATCAAACTGGCAGTTCAGGTCTACCAGGTACTCCTCAGGAAAAAATGGTGTGTTACTTGTTGGACATGAAAGTCTGTCAGTCCTCAAGAGAAATTAGAGGTAGTCTTCTCTCATAAAGATTTACACCTTAAAAACCCATTTCAGGGTTGCTAGGGTCATAATAGACTCTTACAGCAGTGGACTGAATTTGATTTGAAACTTAAATTTTGCTTTACAGATTTCAAAGTTGTTTCCTATAGATTTTTAATATACATCTTATAAACATTATTATTATAAATTACTATTTAATGGTGAGATGTTGTGCTGTAATCCCAAAGGCACACTGTTTGAATCCACCAGCTGCTCCACAGGAGAAAGATGGGCATTCTTTTCCCATGTGAGTAACTGTCTCTAGAAAACTCACTAGAGAGTCAGCTATGAATCAGTTCCAACCCAACAACTCACAACGTGTGTGTGTGTGTGTGTGTGTGTGTGTGTAAACTGATGTTATGTACATATATTTCATACATATAATTGACATTATATATGCATGTTGTTCCTGTTGATGTTGTGTAAAGTTGAGTCAGAACTGACCCATAGCTGACCCTCCAGTGGGTTTTCAGAGGCAATTAATTGCACAAGAGGAGATTGCCCATCTTTCTTCTGCAGAACAGCTAGAGGACTTCAACTGCATGCCTTTGGGACTGAAATATAGCTTCTTATCATTAGACTACCTGAGTCCCCTTTATGTACATAGGTTGTTGTGTATTGTTGAGTTGGAACCGACCCATAGCTTACTCTCCAGCAGGTTTTCAGAGGCAGTTAATTGCATGGATGGAGACTGCTCACCTTTCTCCCTCAGAATGGTCTCGAAATGTGTGCCTTCATTATTGAAGTCCAGCTTTTTGCACTAGGCCACCAGAGCTCCTTTGACATTCTATACTAGTGAGTGACTGCCTAACTTGAAATCTGTAATCAACATTTCAGTCACTCTAAAAAAATAATGTGTGTAGAGATCATATGAAAAAAAATTTAAGACATTTAATACATATTTTTTTAGCATGAAGTGGTAAAATGCAGACTTATTCATTTGGAAAGCCATAGGTACAATACTAACAAAAAAAGTGAGTTAGAGAACTTTTGAGGGAACAAAAGGGTGTTTTAGTATTTACTATAACTTAAAAGAAGACTCTATTTCCTAAAGAAAAACCCATAACATTTAAAAGCTAAATGCATTATTTTGACTAAGTCCTTGAAAATATAAAGCAAGAATTTAATACTGAAAAGGAGAAATCTGGCAACCTATCTGCTCTCTTGACTAGTAAGGCAATCTTAAAAAAAGTCTCAGTGTCTAAATTTGTTTTCCTATCAGTAAAATGTACCTAATATTCTATTATTTTAAGGAGATAAACTCTAAGGGTAGCCTTTACCCTAAAGTTCTTTAAAATGTCTTTAAAATACATACGGTAATTTCATATATCTTGTGGCTAGAGTTTCTCCTGTACAGACATAAATAGTACCCACAACCAAACCTAAATTAAAATACCTTAAAATATCATAATAGGAGGGAAATCCCTGTGGAAATTATTTATAGTTAACCTTTGAAAAATCTATAAATATTATCAAATTATGGATGTGTTGAAGAAATACTCAAATAGTATAGAAGAAATCAGACATTCAAGCACTAAATGTATTTTAAACCATACTACAAAGTAAGGTATAATTTTAAGTAGTTTACACAGGGAGCTAGTTAATGAATCCAAGGTCGCTGGTTCAATTCCCATGTGAGCCATTAGCTTCAGTTCATTTCATTGTCACAGATATGCGGTATATCCTTTTAACCCTGGCTCACCATCCTCAAATTCATCCATGTGGTGACAAAGGAAATTTTGCAAATTTGGCAAGTTTGGAAGCATCAGCAAATTCTATCCCCACTGTAAGAAAACTGTTTAAAGTCAAGCCCCAGTGATGTGGCATCATTCAAGAATGGAGTGACTAGACTATCATGGTTACTATTGTTAGTTATTCTCTCCATCATTATTAAGCAGTATGCAGAATAGCATACTGGTTAAAGGAATCAACTCTAACATCATCCTGCATAGATTTCAATCCACATATATAACTTAAGGCTTGGCAAGTTACTTATATTCTCCTAGTATTATTTTTATCCTTTTTAAAACAAGAGTTAAAAATAACATCTTACAAGGTTGCTCCAAGGAGTTCTGGTGGTATAGTCTGTAAAGTGTTGCACTGTTAATCCAAAAGCTGTATGAGTCTGTATGGTGATTCAAATTGGCCAGTAGGTCCATGAGACGATCAGACTCATTAAGATTTACAGCCTCAGAAGTCTGTTGGAGGATCACTAGGAGTCAGAACCAACTCTATGGCAGGGAGTCTGAGAGTTTTTTGAGGGTTATTGTGAGGAATGTATAGATTAACACACGACTCATAGGAACGCTTTGAACAATGGATCTGAACTTTGTATTCTGCATCATCTTCACAATCTGCAGCATGCTCATTGTTTCACTCACTATGTCAATCCATCCTGTTGAGGGCCTTCCTCTCTTTTTCTGACCCTCCACCTTTCCCAGCATCTTGTCTTTGCCATCATCAAGTCAGCCCTGACTCATTTTGATTTTACATACAACAAAGCACAACACAACACAACCTTACTTGGCCCTGTGTCATCCTCAAATCTACAGACATGTCCCCATCCTCTCATGTGATTTACAGTTCTGAATACCAATGAAGGGTAACTGTGAATCAGTACATACTTGGCAGCAATGAGTGAATGAGAGACTACTGTTAAGTGTAGTTGAGACAGAGTCTTTCAAAACAACTCTCATTGGGCCATGAGTAATAAACAGGAGAAGACAAACTCTCTTCTACACACTGGATTTTTTTAGATATTGTTGTCAGCTCCAACTCCTAGTAAACTCAATTACTACAGAAACCTTGCCTAATCCTGTGCCATGCTTGCAGCCTTTGCTGGGTTTAAACCCATGGTTGCAATCACTTCTACAATATGTGGGGGCAAACTTTCTGAGAATCCTGATCTACTTTTTGTTCAAATTATTTGACACAAACATATGAAAGGCCCCCTCCTCTATGAACCATGACCTACAGAGCCCTATGCTTCTAGGACTAAAGCCAAACTATTTTTGGGTTGTTTATTGTTTGTTTTTCCAGGTATGAAGATTGCTTTTATTCTTTTTAATGGTGTTTCATTCATGTGCATTATTGTATTTATAGTGTGTTTCATACAATTTTTCATGTTGCTGTTGAGTACCTTTGAATCAGAACCAAACCACAGCTGACCCTCCAATAGGTTTTCAGAGGCTGTTAATCTCAACAGAGGAGATTCCTCTTCCTTCTTCTGAGCAGATGTTGATGAAATCAAACCATGTACCTTCAGGATTATAGTGAAGTTTCCTACCTCTAGAGATTGCTACAATGGTTCATATACATTGTATATAAGTATTTATTATTGATGTCTGCCTATCATTACCCTCATAGAGCCCAGCCTCCCAGATAATCTGTTCTGCATATAGGTTGAAAAGGTATGGAAATAGGATGCATCCCTGGCGTATGCCCTTCCCAATTTGGAACCATACAGTGTTCCCTTGCTCTGTTCTGATGACTGCCTCCTGGTCCAAGTATAAGTTTCACATTAGAACGATCAAGTGTTCTGGGATTCCCATTCTTCTCAGAGTCAGCCATAGTTTGTTATGATCTACACAGTCAAATGCCTTTGCATAGTCAATGAAACACAGATAGACATTCCTCTGGTACTCCCTGCTTTCAGCCAAGATCCATCTAACATCAGCTACAATATCTCTAGTACCACGACCCCTTCTAAACCCAGCCTGGACTTCTGTTAGCTCTCTGCTGATGGAATCTGCTGATTCCAGTCGTTTTTGGATAATCGTCAGTAAAATCTTGCTTGCATGTGAAATCAGTGAGATTGTTCTGTAGTTTCCACATTCTGTTGGGTCACCTTTCTTTGGGAGGCAAGGATTCTGAGGCTCCGTCTAACATACTTTGGACATGTTGTGAGGAGAGACCGGTCCTTAGAGAGGGACATCATGCTTGGGAGGGTGGAGGGACGGTGCAGGAGAGGAAGGCCCTCTATGAGGTGGATTGATTCAGTGACTGGGATAATTGGGATGGGAGTGTCGGAGACAGTACAATTGGCACAGGACAGAGTGGAGTTTAGGGCTGTTGTACATAGGTTTGCTATGAGTCGCAGGCTACTCGACAGCACATAACAACAACAACAGCAACATTATTACCCTCTCTTTTGAAGTCTCCATTGAATTTTTCCTATTCCTTCAACCCCACATCTGTCCACGAACCTCTGCTATCCCAGTGGTTTCCCCTCCGCCTTATCCCATTCCATTTCCTTTTTGAAATTTTATCTTCAGTTTTACTCAGGATAACTTTATGCTGAGTTATCCTTCTGTCTTTGTAATAATGGTCTTTTGCACTATTTGTCCTTATGAGACTGAATTATTTTATTCAGCATAATGTTCTTCAGAATCTCTGGTATTTTATAGAGTATTGTTGTTCCCTTAATGCTACACAGTATTCCAATGTGTGAATGAACCACAACTTTTTAAAAATTTATTTTCATATAATAATCTTTGCAGTATGCTTCATTAATATACTTTGTTTTATACAATCTTTGATTTACATTGTGTTTCATGCAATCATTCATATTCATTCTATTTTACATTATTTTATAGTAGTTTATTTATAAAATTTGAATATGTTATTTTTCAAACCAGATCCTTCCCATTTCCCTCACACCCCAAATCAAATTGTGGGACCCTATGATTAATTCCCCCACTCCACACATCCTCACCCCTCTGTCTCTCCTCCCCTCTCCTTGGATCCTCATACTCATTCTGCAATAATGGTTTGATACAGTATTTGTCCTTGTGGACTGAGTTAGTTCACCAAGCATAATGCTTTCCAGTCACTCCCAAGTTAAGTAGTAATTCACAACATCATTTTTCTGCATGCTGCATAGTATTCCGTCGTGTAAATTTACCACAATTTCTCAACCCCTTTGCTTGTGGTTGGACATCAGGGTTGTTTCCATGATCTTGCAATTGTAAATAATGTTGATATGAACATTGGTGTACTAGTCTCTATTTGTGCCTTAGTTCTCATTTTCTCATGATATATACCAAGCAGTGGAATAGCTGCATAATATGGAATTTCCATGTTCAGCTTTTTGAGGAAGCACCAAATTGAATTCCAGATTATTGTACCATTTTACAATCCTACCAACAATGTATAAGAGTTCTCATCTAACCACATCCTCTCCAACATTTGTTACTTGCTGTCCTCCTATAGGAGAAGAGACCACAAATAAGCTAAAAACTTTTGAAAAACAAAAATGAAGTGGGAGACATAGCACTCCCTGACTTCAAAACCTACTACCCAGAAGTAGTAACCAAAACAGTGTGGTACTGGCACACGACCAATGGAACAGAATTGAGAACCTAGAAACGGACCCAGCTATCTATGATCAACAGATATTCAACAAGGAAATAACACCTATCAAATGTGAAAATGACAATCTCTTCAACAAATGGTCCTGGCAAAACTAGGCTTCCACATGCAGTATGCTGAAACAGGATCCACATCTCACAGCATACACATATATCAACTCAAGTAGTGCTTTGTAGTTTTCCTTACAAAGATGTTTTTGTTTTGCTAGTTAGATTTATTCCCAAGTATTTCATTCTGGAGTTGGCTACTGTAAATGGTATTTCTTTCTTACTTAACACACACACACACAGACACACAATCTTTGTTGCTATAGAGAAATTCCACTGAGATATATATATATGTTGTACATAGGGTCACTATGAGTTGTAGGCAACTCAATGGCACATTACAATAACAACTTATCTTTTATGATGGTTTTCATCTGTTTTATCAGAGAATACTGTTTCCATCCCTAATTTCTCATAGATGTGTTTTAGTCTGTTTTCCTGCCTTTGATTTTTAGTCTATATTTTTCCTAGTTTTTTTGATGTGTCTCTTATACTCAATATATTGATGGGCATTGTTTTTTTGTTGGGTGTTTTGTTTGTTTGTGGTTTTGTTTTGTTTTGTTTTGTTTTTTATCCAGACCAGACTTCATCATTGTCATTGGCTGTGTTTCTTTTTATGTTGTTGCTGGTTACTTTGGTCAATCTACTTTCCTTTACCGTAACTGTGAAAAGGACTTCCTTTAATATTTCTTGTAGAGTTGGTCTTATTATTCACAATTCCCTTAAGTCTCAGATTTTCCATAGCTGATCTAATTTTTCCTTCATATTTCACAGACAGTTTTTCTGGGTTTAAGATTCTTAGCTGGCAATTATTTTCTTTCATCCTTCTGTATATACCATCCCATTTTCTGTTGTCCCACATGGTTTCTGCTGAGAAATCAGAGCTTAATCTAATTGATTCTCTTTTGTAGGTGATTCTTTGTTTTTCTAGTGCTGCTTTTAGCATTTTATCCTTATCTTCAATCTTAGAGAATTTTACTTGCTTTGTCTTGATGGTTTTGGGGAGTTATCTAGTTTGTTTGAAGTTCACAGAACATCTTGAATGTAGATATTCTCATTTAACATAATTCTTGGAAAATTTTTTTTCTTAGACAATTCTTTTCAGTGCTTCCCATCCACCTCACACACTCTCCAGTTCAGGAATTCCAATTATCTGTCTGTTTCAATTTATGTTATTCCATAAAATTCTAATGTTTTCTACACTTTCATTCAGTCTTCTGTTTTCTTCTTCTAGTGAGTTCCCCTTGAGGTTCCTGTCTTCTAGATTGCTGGCTCTGTTTTATCTCTTCTAGTTGGCAATGTGCAAATAGCTAGAGTCAGAAAATCAAAAAGGCTGAACTCACTCAGCATTTCTTAAGCTCAATGAACTGAAGAACAAATTGAAACCTCGAGTTTCAATGCTTAAGGATGCTTAAGGCAGAATCAAAAATGACCAGGAAGGATTCAAAGAAGATGGAAAGAGTATACACAGTCATTGTGCTATAAAGAATTGGTGGACACAGAAGAATTTCATGAAACAATGTATGAGCAAGAGCCTGTGGTGATGAAGAAGGAATTTCAAGTTGCTTTGAAATAATTGGCAAAAAAAAAGGCTGCAGGAATTGATGGCATACCAATCGACATATTTCAACAAACAGATACTGCCCTAGATATTACACCAAGTTGTGCCAAGATATCTGGAGGACAATCACCTGGCCTACCGACTGGAAGAGATATATATTTGTTCCCATTCCAAAGAAAGGTGACCCAACAGTGTGTGGAAATTATCAAACAATATCATTAATATCACATGCAAGCAAGATTCTGCTGAAGATTATCCAAAAACAACCGGAACAACACATCAGCAGAAAAATGCCTGAAGTGCAAGCTGGATTTAGAAGAGGCCATGCACTAGTGATATTTTAACTAATGTCAGATGGACCTTGTCTGAAAACAGAGTACCAGCAGAATGTCTATCTGAGTTTTATTGATTATGCAAAAACATTTGACTTTGTGGATCACAACAAACTGTAGCTGACTCTAAGAAGAATAGGAATCCCAGAACACTTGATTGTGCTTATGCAAAACTTATACTTGGATCAGGAGGCAATCATCAGAACAGAGCAAAGAAACACTGCATGGTTCAAAATTGGGGAAGGGTGTGCATCAAGGATGTGTTCTATCTCTATATCTTTTCAATCTATAAGTGGAACAGATTACCCAGGACGTTGGGGGTCTATGAGGAGAAGTGTGGCATCAGGATTGGAGGTAGACTCATCAAGAATCTGCATTATGTAGATAGCACAACCCTGTCTGTTGAAACTAAGGAGAACCTGAAGCACTTACTGCAGAAGGTCAAGGACTGCAGCCTTCAATATGGATTGAAGGTCAATATCAAGAAAACAAAGATTCTAACCACTAGGGTGATTGGCATCAACATGATAGATGTTGAAGAAATTGAGATTGTTGACAGTTTCATTTTGCTTGGCTCTACAATCAGCACTCTTGGTACCAGCAGCCAGGAAATTAAAAGACAAATTGCATTGATAAAGTCTGTTGTCAGAGAGCTGAGGAGCAATGATGCCAATCTGGAGACTAAGGTGTACCTGATACAGGCAATGGTCTTTACAATTACTTGCTATGCATTAGAGAGCTGGACAATGACTAGGGATGATAAAATGAGAGTTGATGTCTTTGAGCTTTGGTGCTGGAGAAGAGTATTGAACATACCATGGACTGCTAGGAGAACAAACCAGTTAATCCTGGAGAAAGAAGCCAGGCTGTTTTTTGGAGGCAAGGATTCTGAAGCTCCACCTGACATACTTTGGACATGTTCCGAGGCAGGATCAGTCCTTGGAGAGGGACATCATGCTTAGGAGGGTGGAGGGACAGTGAAGGAGAAGAAGACCCTTGATGAGATAGATTGATTCCATCACTGGGGTAATGGAGATAGGTGTGTCAGAGACAATAAGTTTGGAAAGGAATAGAGCAGGGTTTAGGGCTATTATACACAGGGTCACTATGAGTCACAGGTGACTCAACAGCATATAACAACAACAGTTGACTTTTTGTCCCTCGAGTATGTTGAAAAGTCATGTTTTCCTGGATTGCACTTTCATTCCTTTCTGTAGTTTCTAGTCCTATTTAGGTTGTATCCTTCTTCTGTCTTTTGATGATTTTTAAAATTCTCTTTATTTATGGTTTCAATGCTTTCTGCCATAATTTTTAACTTCTTCAGTTGCTGTTGTTGTTAAGTGCCACTGAGTCATAGATGACTCATAGTGACCCTAAGAATGACAAATCTCAACACTTGTATAACTTACATTATTTCTCCAGGTTCATAGGGTTTCTGGAGGCAAGCTGTTTTGGAAGTGGATGCCACTCCTGTTTCCAAGCTTGTTTTAATTGAGGAGTTCCACCAAATGCTGTCCGCCATGGGTAACCATTATTGCATTTGACACATCAGTGTCACAATGGTCAGCATCACAGCAACAATGAGTTCCCTCTGTTCAGCAAATGGACAGACCATTGTTATACCAATTAGAAGAATGTTTGACCAAAAACAATTAAAACCAGACAGTCATTCATATAACTCCTAATTAATAAATTTCTTCTACCTCTCTGTCTCTGTATTATTTGGTCTGCAATCTGAGTTGGTTTTTCAGGGAAAGATTCTTTGTTTGGTTTTTTCATAATGTTTGAAGCTGTCTTTGCTTCCTAGACATTGAATGGAGTTCTCCTTGGTATGTGTAAGGCCCTTTCTGCTGTGTTTGTATAAAGTTATGGCCATTCCTTATTTTTATGATGCTACTACGGCACATAACAACAACAACAACAACAACATATTAAACTGGCAGCAATTCATATTAATGTACTCAAGATTTCCCTAAACCATAGAGCAAATTAAATTTTTACAATAAAATACCAAGTTCATATATAATTTACACATTTTTAAATGTTTGTGGTCATTGTGTAAGGTAAAATTGGGATAATTTGTTACTCAGCCCAAGTATATAAACTTTATCTTTGTGTTTTGAAAGATCTATATTTTGAGCAATCTTTATTTTTTCAAATAAAGTTATTAGGGAAATTATACTGATGCTACTAATACTGCATTAGGGGAAAAAACTATTATTAGTTTTACTGGATATAATATTCTTTTTCTCACTGAAGTGCAATTCTTCAGAGAACTACTATCTCAAATTAAAAAAAACCACAAACTTTTTCTTTTTAGTCTGAAAGCATTTACTGAGTCATTATATAGAAAGGCATTGGCAGATACAGAGGAATTTAAAGAAATAACATATGAGCAAGAGCCTAT
>NW_006399840.1:6995248-7010620 GCF_000299155.1 Elephantulus edwardii | reverse complement strand
CTGGGGTATTCGGGATGGGTGTGTCAGAGACAGTGCAGTTGGCCCAGGATAGAGCAGGGTTTAGGGCTGTTGTGCATAGGATCTCTATGAGTCGCAAACGACTCGACGGCACATAACAACAACAACAACTGATAAGTTACAGACTTTTGTGTTGCTTCAGTTTAACAGTCTTCTCCTCTGGCCTTCTATGGGTGGTTTTGTTCCTTGTTTCCTGTGCCATGATTCTCGTTAAGTTCTCTGTCCTGTCTGTAGTTTGATGGAAGGCGGAGAGTGTTTTCCCCAGGAGTAGGTAAAGTCCCAGAAGTGCTGCCTGGCGTATAGTGCTCAAAAAAAAGGTCCAGGATAGTAACAAGATCCCAATAGTGCAAACCCCAAATCTCAGTAGTTCCTAATGCCCACATATCCTTACTTGCCCCCTCTACTCCTGAGGCTGATTGGGAGATAGCTATTCTTCTTGAAGAGAAAAAGGCTCAGGGAAGTCACAGGTTCCTAACAGTGCAGTTTGTAAGTCTCAGTTGTTCAAAATTCATTTCGTGGTTTTGACTTATTGAGATAAGGATCTTCAGAATTAGGAAATTACAATTGTTTTGAAACAAGAACTGATTAACAGTCTCTGGTTGCTGAAAAAAGAAACCTCTTTACTTAACATCTTTCTACATACATATTTCTTTCCTCTTTTTTTGTAAAGGTAACCTTCCTTGATGAACTATTAAGTACAAATCAAACTCATTTCCATTGAATCAGAACAAACTCGTAGCTGCTGACCCTTCAACAGAATTTTGGAGGCTATAAATCACACAAGAGAAGATTTCTCATCTTTCTTTCATGGAGTTACCGGCGGGATCAAATTAACAGAGAGGTGCTTCTTTGGGAGTTTCCGCTTAACTCCTATAGAATAGACCACCAGGATACCATATGTAAAGGAAAACTGATTTTGTTGTTTTTGTTGTCCTTATGTGCTGTCAAGTTTGAACCAACCCATCGCTAATCTTCTAATGAGTTTTCAGAGGCTATTAATAGCCACGGAAGAGATTTCCCATCTTTCTGGTGGATTTTAACTGAATGTTTTGCATTGGCAGCACAAACCTTAACACTTAAACAGCAGCATTCTCTAATTGTAGATTATTGTTGTTGTTGTTATTCTTGTATACGGTCAAGTCGGAACCGACTCATACCTGACCCTTCAGCAAGTTTCAGAGGCAGATAATTGCACCACGGGAGATTGTCCATCTTCTCCTGAGGAGCAGCTGGTGGCCTCCTATGTGCCTTTGGGATTGCAGCGCAGCTTCTTGCCAGTATATTCTGTGACTACTGTTTGTCCTTAGTCCTGGAAGCCCTCAGAACGGTCAAGTGTTGGCATAATGTGTTTGGAAGTTTCTTGCTCTACACTGCTGTCCCATGAAAATTTGTCCATAAATAGCACTTTCCTTTTTAGGTAATTTCAACCCAACAAAGAAATGTCAGTATTATTTTGCCTAAGAAAGTGGCAAAAGAGATAAAGAATGCACAGCTTTCCTCTATTCTTGCACTTCTCTGACCAGTAGAAAACTGCTGAACAATTAAAATGCACTTTACTTAAGATTTTCCTTAATCCAGACGTAAGAAACTCATTGTTGAGTGTCCTCCCAACCTATACATCCTTATAGATTTTATTCACAAGTTTTTCCTTACCTAAGTAGTAAAATATGTTATCTGGGCTTCAAGATTTTATTTTAGTTTGTTTTCTTATTTTCTGACCTTCCCTTTTTCCATAACCACATCTTAATCAGAAAGCACTATCAGTGGAAGATTCAAGATTTTGTACATCTTAGGGTAGGGAGTTTATTTTGTCTTAACCCAAGTATTCTGAATGGGTGCTCTTAACTCCAATATTTCAAATCCCCATTTTATTAACAGAGTTTTAGGGTATAAAATCTATTACTTGCATTATACAATAGGTTTCAGTACAACTAGTGAGTACATTTAATAAAGCAATTTAAAGAGGAGATGATAGACAAAACGTGCTTTATATCTAAGGGGTTACTACTTACTAATAGTCTTTCTGCACTTTCTTTGTCGCGTTAGTGTTTAAACTCAACTGTCTAAGAAGAGGGGTCATAAATTTAAGAATCTACTCTAATAATTCAGATTTTCCTGCTAAGGCAGAATGGTGGAAGGCTTCTTTTCTGCTTTGGAACTTGCAACTTCCTTTGGAATGGGAGCTCTAACTGGTCAGGGGAGGGGGATGATGACCACTCTCTCTGTATCCTGTTGAAAGAGGTCATAGATGGTAAAAAGCAGTTAGATGTCTTTGGGTGGAGATTGACTCTAGGGTCCATGGAAGATCTAGGAGCTTATGTGAGATTCTATGTACAGACTATTTGTTTCTCTTTCAGTTAGCATCATTTTCTACTGGAAGTAGTGTTAGTAAGAAAGATATAAACTTGGAAAGCATGTTAGGAAGGCAAAATCTTAACAGTAGGGACATGTTTTATTTTCTTAAAGTATTTTTAACTAAGATAAAACTTGATTTGATTGCATTTTCTTATTTAAAAGACTATGCAGAACAATCTATCATTACTTAAAATTTCCTTAATCATAACTTAAAATTTCCTTACTTTTTATTCATTTTTATACTTTATTCACTTACTCTTACACTTTATTTTTTTATTTTCTAGTCACTCTTACTTTTTAATCACTCATTCATATTGGGGGGGGGGAAGTAAAACAACCAAACAAACCAGAAATTTAAGACTAAGTTACTTTCTTTATTTCTAAAAGTACACTATTCTTATTCTCTTCCTACCTAGTGACAGTTTTACACATACTCTTTTATGGTTTCTACAACTGTTTAATCAGCTTTCACAAACTGTCATGCCATTTATAACTGCTTAATCAGTTCTGACAAAAATTCACATTTTCTGCACCACTTATAGACAGAGCATGTTTGGGCTTTTACTTTAGACAATACACAAGTTTTACTTAATTAACTTCACAACCTATAGGAATTTTTCTAATATTCCTGGTTCTTGAAACTTTTGAAGGTTTATAGCTCATTTTTTTTAAGATGGTGACTAGAGCATATAAACAATCTAGTAGCAGAGAAATATCTTTAGTAATTAATATAATGGTATCCGTATAATAAAAATAGCAGAAAATAGTTAAATCTTTATCAAGTATCTTATGGAAAGTGGTGGAACTGTGTAGATGTTTGTGGAACAGTTTTAAGAATGCTCTTTTCTTCATTTCTTAGGTGAGGTAAACTGGTTTTGAGTTACAAAGCTATCTCTTTTTTATACTTTTTTACTACAACTATTTTTTTCTACATTTTTTGATCACATATGTATCTTATACTTTTTGAGTTACTTGTACTTAAAGTTTTTTGAGAATTTTGTTAGGTTGTTTTTTTTTTTTCCTTGAGAAAATTCTGGCATTTAATGTAGCAAGCAAGCCTTGCCCTTGCAGGGTTTGGTATTGGACATTCAGGTATGTGAACAAGAGGCTGCAAAATAGAGCTATTCCGAATTCTGTAAAGAGCCATAAGGTGAGAGCTATTGTTTCAAAGTTATTCTTTTTTTTTTACTGTTTACACTTTTAATTTTACCCTTTCAGTGGAGGAAAAGGCCTTAAAAGAAAAGATAGAACTGGGAAAACTATTTTGTCTTAAGCAAGAACTTGATTATGTTACCTCTTATGTCAACAGCAACTTGGAGTTCAGTTGGCAGGATGTGGGATGCTGATTCCTGTTGGCAGAGTCAATAAATTTCCCCGGACCTCATCACAGGGGGACTCTGTTAACTCTGCTGTTATTGCTAGCATAGAAATATGGTGCTGTGACTGGCCTTGAAGGAGATCAGCAGCACTCCCTGCTTTAGAATGGTCTGGACACTTTGCCCTTTAATGGTATAACCTTTCTTGTTAATGCTGATCAGACTCCATCCTTGGACACTTCGTGGCAGTAGTAGTCCCCAGTGTTGATGTTGAACCTAGAGTTACTGTAAATAAGGTAGATCCACCCATTCAGGAATATCTCAAACAACACTCTTCACTTAAGACTTAAAGAAAGGCAAATGAACTCTTTAGATCCTGCTGCATTAAACTAATATATATGTAGCTTTAAGGAGCAGCTTATATAGGTGGCCACTTAATTTAGCAAGACCTAATCAAAAAAGTTAATAATTCCTAGATACAAATAGATGATAGAGTAAACTAATTTAATTACAGCAGTAGAAAAAGAAAGTAAAAGGATAAATCACCAATTAGAGAAACACTAACTGCAAAAGAATTTCATGAGGTAGGGTCAGGGGGAGAAACAACCTAGGGATCGCAGGCTGGAATTCCAGGGGAGGAAAAAACGCTATCTAGGAGTCAAAGATGAGGTGGTAACATGAAGGAATATGATAAGCTTTTAATACCTGTTGAAGGGTCTTAATATATATCATGTGGTCTTTAGGCAGTTCTTACACTATCTTTAAAAATCTCCTTGTAAATAATTACCTATACGTGGCAGTGCACACTGGGGCTGTCTCTTACTAATATGAAGTCCAGACTCTTTCATTTTTCTTTCCCTGTGGTTCTGATTGCTGTTCCTCCACTATCACAACAGAGTACTATATGTTGCACTTCTCTGACCAGCAAGAAAGTGCAGGGCACTACTCAAGACTTTTCTTAGTCAAGAGGTAAGGGGAGAGGAACTCAAAATTGAGTGTCCTTCTAACCTGTACATTCTTAGAGCATTTATTGGCAAGGTTTTCATTGCATAAGCAGTAATCAATGTTAACCGGGATTCAAGATGTTTTTTTAACTGTTTCGTTTCTTACTTGCTGGCCTTCCTTGTTCCCATAATCACATCTTTATCAGAAGACAGCATCAATGAGAGAATCAAGATCTTGCATGTCCTAAGGCAAAGGAGTTTGTTTTTTCTTAACCCAGGCAACTCCTGTTGCCTGGTCAGCTTAAGCCCTATACCCTATCACCCACTTAATATGTGACTTAGAAAGTTCCCATTCCCATCCTATCAAGCACAGATTTCTCCCTCTGCAATACTTAGTGTTTACACTGTATTGGCTCAGATAAATATGTTCATACTATGGCAAAACAGAGCTCACTCTTAAACTCAGTAGGAGTGTGCTGTTCACTTTGGTTACAGTTACAATTTAATTTAGAGCTTATCTGTCAGCCAATGAGATTATGGAAAGAACACTTCTCCAAGTGTTATTGGAGAAGATGATGATGCAGGATTCTGATATTTGAAAGTGGATGAGTTTCCCAAGAGCATAAAACTCTCTGGATCAAATGCAGATGGAAGGCTGCCAGATTTGTAATTGCATCTGGAATTGAGCTGTAATCCTTACCACTTCTGAACACAATAAGAATGAGAAAACTATATAAACCATATTAGTTTTAAATAATGGTACTTCCTTCGTACTTCCTTCCTATTCCAAATAAAATATTTTCCTGACACTTTGATTAAAGCTGGAGACATTAAAATAAAATTGTATGTCTTCTGGAGCAAGAGAAAGAAAACAATGTATAGGGGAAGAAACTGTATGTTTTCTGAGATAAAAAAGCAAGCCTGTATTTGTGAAGAAAGAGTAAATAATTTATATTATTTTGGCCTTACATATGATTTTTTAAAAAACTGTCTTTTAGGTTTACAACATATGAGTATAAGCTCTTTGTGCACAACAGTGTGGGGTTTACACCGAGCCAGGAAGCAAATGTGACAACATTAGCTGGTCTTCCAGAGAGAGGGGCCAACCTCACCACACAGGTGCTTAACCACACAGCTATCCATGTGGAATGGACTAAACCAAGTAAGTAAGCGGTGCCTGCTGCCTTTGTTTCCCCTGAACTTAATATCAGTACTTATATTAGTTTCTTAGCACCACTAGAACAAATTAACATAGCTGAGTGCTTAAAACAAAAGGAAGAGTGTATCTCTCTTCCTTCTCTGGAGATTTGTTGTTATTGTTGGGTGATGTCAAGTGGATTCCAATGCACAGTGACTGTGTACAACATATCAAAACCTTGTGTGATCATGTTCCACCCCTGCAATCTCTTTTGTGTTTAAAGTTTAATGTTGCAGTCACTCTCAGTACATCTTGTTGATAATTTTCCTCTCTTTGCCTGATCTTCCACCTTTCCGAGTGTGGTATCCTTTTCTAAGGGCTTCTGATAATGGGCTGAAAACATGTGAGATGAAATCATACTATCTTTGCATCTAAGGAGTGCTTTGGCTGTACTGATTCCAAGACACATTTGTTTGTTCTTTGGCTAGTCCAAAGTATATTCAATACTCTTCATCAACACCACAATTCAAAGACATTAATTCTCTGGTCTTCCTTTTTTTATTGCTCAATTTTCGCTCATCTGAAGCAATTGAAAATACCAGGATGTGAATCACCCTAGACTTCAAATGGACACCATTGCTCTTTAGCAGTTTAAAGAGGTTCTCTACAGAAGAGTTTCCCAGTGCCAGATGATTCAAACTGAAAAAACCCACAATGTCATCCTATTGGAACCAACCTTTAGCTGACCCTCCATTGGGTGCTCTGGTGGCATAGTCCATAAAAAATTGCACTCCTAACCCAAAGGCCATGCTTTTCTGGAAGTTTGAACTTACCAGGCACCCCTCACCTCAGGATAAAGATGAGTAATACCTTCCATGCTATATGATTGCTATATTGTTATTGTTAGATGCCATCTAGTCAAACACGACTCATCATAACACTACAAGCAACAATTCTAAACCAATCCTGACCAATCCTGTGCCATCCTCACAATTTCTGACATATTCAATCATGTTGTTGCAGTCACTGGGTCAATCATCTGGATGATTCTTCTCTTTCGTCAACCCTCCACCTTTCCAAGCACGATCTTCCTCTCCAGAGATTAACCTCTCCTAGCAATAAACCCAAAGTGTGTGAGACAAAGCTTTATCAACTTTGCCTCCAAAAAGTACTCTGTATGCCTCCAAGGTGACATATCTGGGCTTTTTTTGGCAGTTATATGAGGTATTCAGTACTCTTCTCCAATACTACAGCTCAAAGGCATCAATTTGTCTATAATCTTTATGCATGCGTTTCTTAGATGCATATCAAGTGATTGCAAAGTGATTACTAAGGCATACTTTAATCCAAAAACTGACATCATTACTTCTCAATAGTTTGGCAAGGTCCTGACTACAGGTTAAAATATTCTAAGTCAAACTGTCAGCGGAGTTGGTTCCTTCTGAGAACTTTGAAGAAGAATCTGCTCTATGATTTTCTTCTAGGGAACCCCCAGCAGCCTTTGGTATTCCTAGATTTGTATGTATATCACTACAATCTTTGCCTTTATCATCAAATTTTGTGCTCTTTGTTTATTTACTGTGTCTATTTTTCTCTGTTTACAATGATACCAGGATATCCTCACATTAACTTTGCTAATTATACTTGCAAATGAATTATTTCCATGTAAATTCATATTTATAGGTACTGAAACTTGGGATTAGAATTTATCTTTATAAGGACACTAAAACAAAAAATGGACACTAGTACACATGTGTTTTAAAATGTTGAGCATCTTACTTGGGAATACCATACTTCTTTCTATACCTTTTCTTGACCTGCTATCTCATTTGCGTTCCCTTGAGACTAAGAATGCTGTTGCTGTCAACTGGCCAGTGTTATGGCAATGTCCATGTACTGATTTAATACAATATCATTTTCTACACCTTCCTACAGCTATGTCAGTTCATATCTGATATCTAGTGACTCATCACTTAAGAACAAGTTGTAGGAGAGTGATAGACTTTTTAGTGAATCTTCTTCAACACTACTTTTAGGTAGAATTGACCCAGGAGACAAAGTCTAGGAGCCAATCACTGAGTTCATTCCAACAATGGTACTGGCTTCATTCAGGTCACACCTTTCAAGATGTTTAAAAACCTCACCAATGGATTTAACTTGTTCTACCACTTTAGAAGCCATAATAGTAGAAATTTCAGGACTGTTTGAGCAACAGAGTAATAGATAATAACTGATCTATTAATTTTGGGGAATCATTATGACAATATGGAAAAAACCTCTAATTATGAAAATATGTATTGGAATCGTCTTTACATATGTAGCTCAATATCTAGCAAATGAACAGCTAATTCAAAATTTGTTAGACTGTTACCAGTTATGGCTAAATATCTGACATGGAAAGGTCTAACAAAAATATGATATGAAAGAAAATTTTGCTTAGTAGCATAATCATGTACTATTAAATCACAGATACACTGCTACTGTTTAGGAGACAACGACCACTTCATTTTAATCTAGCCTTAAGATTAGCTGCAATCTCAAGAGAGAGTCTCTTTCTCATTACCATTTGGTTGGAACTGACTCATAGTTGTCCCTCTGTTGGTTTTCTGAGGCTGTAAATTACCTGGGAGAAGATTGTCCATCTTTCTCTCAAGGAGCCACTGGTGGATTTAAACAATCAAAGATGTTTGGCTTTGGATTTGGCCAGAATTCGCTGTCTCATAGACAACTGTATCCTATATCTTTTAGGACATCTGAATAAGCTTAATCCAGGTCATGTGACTGAGAATTAAAAACAAGGATTTTTGTTCTAGCTGCCATTGAATCCACATTCAAATCATGGAGACACTCTGCCTCCCTCACCTCCAACTCACACAGCATATGTTGTTATTTATAAAGTTTTCAGTGTGTGGTTTTAAGAAGCAAAGCACCAAGTCTTTCTTAGTCCACCTTAGTCCTAAAGCTCTGCTAAAACCTGTTAGTAATATAGAAACAAACAAGACTCCATGGACAGAAACATAAAGGAACATGATTTGTAATTGACCAAGAATAGAACTCTGGTGACATAGCAGAAAAAGAGAATTCTTCTGCAGAACCACTATCAACTCCAGATCCAGCGAAGAGTGACACTTTTACAAATAATGATCAGTATTGGTTGTATTGACCTAAATTATTCTTAACACATTTTAAAAAGACGGTCTCTCCTCAGCAAGAAAAATCAAGCAACCCAAATATAAAATTAACAGAAAATATGAAAAGACTCTTAACTCATGATGACTATGAGATGAGCAACAAACACAGGGCAATGCTTGATAACACTAAAAGACGGTGATCTGTAAATAAAGATAAGAAATTACCATCTTGCCCTAGCAACAATAGCAAAGTTCAATGGGCCAGCAAACAATAAATGCTGGCAAGGACACATGAGGTTTGAATTCTTGTACATTGCAGGGGGGAATTTAAATGCTGCAATCACTATGAAAAGAAGTTTGGTGTTTCCTTATAAAGAGAAAACAGAAGTATCATTTGATCTAGTAATTCCACTACTAGAAATATACCATAAAGAAATAAAAGCTACAACATGAACAAGAGATGCACTCTCATGTCATTGTAGTATGATGTACAATAGCAAAGAGACTGAAACAACCTAAGTACGTATCATTGAATGAACAGGTTGAGAAACTCTAGTATTTTCACACAACGGAGTACTCTACAACATTGAAAAGCAAAAAAAAAAAAAAAACAACAACTCATGAAATACTACACATGGATGAGTCAAGAGGGCATTCTGTTTAGTCAGATAAGTTTCAAATGGATAAATATTAGACAACATCATTGTTATAAGTGTCTAGAGAAATGTTTACATTCTAGAGAACAGTCTATCAAAGAGTGTTTCTGCAGGTGATGTTATGGAACAAAATGTGCATTAATTACTGATTAGAAGAAAAATGGCTTTTTAGCTTTCACTCAAAGCAAAATTAAAAATGTTAAAAAAATATAAAAGGAGAAAAGAAAGAGCAGAAAAAATTTCTCTCCTAGAATTATGACAATGTTGCAGGCTTTTAAAGAGTTGTGTCATCAGTATTGGGATATTTTAGGACATTTTAATGGAAGAATTAAGTTAATTGATACTTATTAATACTCTCTGAGAAAAGTATCCACCACCACCACCCCCAATCAGTAAAAAAAGAAAATTTCTGTGAAAGTAGGCTTTTGTGTGTAATATATTTTCCCCCATCATGTTCTTCCTGTCTGTTCTACTCTTATTAACCGATTCATTTTAAAACTTTCTTATGAAGGTGTATGCCACCCTTGCCACAACATTTGAATGTCTCTTCTAAGATCTAACTGCTGAATTTTCACTGATATAGGTCCTCTATGTTATAATTGCATGCCTGAAGTAAGCTCGCTTATAAAAACTGACAAACCTAATAGATCTGAAGCAGCTCAGTGAAGTTTCATTACATTGGTAATCTGAACCTCTGACCTTCTGGATGTAGGTAATGCAATCTGCTGTTATTTCCATTCATACTTTAGAAATTTTCCAGATAACTATTTGTGAGCACAAAGGTTAACTCTCAAAAGAGGGTCATCTCTCTGAAAGCATGTTGCATTATTGCTTTCCTTCTTTGAGCAACCTGCTATCCTAAGTAAATTAACTAGTCACTCCTCTATGAAAAAACCACCTACTTTGTGGCATTTTAATTTCAAATATTTCTCTACCTAGGGAGGATAAAAGTGGTTGTTGTTGTTGTTGTTATGTGCCGTCGAGTCACCTGCGACTCATAGCGACACTATGTACAACAGCCCTAAACTCCGCTCTGTCCTGTGCCAACTGCACTGTCTCTGACACTCCCATCCCAATTATCCCAGTCACTGAATCAATCCACCTCATAGAGGGCCTTCCTCTCCTGCGCTGTCCCTCCACCCTCCCAAGCATGATGTCCCTCTCTAAGGACCGGTCTTTCCTCACAACATGTCCAAAGTATGTTAGACGGAGCCTCAGAATCCTTGCCTCCAAGGAGCCACCCAGTTTAACCCTTTCCAGGACAAATCTGTTTGTTTTCCTAGCAGTCCATGGTATTCTCAATACTCTTCTCCAGCACCACAGCTCAAAGGCATCAGTTCTCCTTCTATCCTCCCTGGTCATTGTCCAATTCTCTGATGCATAACAACTGATTGCGAAGACCATGGCCTGTTTCAGACACACCTTAGTCTCCAGAGAGACACCATTGCTCTTCAGTAACTTGGAGAGGTCCCTAACAGCAGACTTTCTCATGGCAATGCGCCTTTCCATTTCCTGGCTGCTGGTGCCAAGACTGTTGACTATGGAGCCAAGCAAACCAAAGGTGTGTACAATCTCAGTCTCTTCACCATCATTGCTATTAGATTAAATAGAGTCAAACACAACTCAGCAACCCTATGAAAAAGAAATCTGAACCCTGCCCTATTCTGTGCCATCCTCACAATCTCTGACACCCACGAGCCCATTGCCACAGTTACTATGTCAATCCACCTGATAAAGCATTTTCCTCTTTTACCATCCCTTCACCTTCCCAAGGATGATGTCACTCTCCAATGAATAGCCTCTCCCAGCAACATGACCAAAGTATGTAATGTTGTTGTTTTATGTGCCGTCGAGTCGCTTGCAACTCATAGTGACCCTATGTACAACTAAACTCTGCTCTGTCCTGTGCCAATCACACTGTCTCTGACACACCCATCCTGATTACCCCACTCACTGAATCAATCTACCTCATAGAGGGCCTTCCCCTCCTGCGCTGTCCCTCCACCCTCCCAAGCATGATGTCCTTCTCCAAGGACAGGTCCAAAGTATGTTAGACAGAGCCTCAGAATCCTTGCCTCCAAGGAGCCACCCGCTTTAACCCTTTCCAGGATGAATCTTTTTGTTTTCCTAGCAGTCCATGGTACCCTCAATACTCTTCTCCAGCACCACAGCTCAAAGGCATCAGTTCTCCTTCTATCCTCCTTGGTCATTGTCCAACTCTCTGATGCATAACAAGTGACTGCAAAGACCATGGCCTGTATCAGACGCATCTTAGTCTCCAGAGAGACATCATTGCTCTTCAGTACTTCCCTAACAGCAGACTTTCCCATCACAATACATATTTTAATTTCCTGGCTACTGGTGCTGAGTGTTGACTGTGGAGTCAAGCAAACTAAAGCTGTGAACAATCTCAATCTCTTCACCATCCATCCTGATGCTGTCAAGGCAAAGTTTAATTATTTTTTCCTTCAAGGAGCTCTCTGGCCTCACCCTCTACAAGACGTATGAATTTGTTCTTTTGGCAGTCCATGAGATATTCATTACTCTTCTCCAACACCATTGTTAAAAGACATCAGTTTTTCTTCTGTCATCCTTGTTCACTGTCCAGCTCTCAGCAGTATAGCAAGTGATTAAAAAGACCATGGTCTGATGAAGGCATACCATAGTCCTCAAACTAACATCATTGCTCCTCAATAATTTGGAGAGGTTCTTGACTGCAGACTTTCCTAACACAATACATCTCCTGATCTCTTGACTGTAGGTACTATGTATATTGATTGTAGATTCAAGGAAGATGAAGTCATTCACAGTTTCAATCTCTTCTGCATCTATCATCTTGTTGTCTATAGGGCGGGTAGTGAGAATTTTTATATTCTTGATGTTGAGATACAACCCATATTGAAGGTTGTATTCTTTGCTCTTCTGCAACAAATTCTTCAAGACCTCCTCACTTTTAGCAAGCTAGGTTCTATTGTCTTGCAAATGAAGGTTATGGATGAGTTTTCCTCCAGTCCTGATGCCACATTCTTCTTCATAGAGTCCAGCTTCTCAAATAATTTGCTCAGCATACAGATTGAGTAGATATGGAGATACAACACTGATGCACACCTTTCCTAACTTTAAACTGTGTAGAATTACCTTGCTCTGTTCATGCAACAGTTCCTTGGTCTAGGGACAGGTTTCACACGAACACCATTAAGTGTTCTGGAATTCCCATTTATCTCAATGCTAGACATCATTTGCTATGATTCACACAGTTAAATGCCAAAAAGTGTATCTGATATGTTGAAAGTCATGAAGTTATAGATTGAAAGTGTCTTGTGGTTGAAAGTCAGATATACAAATATTTATTCATTAAAATTAACTTTACCCAAAAACATCCCCTAAAGTCTTCTTTAAACCAAACAATCATTGAGTTTAATCCATAAAGAATGTCTGCTGTAGGTAATGTGCTCTTTTTCTTTCAGCTCACTCCACAGGAGGAAGTTGGACAATTTCTTCCTTTGTGATAGAAAGCCTTAGAAACCTATTGGAGGCTCAAATATGAGTCTACTTGATGACAATAAGCTTAAATTTTTGCCTGTGTCATGAAATGTGAGTTATACCAGCCCACAAGCCCCTGTAAAGGATCACTCCAATTCTTTAAATCGTCCTTTAAGAGCAGACACTCTAAATTGGCAGCACATAGACTCTATTTCCCTCTCTACCTTCCATCCATTGCTTAATAGCAGAAAATTATTTTCTTCAAACAGAAATACTTCACTAATTACAAGATTATTTCACATAAAGAAATCTTTTTTTTATCCAATTAAAAGATCTAATAATTAAACAAAACTATTTCCACCTTGCTAAAGGGGAAATATCAGGTAGTAATTTGGAAGACAGCTATTTGGCCAACTGACTGAAAGATATCCATTTATTCTCATTTAAAAAAATAATTATCCAACAGAATGTGAAAATAAAGAATATTAATTAATATTCTAAATTAATATTAATTAATTAATATTACTTATTAACACATGAAAGTAAGATACTGCCGAATATTTAGAGGTGATGGAACAAGAATACCATTACTAAGGTCACGTGAATCTTGGCTGAAAGCAGAGAATATCAGAAAGATATTGATGCATACTTTATTTATTATGAAAAGTTATTTGTATGAATTACCAAAAAATTATGACTAACACTGCGAAGGATGGGAAACCAAAGACACTGAATTGTGCTCGTGGGAAATCTATTCATGGACCAAGAAGCAGATGTGAAACAGAAGAGAGAACACTGAATGCATTTAAGCCAGAAAAAAATGTGAACAATGCCTCTATAGACCTGCCTAACATGTTTAAACATAGCTAACAGCTAGGCAGAGAGAACTCTAGTGGCTTATTGGGTGAGAAACTGTGCTGCCAACCCACAGGTACATGTTTTGAATCTACTAGCTATTCCATAGGAGAATGGTGTACAGTCTCCTCGTGTGTGTTTTTAAGTCTCTGAAAACCTGCTTGAGGGTCAGCTGTGAGTCACTTCTGACTCAATGGAATATTATGTTGTTGTTAAGTGCTGTCAAGTCACAAGCGACTCATTGTGACCCTATGAACGAAAGTCCTGGACACCTGTATAACTTTCATTCTTTCTCCAGGTTCATAAGGGTTCCACAGGCAAGCTATTATGGAAGTGGATGCCACGCCTGCTTCCAAATTTCTAACAGCAACAATATTTTACCACCTCTATCTTTCTAATGTCTATGGAAATATAATGTTTTGTTTCTGTTCCTTCTTTTAGGGAGCTCTGGTGGTTTAAGATTAAGAGTTGAGCTGGCAATGAAAGGTACAGGTTCAAATCCACCAGCTGCTCCACAAGAGAAAGATGAGCTGTCTCTTCCCAGGCAATTAACTGACTCTGACAACCCTCTAGAAGGTTAACCATGCATTCTGACTCGATGGTATACAACAGCAACAACATTATTGATTTACATAATGAAATTGAATAATTCTACCTTAATCAAATACAGTAAACTCATATTACATCATTGATAAAAACCACAATTTTATAAGCAGAGATAGAAAACATATTTCTTTATTCTGGTGACCTAATGAGTAAGGAGGTGCACTGCCATCCAGTGGCTGTCAAACAGGTTCAAATCCATCAGCTACTTTGAGAGCTAAAGATAAACAATCTCCTTCCATGCAACTTAGAGCTTCTGAAACTGTGGGGGAGTTAACTTTAAGCAAGTTCCAACTCAATTAGAATGAGTTTGAGTTTGGAAATCTTCAGAGAGGTGTGAAAAAAATACAATCAGATAATTATTACTGCTATTAGGTATCATCAAGTTAGTTGTGATCCTGCCAGCCAATGTATAATGAAAAAAAAACAAAAACAAAAACAAAAAAAACAAAAAACCCAAACAACCAAAAACCAACAACAACAACAACAAAAACCCAACCACCAAACACAACCCCCAAAACACAGCTTGATCCTATACTAACCTCCCATCATTGTTTAAAGTCTTCCTCTTTTTCACTAACCCACTGTTTTACCAAAAATTATATCCTCTTTCAGGGACTAGTCTTTCCTGATAATGTTCAAAGTATGTGAGATGAAATCTCACCATCCTCAGTTCTAAGGAGCAGCGTTCTGCCTGTAGTTCTTTCAGGACAGACATGTTTGTTCTTTTGGAAGTCCATGGTCTATTCAATATTCTTAACTGACACTAAATTCAATAGCATCAGTTCTTCCTTCTTCATTTTCTAAATTCTCCAAGAATATGAAGTAATTAAAAGTATAACTGAATTCTGATGAACTCACATCCTCAACATG
>NW_006399840.1:6992331-6994263 GCF_000299155.1 Elephantulus edwardii | reverse complement strand
CTTGTTTTAAAAAAGAAAAAGAAAAAGTGTGTGTGTGTGTGTGTGTGTGTGTGTGTGTACCGTCAAATTGGATCTGACTGGTACAGGAGACTGCCCCTCCTTCTCCAGCAGAGCATGAAGTAGAGTCTGGGGTTCCCCCCCCCCAGGTGCCTGTTGGGGCCTGGGTTTCAGCTGTCCACACCACAGCAGTAAGCAACGAGCTTAAAGCCCCTGATGGCTCTGGGCGCTGACTCTCATCAGTGGCTATGGATGAAGTCACAGGCGATTTTCAGCCAGTGCCGGGTGATTTGAGTTTTAAGTGCTGCTTTCATGGATGTGGTCTGTGGGTCCAAGTCAAGTGAAAGAAGAGGTAGTGTCTCTTCTGAAGCTGAATAACAGACAAGGTCAGTAATGCTCTGTGAAGAGTAAGAAAAAAACTGGACAAAATGAGAAAAGAAGACGTGGGGGGCAAAGACAAGGAAAAGCAATCTAAACACTTTCTGCTTTGCAGTCTACATAAAAATGACCACAGCGTTCATATTTTATTGCTTATAATCCTCTTTATTTCTCTCCTTGTCTCTCATACTCCTTTATTTCTTCCTTTTCCCCACCCCTCCCCTCCCCTTCCTCTTCCTCCTCCTCCCTCCCTTCCATCCTTTTAATATACGTTCCTTATAAACTTTATTATGAGACCCTTCTTTGAGATGGCATTGCTAGATATTTTTTTCCTCAGTCAGTATGTTTTCTTTTCACTCTATTGGGAAAAGATTTGAAGCACATAGGGGCTTAATTTTTAGAAGGTCGCAATTGTTGATTTTGTCCTCTCCTGGTTGTGCATTTCTGGCTTTATTTGCAAGCCTATTTAGGCTAGGCCTTCTAGGTTTGTTCTCATTTTGTCTCTTATGATCTTTTGCGTTTGGGGCTTTCCCCCTAAGTCTCTGGTCCACCTTGAGTTAACTTTTTTGTATGGTGTGAGATAGGTATTCTGCTTCAGCTTTCTACAGGTAAATGTCCAATTTTGCCAGCAGCTTTTGTTGACTTTGTTATTTCCTCATTTGACAGGTTTTGTTTCATTATCAAATACCAGTTGACCATGGGTAAATGGGATAATTTTTAGTTCTTTTGTTAATTAATACTTTAATGTAAGTTTAGAGAAAACTTGGATTTCTATTCATTTATTGTTGCACATTTTCCTCCCTACCCACCCTCAGTTCACTTTTCTCTTTAAAAAAATTCTTTCATTGTTTAAAAAATTCCTCCATCCACCTGCTCCTCCCCCTGCCTTAGTCTACTTTGCTATATATATCTTATTCTGGACTGTTGTCAAGCAAATAATGCCTTTTCAATAGTTAAATAATTCCTTGTAAAAGGCTCTTTGCCTCACCTGTTTCAGTGTACTGTTCATTATTTAACCCTTCTTTTTTTAGTTTCCCCCCAATCCTCATGCCAGTCCTGTTTTATATAACAGTGGCGTTATGCAGTATTTGTCCTTTTGTGACTGAGATACCTCACTCAACATAATGTCCTCCAGGGTCACCCATTTTGTATATTTTATGGGTTCCTTGTTTTTCAGTGCTACATAGTAATCTATTGTGTGGATATACACCAGCTTTTCTAATCATTTATTTGTTGATGGCCACCTCTGTCCCTTTGGTCTGTGTATGTCATTATACCACTACCATACTGTTTTGTATCTATGTCCAATAATTTTCTTGGTGAATCTTTAGGGTTTTCTAAGTATACTATCATATCATCTGCATATAGAGATAGTTTTACATCTTCTTTGCCATTTGAGATGCCTCATTTCTTTTTCTTGTTTTATTGCTCTTGCTAAGATTCCCAATACAATATTGAATAGAAGTGGGAATAGTGGGCATCCTTGCCTAGTTCTTATTCTCAAGGAGAATGCCTTTAATCTTTCTCCACTGAGAACAAAGTTAACTCTTGGGGGGG
>NW_006399840.1:6990070-6991562 GCF_000299155.1 Elephantulus edwardii | reverse complement strand
TCCTTGAGAGAAAATTTTCCCAAAATAACATGTAAATAACATGTTTTTTTACCACAGTTACTATTGTATAGATTGTAGATGCAGTAAAATTAAATCAATAAAACTTCAATGTCTTTCTCTATCTTAATGTTGTCTAATGGTCCAGTAGTGACAATTTTTGTTTTCTTGATGTTAAATGTAATCGATATTGAATTGACATATTTCAACTAACAGATGCTGCCCTAGATGTGCTCACCATGTTGTGCCAAGAAATCTGGAGGAAAACCAGTTAACCAACTGACTGGAAGAGACCTATATTTGCTCCCATTCCAAAGAAAGATGATCTGACAGAGTGTAGAAATTATCGAACAATATCATTGATAACACATGCAAGCAAGATTCTGCTTAAGATTATCCAAAAATGACTGGAACAGCACATCAACAGAGAACTGCCAGAAGTCCAGGCTGTGTTTAGAAGGGTTGTGGTACTAGCAATATTGTAGCTAATGTTAGATGGATCTTGGCTGAAAGCAGAAAGTAGCAGGGCAATGTCTATGTGTGTTTCATTGATTATGCAAAGGCATTTGACTAAGTGGATCACAACAAACTGTGGCTAACTCTGAGAAGAATGGGAATCCCAGAACACTTGATCGTGCTAATTTAAAACCTATACTTGGACCACAAGGCAATCATCAGAATAGAGCAAGGAAATTCTGCATGGTTCAAAGTTGGGAAGAGTGTACACCCGGGCTGTATCCTATCTCCATACCTTTTCAATCTATATTCAAAACAGATTATCCAAGAGGCTGAGTTCTAAGAGGAGAAATGTGGTATCAGGATTGGAGGAAGACTCATCATCAGATTTGTGTTATGCAGATGACACAACCCTGCTTGCAGAAGTTAGGGAGGACTTGAAGCACTTCCTGCAGAAGGACAAGGACTGCAGCCTTCAATTTGGATTAAGACTCAATATCAAGAAAACAAAGATTCTCACCACCGGGCCAACTGGAAGCTTCAAGAAAGATGGTGAGAAAATTTAGATTATTAACAGCTCTAGTTTGTCTGGCTCCACAATCAACACTCTTGGCACCAGCAGCCAGGAAATTCAAAGATATATTGCCTGCAATCCCAGAAGTGTGCAATTTGAATCCACCAGATGCTCTGCTGGAGAAGGAGGGACAATCTCCTCCTGGACCAGTCAGATCTGATTTGATGATATACACACACACACACACAAAATAATAATAAAACAGAATTTAAAAAATATATTGCAATGGGAAAGTCTGCTGTTAGAGAGCTCTCCAAAGTACTGAAGAACAATTACGTCACTCTAGAGACTAAGGGGTGCCTGATACAGGCCATGGTCTTTGCAGTCACTTGCTATGTATCAGAGAATTGGACAATAACTAGGGATAATAGGAGAATTGATGCCTTTGAGATGTGATGTTGGAGAAGAGTATTGAATATACCATGGACTGCTAGGAGAATGAATAAGTTTGTCCTAGAGAGGGTT
>NW_006399840.1:6988204-6989410 GCF_000299155.1 Elephantulus edwardii | reverse complement strand
TGTAAAAGGAGCAAATGGAATATAGGGGTGTGGCTGATTCTCACTTCTACTCACTTCATATAGAGAAACTGTCCCCATAAATAGTCTCCATAGTGCAAAAAAAAAGAAAAGAGAAAAAAAAACCCTACGTGGCCAGACATGTCATCTGGCATATTCCTGCACCTAGTTCTAGCAATCATTGGATGCAATGTTTATTGCAAATTAACTCAAAGACTTTACTCACGGTTGTGAGTTTATTAGAGAAGTAGGTTAGGGAGTGGGAAAGCAAAGAATATCACAAAATGCAGGTCCAGGTTTACTCCAGCAGTGCCAACTAGATTAACAGGACGACACAGTTCTTCAGTTAATTCAGACAGCTTTTCAGCCAACATGTTAAAGTCTAGGTTCTGTTCAACAGCACAAAAAAACTGCTTTATTTCTTCAGTTACCCACTCATGTTCACCAGAGTGTTGTTCAGTTTCCAGGTACATGGGTTGGTTGGTTTTTTTTTCTCCTTTATCTTTTTGTTGATTTCTAGTTTTGCAGCACTATAGCCTCAGAAAATGTTTGTACAATTTCAGTTTTTTAATTTTATTGCAGCTTGTTTTTAACCTAAAATATGATCTATTCTGGAGAAAGTCCCATGTGCACTAAAGAAGAATGTATACTGAGCTTTTTAGGCCACATTAACTTGTATATATCTGTAAGATTGAGTTGGTTGATTGTGCAATTTAATTCTTCAGCATCATTGCTGAGTTTCTTTCTGATTGTTTTAATTTTCCTTGAGAGTGTTATATTGAATTCACCTACTATTGTGGTTATATATACTACCAAAAAGTCATTACCAAAACAAAGGAGAAAGAAAAAAAAACACAAAATGGATTTCAGAAGAGATGATAAAATTGTGCTATAGCATTGAGAAGCTAAACCAAAGAGAAAACATGCTGAAGTAAAAGAGCTGAACAGATTTCAAAGGGTAGCTCTGTAGGACAAAGCAAAGTATTATTGAAATGTGCAGAGAGCAGGAATTGGAGAATTAAAAGGGAAGAACTCACTCTGCATTTCTCAAGCTGAGAGATTGAAAAACAAATTTAAACCTTAAGTTGCAATATTGAAAGATATTTTGAGCAATATATTAAATGACAACAGAAAACATTTAAAAAAAAGAGAGAGAAAATACACAAAATCACCAAAAGAACTGTACCTAAAAGTACTAACTGACACTGA
>NW_006399840.1:6983054-6987134 GCF_000299155.1 Elephantulus edwardii | reverse complement strand
GAATCTCTATGAACTTTGATAAATGTCAATGGCTGTTAGAGGGATTTCAGGCCTTTTGTTCATGGAGTCACTATGAGTCATGCTCGACTCAAAGGCAATCAACAACAACAAGACGAAGGAAATAATTATGTCAGTTTGAGGACTAAGATGTGTCTGATTCAGTCCATGGTTTTTCTGATCACTTGCTATGCATCTAAGAGCTGGAAAGTGAATAAGTATGACAGAAGAAGAATTGGTGCCTTTGAGCTGTGGTGTTGGATAAGAACACTAAACATCCTATGGGCTGCCAAAATAACAAACTAATATACCTTGGAGAGGGTGCAGTCAGAGCAGTCAGAGTGCTCTTTGGAGGCAAGAATGATGATGTTTAATCTCATATACTTCAGGCATGTTCCTAGAATAGGCTGTTCCTTGGAGAGGGACATGATGCTAGAAAGGGTAGAATTAGTGAAGGAGAGGAAGATCAGGTGGATTGACACGTTGACTTCTGCAATGGGCTCTAATGTATCAGGAAGTGTGAGGATGGCACCGGATAAGACAGGGTTCAAAGCTTTTGCTCATAGAATTGCTATGAATCATACTCAACTCAATGGCACTGAACAACAACAACAATTTTTGTGGTGTTGTCTATTTTTTCTTTTCAGTTCTTTTAACTGTTTTGTGTATTTTGCAGCTCTATCACTGGATGCATAGATATTTATTACGGTTATGTTCTCTTGTTCTATTGATCATTTAGGCATGTATTCCTTTTCCTTTGGATGGTTTTTACCCTGAAGTCTATTTTAGTGGAGATTAATATAGCTACTTTTGCTTTTTTTTCTAGTTGCCATTTGCTTGGTATACTTTTTCTACCATTTTATTTTCAGTCTGACTTCATTTTCACATTTCAAATGTGTCTCCTATAGGCAACATATTGATGAGATTTTGGGGGTTTTTTTATCCAATATCTATTCTTTTCCCTCTTTACTGGTGTATTTAAATAATTAACATTCAGTAATTATTAGAGGTAATATTTTATTGCTATTTCTTTCTTAAGTTCTTTTTTGTGTTGTCACTAGTTACTTTGATCCATCCTCCTTTCTGTAGTATCTCTGTGAGAAGAACTTCCTTCAGTACTTCCTTCAACATTGGTCTTATTTTTACAAACTTCCTTAGTTTCTACTTTTCTAAGAATGTCTTGATCTCTTCATCATATTTGATGGGCAGTTTTGCTGGATACACTATTCCTGGCTAACAGTTGTGTTCTTTGAGTGTTTGATATGTGCCATTCCACTGTCTTCTTGCTTGTATGGTTTTTGCTGAGAAATTGGTACTTAACCTTATTTGCTCTCCTTTATGAGTTACTCTTCATTTTTCCCTAGCTACTTTCAGAATTCTCTCCTTATCTTTTATTCAGCAATTTTGACTATATTTGCCTTGGTGTTTTTTGAGGAGGAGTCTATTCTATATGGAGTTTACTCAGCTTCTCTCATTCTTCATGATAACTGGAAAGTTTACTTCTAGTAACTCCTTTCATAACTTTCTCAGTGTATTTTTTGCTTCTCTCTGTTCTATCATTCCATTTATGGGCATGCTATTCCTCTTGATGATGTCTCTCTTGCTAAGATGATCACATTATTTTTAGCATTTCTTCATTTTTTTTTTCCTTTTTGATTCTGCATTTTACTCTAGCATCTAATTGCTGAATGCTTTTTCTTCTGTTTCACTGATTCTGTTCTTAATCTCTTCAATTCTGCCCCACTGTCCCTCCAACATGTTGGCAGTTCCTTAGAAATTGGTACTAATAGTTTGGATTGTCGTTCCTTGTTTTTCTAGGATTTCTAATACCTTTTCTTTTTTTTACCATCGTTGTCTTACTTGTCTTAAATGGTTTTGTTTTATATTTCTCTTGACTTTTACATCTGAAATCCGGAAGGTCTTCCTATTTTTTTTTCTTTCAGAAACCATTGAAAATACTCAGTTATTGTTCTTTTGAATTCTGTGGGGGAAAGTTCTGATTTTTTTGGTTTTAGGAAGTCCATTGATTTTGTGTTTTGATCACTTTTTAAAGCGATATCTTACTTCGATTTTGTGTAAGGTAGTCAGATTCTTCTGTGCCATTGTTATAATTGATTTTTTTCTTGTTAAAACTGAGGATGACCTGAAGCACTTGCTGCAGGAGGTCAAGAACTGCAGCCTTCAATATGGATTGAACTTCAACATCAAAAGAGCAAAGATTCTCATCACTGAGCTGATTGGCAGCGTTATGATAGGGTGAAGAGATTAAGATTGTTAACAGCTTTAGTTTGCTGGCTCTGCAATCAACACTGTTGGTATCAGCAGCCATGAAATTAAAAAAAATTAATTGCATTGGGAAAATCTGCAGTGAGAGACTTTTCCAGAGTACTTCAAAGCAATGATGCAGTCTGGAGACTAAGTTATGCCTGATCAAGGATATAGGCTTCACAATTACTTGCTATGTGTCAGAAAGCTGAACAATGACTAGTGATGATAGAAGAATTGATGTCTTTGAACTGTCATGCTGGAGAATAGCACTGAATATATCATGGACTGCCAGGAGAACACACTGATTTGTCCTAGAGAGTGAAACGAATATGCTCCTTGAAGGCAAGGGTTCTGAAACTTCGTCTGACATATTTTGGGCATGTTGCAAGAATGAATCAGTCCCTGGAGAGAGACATAATGCTTGGAAGAGTGGAGGGACAGTGTAGGAGAGGAAGACCCTCAATGAGATGGTTTGATTCAGTGACAGCAGTAAGGTGGGTAGGTGTGCCAGAGACAATAATGTTGGCACAGGATAGATAGTTTCTGGGCTGTTCTACATAGGTTCGCTATGAGTCACAAGCGACTTGACAGCACATAACAACAACAACAACAGGGCTCAAACTGTTCAGGTCGTGGGACTGATGACTTTGTCTGGAGAATCTCATTGTTGCAGAGTAGAGAAGGGCAACTTACCCTGCTTGAAGAGCTCTCTGGTCCCAATACTTGTGGGAATACTTGCCTCAGTTGGGGAGCTCAATAATGCAGTATGGAAGGAGAGGGCAACTCACTCTACCCATGGTCTTTCCTATCTAGCCCTGTGGCAAAGGTTTTAGGACTGCAGAGCCCACTGTGAAGCTCTGGCTCTGGTCTTTCCTCTCTGGTCCCTCAGAAGGCTGGTAAGTTCATTGGAAGGGGAACTAGAAGACAATTCACCTGTTTCACTTCTCTTGTGCTGCAGCAAAGCTCTCTGTGGCTGTGTAGGCTTCTAGGAAAGGAGTTCATTCTATGTCTGTCTTGGGGCTAGCTGGAAATCCACTCCTGCTGGGAGCTTACCTGGAGGAAAGCTGCAGATACCAACTTACAGGTTCCTTCTACATTGTTTTGAGAGTAAACTGTCTGGCTTCCCAGACATTTTCAGCCAAGAACTAGATGATCAATGGACAAGGACCCTCAAGAAGGAAAAAGGCTTCTTGTTTATATTTTAGCATACAAAAATGTAAAGGCAATTCTTGGTTTATTGCCCCATAAACTGTAGCTGGCCTTGATCAAAATGCTAAAGATTTAAAGGCTATACCTGATATCAACCTGTTCAACCTGTTCTTTTAAAAATCAAGTCAATAATTAATTTCTTACACCCTGTAATAAGCAAAATATGATTGTTCTTGAAGAATGGACTTTCAACTAGTCCACCAGCATCAGTTTTAAATCATTAAAGAGTCCATTAGAAGGATCCATAAAGAAGGATCTCTTTGATATATATTTGAAAATTTACTCCACCTAAAATCATATTTTTAAAGAAATATTTGAAGATCATCATGCAAAATGGGATTTCACAGTAAAGAGCATCTCCAGAGAACAACACCTTTTTCTTCCATTCATTGAAGTTCAGTTGATTACTCACTATAGAGAAGTACCTACTCAATAATTTTATTTAGTCTATAGAGTATGGGTTAAACATAAAAGATTAAAACACCCAAGACAGTATGTCCTCAATGAGTGCTTATTTAACATATCATAAGAAATACTCATTCCTTCTTTTTGTTTCAAATGTAAACTAGTATTTTAAACTCCAGATTTACACACACACACACACAC
>NW_006399840.1:6981822-6982564 GCF_000299155.1 Elephantulus edwardii | reverse complement strand
CTGACATTTTTTGCTCTCTAGCACTCTAGAGGGGGCCTTGACAACAGACTTTCTTTTGATTTCCTGGCTGCTGGTGCCAAGATTGTGGACTTGTAGACCTGAGCAAACTGAAATTGTTAACAGTCTCAGTCTCTTCTCTATCTATCAGGTATTGCGAATTTGTGTGTGTGTGTGTATAATTTGTTACATATTTTTGAGATATATAGAAAGAAATTTAGAGATAGAGATAGATTTATAAATATCTTGAACATTCATAATTTAATTTTTAATTCCATTTACTACCACAAAATATTTCAAATTCTAGAAGATGTCTTTAATAAGTTCCAATACCTTCTTCATTTGTATTCTATCTTATTTAATGAGCTTCATCCAGAACAAATACATGGTTTATCTGTTACGTTTCTTGATAACTTTGCAAATTCACATAGGTAATTTAAGGAGCCAGACTTCTTAAATCTAGTGGATCTATCATCTTTTAGAGTCTTGGCATTCTCTGAATTCTATAGAATATTCTTAGATAATTTTAGCAGGATCGATAAATAAGTTAGCAGTGTAGTTCTTAATGTCTGTTTACTAAGAAGTTTTTCTCTTGTTTTTTTTCATGTACATGATAACTTAGATATGCATAAACTTTTGAGGGCAAAATACTTTTCCTATAAATTTGTTCACATTATACTGTTACTATTTTACATTTAATGTTGCAGATGAGAAGTCTGTTATTTTCCTAATTCAAATGAAGACA
>NW_006399840.1:6940476-6981155 GCF_000299155.1 Elephantulus edwardii | reverse complement strand
ATAAAAAACAGGTCATAAAACCTCTATATACAATAGAGCACATTTAGACTAGTAGGTATGATACCTGAAGCTGAATCTTTAAATCTGGAAACATAAATGAGGAAGAACAGTAGACACTAATGTTTGGAACATGAAATGTGAGAAGCATGAATGTAGGAAAAGTGGACATTGTTAGGTAAGAAATGAAATGTATACATTTTTACACACTATATATTGGCCAAATGAGATAGATTGACATGGGACATTTTGAATTAGATAATTATGTGAGCTACGACACTAGAAATGAAAAGCTGAGGGAAAATAGGGTTGCTTTTAGAGTTAAAATGATTGTTTATGGATCCATCATGAAATACAGTATTGTGAGCAACAAGATAATAACCATACACATACAAGGAAATCCAGTGAATAGTACTATTATTCAAATATATGCATCAACAACTGAGCCAAAGAGGAGGAAACAGATGATTTCTACCAACTTCTTAATTAGAAATCTATCAAATATGCAATTAAGATGCATTAATAACAATGAGTAACTGGAATAGAACAGAGAAGAATGATCAGTAGTAAGAAAATATGGACTTGGTGATAGAAATGAGGCTAGCGATAGGACGATAGAATTGTACAACCTATGACATATTCATTGTGAATATCATTTATAAGAAACAAACAGCGACTCTACACATGGACCTCACTTGATGGTATACACAGGAATCAGATCATGGGTCACATCTGTGGAAAGAATGGTATTAGAAGCTCAATATCAGCTGTGAAAACTAGGCCAGGTGCTGATTGTGGAACAGAGCAACAACTATTCATATTAAAGGTCAAACTAAAGTGAAAGAAGGTTAAATCAAATCCACAAGAACCAAAATTTGACTTTGAGTCTCTCCCACCTGAATTTAAAAACCATCTCAGGAACAGATTTGATGCCTTGAACACTAATGAATGAAGACCAGATGAGCTATTGGAGGATGTCAAGAATGTTATCCACATAATATGCAAAAGATCATGAAAAGGCAGAGAAGGAAGACCAAGATGGATGTCACAAGATACTCTGAATATTATACTAGAAATGCCAAAAAGCCAAGTAAATTTAAGGAATCAGGAAGTTAAGGAATTGGACAAATTTCAAAGAACAGCTCAGAAAGACAAAGTATTACGATGAAATATTTAAAGAATTGGAGTCACAAAATCTAAAGGGACAAACTTGGCATTTCTTAAGCTGAAGGAACTAAAAACAAATCCAAGCCTTGAGTTGCAATACTTAAGAATCACATGGACAGAATAGTGGAGCTCTGCTGGCCTAGTGGCAAGAAGCTGTGTTGCAATCCTGAAGGCATGCGGTTTGAATCCACCAGCTGTTCTACAGAAGAAGGTTGGGCAGTCTCCTCCCATAGAATTAACTACCTCTGAAAGCCTGCTGGAGGGTCAGCTATGGATTGGTTCTGACTCTATACTACACAACAACAACAATGAGCAGAATATTGAATGATCTAGGAAGCATTAAAAGAAGATAGATGAATCCTCATTCATGTTTTGCTAGTTATATTTCTATTTCTACAATAATGGTCTTACATAGTATTTGTCCTGAGTGAGGATACAAAAGAGGGGAAGGAAGGAACAGAAAGGTGAAGATGTACAGGAAGTAATTACAGGGTCGCACAGTTTGATGGGTAGAAGGAGGGATGGGTAAAGGAAATGGCAAAGATCTGGTGTGAAAAAAAAAACAGTGCATATGAAATTTGTAATTAACACAGTATAAAATTGAAATTTTATAACAATAAACAAGATGGAAGGAATATACAGAATCACTGTACCAGAATCTGGCTGATCCAGAATAATTTCAAGAAACAACATATGACCATGAAGCAATGATGATGAAAAAGGAAATTCAAGCTGCTCTGGAGGAATTGGCAAAAAACAAGGCCCCAGGAATTGATGGAATGCCAATTGATATATTTCAAAAAAGACAGTACCCTGGATATGTTAACCAGGTTGTGTGAAGAAATCTGGAGAAAGAGATCCATATTTCCATTAAAAAAAAATAAGGTGACCCTACAGAGTGTAGAAATTACCAAACAATATCACTAATATCAAATGCAAGCAAAATCCTGCGGAAGAGTATAAAAAAATGCCTGGAAGAGTACATTGACAGAGAATAATCAGAAACACAAGCCAGGTTTAAAAGGCATCATAGTACTAGACACATCACCATATCAGATGGATCTTGGCAGAAAGCAAAAAGTACCAGAGGAAAGTTTATCTGTGTTTCATTGACTATGAAATGGCATTTGACTGTATGAATTACAACAAATTATGGCTAAATTTGAGAAGAATAGGAATCCCAGAATACTTGATTGTGCTTAAGTGAAACCTATACTTGGACCAGGAAGCAAACTTCAGAAAAGGGCAAGGATACAATGCATGGTTCAAAATCAGGAAAGGAGTGCATCAGGGATGCATCTTGTTTCCATACCTTTGCAATCTTTGCAAAACAGATCAACGGGAGGTCAGACTTCATAAGAAGGAATGTGGCATCAGGATTTGAGAAAGATTAATCAACAACATACGTTATGCAGATAACACAACCTTGCTTGTTGAAACCGAAGAGGACCCGAAAGATTTGCAGCAAAAGGTCAAGGATTGAAGTCTTCAATATGTATTGAAGCTCAACATCAAGAAGACAAAGATCTCACCGCTGCACCAATTGACAGCATCATGATAGATGGAGAAGAGGTTAAGGTTGTTAACAATTTCAGCTTGCTCGGCTCCACCATCAACACTTTTAGCAGCAGCAGTCACGAAATCAAAAGACATTTTGCAGTGGGGATATCTGCTGTCAGGGACCTCTCCAAAGTGCTAAAAAAAAGCAATTATGTCAATCTTGAAACTAAACATACGTTTGACCCAAGCCATGGTCTTTGCAGTTACTTGCCATGTATCAGCAAGTTGAACAATGATTAAGAATAACAGAAGAATTGATGCTAATTATGGTGCTGGAGAAGAGTCTTGAACATACCATGAACCATCAAGACAACAAACAGGTCTGTTTGTTTGAACAGGGTGAAACCAAGCTCCTCTTTGGAGGGAAGGAATTTGAAGCTGCATCTCACATACTTTGGGCATGTGGCCAGGAGGGACCAGTCCTTGGAGAAGGCCATCACACTTTGAAGGGTAGAGGGACAGTGCAAGAAAGGAAGACCCTGGATGAGATAGAATGACACAATAACTGGGATAATGGGTGTAAGTGAGTCTGAGACAGAGAAACTGTCTCAGAATAGGACAGAGTTCAGAGCTATTGTGCATAGGGTTGCTATGAGTCGCAAGTGAATTGATGGTACTACATGACAACAAGTAATTTTTTTAATGTTTTAGTTCACTCTTGAAATAGAATCTTCTTCATGTTTACATTTCAATCTATTGTCATTATGTTGATCAAAACCATACTGATTAATTGTAGAGATGCTTCATTTCATGTAATACTTAAAGAGGTATTTTATACCTACAATGATTCATTTTATTATTTATTAAAGTCATTCAGTCATCAATGTCTATAATTTTGTCACTCTGACTTCCCAGTAATTTTCCTCTTTATCCTTTGACATTATACACTTTTCTATTGCTTGTTTGTTTTCAATTTGTATTTCAAATCTCACATTGCTTTTTAAGCTTACTTATTTTCCTTTCTTATTTAGAATCATTCCATTTGCATCTCTGCCTTTGTGTCTGTCTTTTTATTAGTGTCAGCATCTGCTTCATAGGAAGTTCTTTTTCACCTCCTTTCTTTTTTTCTCTCTTTATTTTGATAACACCACGCAAACATCATACAAAACCTCTCATTTATAGGCAATCTCCTGTATCTAAGCCTTTTAATTTATGCTTTCCTCTTGATACAGGAAGAAATATATTCAGCCCCACCTTTTCACAATACATGGATAGGGTGGAGTTTATTTGGCTCCTCATATTTGCAATTTCAATTCTAATAGACTTCTGCTTTTCAGAGGTAAACTCAAGGTCAGCAGCTTCTAGTTTTGTCTTGGTCTACTGAACTGGGGATGTATCTTGTCTGTCTTAAATGGTTCACTGACTCAGAAAGAGCCCACTGACGTTTAAAGGCCTTATTTAAACAATGAAAAAGCATTCTCCTATGTATGCACTGCTGCTAGAACATCTCATATGATGGGTGACTAAGGATAGTATGATGTAATGTATTTCTACCATTTTCCATGTTTGAACTCTAAACTGTGATGTCTACATGACAAGGAAGAAAAATAGGATACTGATGTGCAGCAGAGTACAGAATACTTTCCTTTATGCTGCAACTACCACAAAATAAATAAGTCCGTTATTGTGCTGTCAAGTTGGATCCACCTCATAGCTGGCCCTCCACCAGGTTCTCAGAGACAGTAAAATCACATGGGAAGAGAGAGCCCATATTCCTCATTCAGATTTTTTAATTCAAACTGTGTGCACCTGGATTGGTAGTGCAGCTCTTTACCACTGGGTCACCAGAGCGCCAAATAAGTTAATAGGAACTATTCTTATAATGGCAGAACGAATTCTGCACTCACTACACTATTCCTAAGTCAGTGGTCTTCCTGTTCCAGACTCAATATTTAGGATAATAATGATGAAAATGAATAGCCAGTTCCTACTAAAGCTCATTAAACATGCTTTCAACTTGTGACATCAGAGCAAGGAGACATCTCAATGCCTAGGGTTTTCCAAATTAGTTAGAAGAGATCTAATAGAACATTGTACAATTATACTAGCATGTTTCAACTTTTAAATTATTTACTGTTAGAAAGCTAATTCAGTAATGTTCTTAGAGAAAAACTAAACAAAACAAAAGCTAACATTCAATTTTTATGCACAATCTTCAAGATGTTAATGAAAATAAATCAGAAAATCAAACCATTCCCAAAATTATATTCCTTTACATAAAAGTATGCTGGGACCTTGCCTGTTAGAGATGCTGCACTGCCGTGACCAGAAGAGACTGCCGTGACCAGAAGAGCAGATCATTGCTTCACTTTCTTCCCAATCTCTAAAATAATGCTGCTAAACTGTTTTGTAAACTATGCTTATACCCTTGCAAACAATTTAAGTGAACACATAAATCAACAATCCACTCTAACAATAATACATATAAAGATAAGAGTTCCTTATTAAGACTTTTAAAAATGTTGATACAGAGATAGCATTGTCTTTTTAAAAATTTTTATTCACTCTTTTTTGTACATTTTCTTCCTTCCCCTTCTCTTCTCCCTGCCCAGTCCACTTTGCAATGCACCCCTTTAAAAAAAAAACCAACAACTGAATATTTTCTTTTCCCCCCTTCTTCCTTTTTTTATTATTTCGTGTGTGTGTGTGTGTGTGTGTGTGTACCATCAAATCGAATCTGACTGGTACAGAAGGAGATTTTCCCTCCTTCTCCAGCAGAGCATCTGGTGGATCTGAACTGCTCACCTCTGGGGTTGCAGCATAGCTTCTTGCTACTAGGCCACCAGAGCTCGCCGCAATGCACGTTTTGTTCCAAATTGTTTTCATACGTATAATACCTAATCATATATTCCTTCTGGACTCTTCTTCCCCTCATCTGTTCCAATGCAGTGTTCATTATCTATCCAATCGTTTCTTATTCTCCTCCCAACACTCCACAGCAGTCTGACCTTATAACAATGGTGTTATGCAGTATTTATCCTTCTGTGACTGAGATATTTTACTTAGCATAATGTCTTCCAGGCTCACCCATGTTGTTTAATCTTTAATGAGTTCATTGTTTTCCAGTGCTGCATAATATTCTGTTATGTGAATGTGCGACAGTTTTGTTATCCATTTGTTTGTTGATGGGCATTCGTGTTGCTTCCATCTCTTTGTTATTGTGAATACCACACCAGTAAACATGGTACACATACATCTGTTTGAATTGCAGCGTCGGTTTCTTTAGGGTATATTGTCAGTAGTAGAATTGCTGGCTCAAATGATATTTCTATTTCCAACTTTTTCAGAGAGTGCCAGACTACCTTTCATAGTGGTTGTAGCATTTTACATTTCCACTAGCAGTGAATTAGAGTTCCAATTCTTCCACAACTTCACCAGCATTTATTGTTTGCTACCTTGTTCATCTTTGTTATTATTGCTGGGGTGAAATGATATCTCATAGTTGTTTTGATTTGCATCTCTCTCCTAGCTATTGGGAATCCAGAAATCAGTTCATCTACCTATAATCAGCTGATTTTTGAGAAAGAGATGATATCAGTTAAATAGTGAAATGACAGCCTCTTTAACAAATAGTTTTGGCAAAAATGAAAAACTCTCCCACCATATACAAAAACCAACTGTAACTGGATCAGGGTCCTCAGAGTAAAAACCATAAAATTCATCAGAGAAAAGCTAGAAACATATCTAGAAGCCCTAATACACAGCATGAATAGACTTCCAAGTGAAATGGGGGGGGAAGGAACACAACCAGGAGAGAATAAAATAGATAAATAGGACCTTATAAGAATCATATCCCTATTGTTGTTGTAGTTATATACCATCGAGTCATCTGTGACTCATAGCAACCCCATGTACAACTGTTCTGAACTCTGTCCCATCCTGAACCAATTTCACTGCCTCCACACACCTACCCCCATTATCCAGTCACTGAGGCAATCCATCTCACCCAGCGTCTTCCTCTCTTGAGCTTTCCTTACATGCCTCCAAGCAAGATATCCCTCTCTAAGGACTGATTCCTTCTGGCAACATACCCAAAGTATGTGAGATGGGGCTTCAAAATCCTTGCTTCCAAGAGGCAGCTCAGTTTCACCCTCTCCAAGACAGAACTGTTAGCTCTCTTGGCACTCAAAGATATGTTCAATACTCTTCTCCAACCCCTACAACTCAAAGGCATCAATTCTTCTATCATCCTTAGTCATTGTCCATCTCTCTGATGCATACAGAGTAATAGCAAAGACCATGGCTTGAATCATGCTCATTTTAGTCTCTAGATTGACATTATTGTTCTCCAATACTCTGGAGAGGGCAGCAGATTTTCCCAATGCAATTTATCTTTTATTGCCCGACTGCTGGTGCCAAAAGTGTTGGTTGTGGAGCTAAGTAATCTGTACTTGTTAACACCTTTAATCTCTTCACCTTCTATCATTGCACTGCCAGTTGGCCCAGTGGTAAGAATCTTTGTTTTCCTGATATTGAGCTTCAATCCCTGTTGACAAATGCAGTCCCTGACTTTCTGCAGAAAATCCCTATCACACTAAAAACCTTCTCCAATATGGTAAAAAGAGAAAAAAAAAAAAAAGAAAAAAAAGCCACAGACTGGGAAAAAAATATTTGGCAATGACATATCTGATAAGAGACTTCATATCTAAAATTTATAGAGTACTCCAGCACCTCAACAAGAAAAAGGTATACAACTCAATCACAAAACAGACACTTCACCAAAGAAGACATTCAGATAAAAAAAAGCATCATATGGAAATGCAATTAAAAACAGAATTATCGGGACAAAAATAGAGAAATAGAGTGGAAGAGAAGAAATGGCTTTTGAAAGGATAAGGGATGATAAATTGACTGGTTATATTTGTACCTCAGAGTTATATTTGTTGTCGCAATGGTGCAAAATGCGTAGAAACTTGACTACTAGCTGAAAAAACAGTTCCTGTCTAGTTGATTCCTACTCACAACAACCCCAGGTTTGTCTCGAGTAGAAATATGTGAGTAGAAATAGGATTTCCTGCAGCTGATTTTGCACAGATGAAGACTCAAACTCCCGCACTTTTAGTTAACAGCTTCAAATGTTAATTGTTTGCAGCTCTTCTGGAGTGGGGGCACTCCTATTCTAGAAATAGCTCACAATATAATACATTCTGTCTTTTCTCTCAAAAATCTCTCAAATTAGTCATATTTCTGGTGTCCTATGTTTATCGTTAACAGCTCTTCAAGACCTACAAGGTGACGTCGAATATTACACACTTTTCTGGAGTTCTGCTACCTCCAATGAGTCTCTGAAAATCCTCCCTGATGTAAACTCCCATATCATTGGAAACTTAAATCCAAACACAGAGTACTGGATTTTTCTCTCTGTCTTCAATGGCGTCCACAGCATCAATAGTGAAGTTCTGCACGCAGTCACTTGTGATGGGGGTGAGTCCAGATTTTAAGGCATGCTCAGCTTCAGAGATGCTAATGAAATTGATTCATTCTTGTCAGGGTGAGATCACTGGTTCTCCATTATATAATTTCCGGTGTTGGGGGAGAGGGGTCTGGGCTAAAATGCTTAAGTGCTCACTGTCATCAAGTGGCCAATCAATAAGTGGTCCCATTGAGACAGCAGCCCAAGCATCTAATAATGGGATATTAGCCTAGTTTGCTCCTATTCTTATCAGTAGATCCTTAGCTTGGAGGTGAGTTTGCAACAATAAATGACAATGTTTTGAAAAGCCTTCTTTTTTAAAAAAAGACTTACTCTGAAGCAGTATACCTTTCAAAATGACAGCCAAGCATAATGAGGACCCTCCCTGAGTCACCAACAATCATAGGTGGAAGTTCAGTCACTGAGAAAAACTGCCTCTGACTCATTTCTAAGCCAGTTAGCAAAGGGGCAGAAGCAGGAGAAGCAACTTGTGAATCTGAAATGTATTTGGAATGGTTTTTTTAATCTTTTTGGCTTTATAAAATCTCATTATAAACATTATAATATCATTACCTCCCAAGCAAGTGTTCCAGGTCATTAGCAGAGCACTTTAAGTGTGGAGCCCATTTCCCTTTGTGGTGGCAAAGGTCAGCACCTTTTGTTTATAAAATAGAATAGATTACAAGGACAATCTTTCAACTAGTTAAGATAGTTTCTTATGATAAAAATAGGTTTTTGCATAGTTATTTCTGACATGCTTGAATAATTGTGTAATTTAACGCTAAGGAAGATTTTTTTTCTATTGTTAGATTTCATCATTACCTATGGTAATCAACATTCAAAATCATTTACATAATGACAATATTGCAGTATTGCTTCATATTGCTTGAGTTACAAGCTAGTAACATCAAATGATTTTTCACGTTCCACCAGCCTCAATGTATTTGAGTTTTATATTTTACTTAAGGAGCAATATTCCCCCTCCTTCCTCTTTTTTTTTTTTCCTCTGGGAGGTATGGAGTAAAGGGAGAGGGAAGAGACAAATAGTTGATATGTGTTAATGATACAGATGGGTGGCTAATTTATCATCATATCCCACTGATCACAGAGCATTGAAAATTAACACTATGCTGGTGGTATAAAGCATTTTACCACCAATTCTTATGGTTTCTAACTGAGAGTATAATAAGCCAATTTACAGAGGACTGCAGACTGTGATAACTTCATCAGAGGAAAGCAGATAAGCAGCGAACCCTTTGTGAAACCTAAATATGGGTCTGCGTTGAGTTTAACAAGTGCTTTCTCAGAGACAGCTGGAGTTGATTCTGTTTCTTCCTCTAATTCTAGAGCCTCAGGGCATGCTTCCTCCAGAGGTTGTCATCATCAACAGTACAGCTGTACATGTCATCTGGACATCTCCTTCCAACCCAAATGGTGTTGTCACTGAGTATTCCATCTATGTAAATAATAAGCTCTACAAGGCTGGAATGAATGTGCCTGAGTTGTTCCTTCTCAGAGACCTATCTCCCTTCACTGTTTATGACATTCAGGTTAGAGCACTTGCTATTTGGGGGCTGGGGTGGATGGGTAAGCTTACAGGTATGTTAAATAAAACATGCTTGGTGACTTCTCTAAATAGAAATTTCCACCTTGGTTACAGATTATTTACTTGGTGGGGCAGGGAAAAGAGAGAAGAGAAAAATTGACTAGGATTTAGTCTGTTTGCTGTAGCTAAATACATGGGTCTCTAGAAAAGATAATGATAATAAGGAAAATGATAGTGGTGAAAAGGGTGATGATATTCTAACAGGCAAAATGAAACAAATCACACGTTCAAAATAAATCTCGCTCAACAGTTATCTCTCCCCATTCTCCTCCACTTATTGTTGTTCCATATATTGTTATTAGAATCAGCCTAGCAATGTGGGAAAATTCTTTCTGCCACATACAAATTGAATAATTTCAGGGAAGTATTATAAATCCTATCTGGTCTTAGGTTCCTCTTTTGTAAAATGAATTGACTAGGCAACTTGAAAACTTTCCACCACTGCTAATATTCTGTAGTTTTAAATGGAACATGAAAACATAAATGGATATCTATCAAGCAAACAAATATTAAAGGTTTTTTGTTTTGTTTTTTTTTAATATTAAAGATTTTCAAGGATAAAAAACAAATATCCACTCATTGTTAGACAAATGTTCAATGACTCTAACCTGTGTAGGTGTAGTTGTATTAAACTCATTTGCCCTTGAGCATCTTTGAAACTGTGATGAAGTCAATGCACCTTGCCCTAGAAAACATATTTATGTACTTACATGACAAAATATAGCGTGTAATATCAAAGAATCTATTCACCATCTGAGACTCACTTAATGGACCTCTACAAGATCTATTGACCTTAAGAGTAGAAAAAAAATAGAGAATAATAATGCATATAAGACAAGAAATTTATCCTCAAGAAATTGGGAATCTTGTTAGAGTGCTAAAACAGACAACAAGGTCACAGGTGCAAATGAGTGATGACAGGACAGTCTTTCAGAAGCTTGATGTTTATCAAGAAGGGTTACAGTATAGTATTTTTTTAACTGCTACTCCTAAAATTTGTATTAATTTTTCCATGAAGAATTTTGTAAAGACATTTCCAAAGTATATTAAAGCACAGAAATTTTACTTAAGCACAAAAATTGTTTGCCAACTCTTTCATGATGTTCTTTCCCCCGCATTTAAAAATAAAACATATGAGGAGCAGGGAGTCATGAGGACCCCCTGGCTTATTGCCTTGGCCCCACGTGAGAAGTAAGGCTGAGTGAAGAGACTAGCCAATCAGAAACATAGAGAGTATTGTGGATTTCTGAGTTTGTGGCGGATATCCATTTTGACCTAGCCACGAATGTTTGGAAATGAGTTGACCAGAATCCAAACAGATGGGAGGGGGAAAAAAATGATCCATGCTTTGAGCTGGTGTTAATTGCTGTAGCCTAGTGACTTACTCTGAACTAAATTTTGCTTATAGAGGCAAATGCTCAAAGTTTCAAAACTGAACAGAAGAATCTTCAGCAAATGTTGTTGTTAAGTGCTGTGGAGTTGTAGGCAACTCATAGCATGCATGCTAATCCCCTCAAAGTACTGATTTAATGCTGTTTTTGTGTACTGTCGAGTTGGAACCAACCCATAGCTAACCCTCCAGCGGGTTTTTAGAGGCAGTTAATTACACAGGCAAAGATTGCCCATACTTCTTCCATGGAGCAGCTGTAGCATTTAAATCACATGCCTTTGGGATTACAGCATAGCTTATTGTCACTAGGCCACTGGTATAATAGGGATGGGCAAAACGGAAATTGGCTCTCTAAAATGAGGATAGTACGGCATGAGGCATGGAATAGCTGGCTTACATACTTTCATGCATGTAGTTATTAATAATTAGAAGGGGGAACACAATATACATGAATAAAATATGTAAATTAAAGATTATATAACGTACATGTATGAAGCACAATGTATATGAATGATTGTATGTAAACCAATATAAATGTGTAAAAATGAAAATAAAAGGTGAAACATGCATAATTATGTCATTAAAATGAATGCTTTAGCCTCTTCCATTATTACCCATAGTACTGTCTTTATAAGAATCCATGTAAAAAGATTTGTGATTGAAATGGAAAAAAAATATTTACTTTTTTTTTTACTACATTCCATGATTTTCATTAACCCACTCAAGTTACCTTAAAAAACCTTAACTATTCTTCCACAATCAAATTCACTGCTCATAGTGAACCTGAATTGCAGAACAGAACTGCCTCCCAAATCCATAAATCTTTTGGAAAACATACTGCCACATCTTTCTTATTTGAAGTAGTTTGTACACTTAAACTGTCAATCTTTCACTTAGCAACTAAATGCTCCAAACACTGTGTCATCAGGACTGTTTTTACTGATCTTAGCATGGGATGTATAGATTAAAGCTTAAGTCAATTGTTCTTGGGACAAATTCATGTGGGGGTGCATTGACCACAGATAATATTACAAAATAATAATTACACTCAAAACTATTAGACACAAAGTTTTGTGAACAGGGTAGCAGAGGAAGAGATGGAGAATTTTCTGTATTACCCTCTTTAAAGGGTCCTACGGAGAAAACGGACTCAGCTCTCAACACCAGCTAATTTATTGACTTTCCTGTTGTTCTTTGTTGCTATCGGTGCCATCAAGACCATTCTGATTTCTGAGGAGCCCATGCCATTTTACTAGGGCCAGGTTCACTTGATGTGGTGCCAGCATGTCCAGCTCATTTTCTAACCAAGTAGCAAAATTTGCTTTTTAATATTGTTCCAAATTCGTGCTAGTATAATAATAAGCTTCATTGATACTTACCAGTTTGAGCCAGTGGTAGAAGTTTTATCAAACTCAGAACGTGAAAACAGATGAGGAGACAAGAGACCAAATTTGCATTTAGTACAGTAATTTTATTGTTTGTGGTTAAGTAATTACTGTTCCTAACTATACTATTGAGAACCCTTTTGCATTTGAATTCTACATTTAAAATAGCTATTGCATTTGTGGAAAATTGATTGTCAAAATTCAATTATTTCTTTATGCTATGAAAGAATTTTATTTTGTTAAAAATATTCATTTGGTTGTAATGTCAACTGCTTTAAATGAAGGATCTGTATTTTAACTACCTCTGTGAAAGAAAAAGGGACCGGCTGGTGTGCTAGGTTATGCATTACAGTTTCATCAACCTTATGAAGTAATTCTACTGTGCTGTGTGAATTAAAGTTAACTCAGTGAAGTAACTCAGTCCCACATGGACAAATACTGTATAAAACCATTATTGTAGAATGAGTGTGAGGATCCAAGTGTGGGGGAAAGACAGTGGAAATAGAGGGGTGAGGATGGGTGGAGGGGTGGTGTGTTAATCATAGGGTTGCACAATTCGATGGATGAGTAGGGTGAAGGAAATGGGAAGGATCTTTTGTGGAAAAACAATACATTGATATATTCAAACTTTGTAAATAAATAAAAATAAAATTAAAAATATGTGTAAAAAATAAATTAATAGTAGTGAGGATTTGTTTTGGTTTCTATAAAAGAGCTATTAGTTTAAATTAGATACATGTTGTTGTTGTTGCTGTTATGTGCCATTGAGTCTCCTAAGACTCATAGTGACCCTATGTACAACAGCCCTAAACCCTACTCTATCCCTTGCCAACCTTATTGTCTCTGACACACCTACCCCCATTACCCCAGTCACTGAATCAATCCATCTCATTGAAGATCTTCCTCTCCTGCACTGTCCTTCCAACCTACCAAGCATGACGTCCCTCTCCAGGGACTGATCCCTCCTTGCAACATGTCCAAAGTATATCAGAAGAAGCTTCAGAATCCTTGACTCCAAGGAGCAGCCTGGCTTCACCCTCTCCAGGACAAACTAGTTTATTCTCCTAGCAGTCCATGGAATATTCAATACTCTTCTCCAGCACCAAAGCACAAAGGCATCGACTCTCTTCCTATCATCCCGAGTCACTGTACAGCTCTCTGATACATAGAAAGTAATTACAAAGACCATGGCCTGTATCAGGCACACCTTAGTCTCCAGACTGACATGGTTGCTCCTCAATACCTTGGAGAGCTCTCGGACAGCAGATTTTCCCAATGCAATTCATATTTTAATTTTCTGGCTGCTGGTACCAAGAGTGTTAATTATAGAGCCAAGTAAACTGAAGCTGTCAACAATCTCAATCTCTTCACCATCCATCATGATGATGCCCCCAAATACCTACTATTAAAATAAATCCATTTACAAATTTTAAGGAGATCAAGGATGTTGATTCTATTTTCTTTCATTTCTCTTTAATGGGAAAAATGCTTAATAGTAGATAGAACTACATGGTGTAAGCCACAATTTAGTTCTCTCAAAAGTTACTAACTTGATCATTGGCCCTGTTTTCTCTAAGCTCCATTTGCAGTATTAAGAAGACAGAGTTTTGAAAGCTCATTAAAATGAGCACTCACCAGAATATTTGGCACCTATTTGGTGCAGAGTACATTCTATTGAGTTGATTGTGAATAATCTTATTGTGCATCATATTTCTAATATATATATAGTGTTTTCTTTTTCTTAGTTGTATAGTATACAACTTAGTTGTCAGTTCATGCTCATCTGCCTTTACATTGTTGTTATTGTTAGATGCTATTGACTCCAGCTTATAGAAACCCTATTTACAAAAGAACTGGCTATATTCAGAGGAAACAGTATCAATGAAGTTAAGTATTTACAAAAATATTATCTAAAAATACTGAAAACTATGTCATTTTCACCCTTAAACAGCAATATAAAAATATGTCTCCACTCCAATATAGGTGCAAACTGTCCTGTAAATAAATTGCCACATCTATAAATACACACAATAAGCCTCACATTAGTCTTTCCTTAAATGCTAGTGAAGCAAGAGAACTACTTTACTCAAGAGTTCACTATTAGTACTTAAGATTCACAGTGTCTAGCTTTCCTCTTCCATTTATGTATTAGAGGCCGAAAGTAGAGAGCACTGGAAAAAGTACAATTCCTCTTTGGGTTATAGCCTTTAATTGAGAGGAGAATGATACACCATTGAGATGATCCGCTAGCAATCTTTTGTAGGTCCATTTGTCTCCTCTCCCTCTTGCCAAGTGTGTACTTTTCGTATTACTAATGTTTGATAAACCACATTCCTGATCTTTAGTTATTCCACCCACCTTAGTCTTTATTCAGATTAGGTGGCAGAATTAAAAGAGTGAGTGATGATTTTCCACTGTGATTAAGGCAAAACCACAATTGCAGCGGGAACAAATGAAGATAAAATAGCTCAGCCATCCTGGAAGGCTTCTCTAGGCCTCATTTTTCTTCCATTATACATTAGCATTTAGGCTATTTGTTGTAGTGTCAAGACTTCCAGAAGATATCATCATTACACCACTTGGTTATAGATCTGAGGAGCGCTATACAGTGATAACCTATTATGCTTGCAAACTGCCACCTTGATACCTTCCGTTGCTTGACTATGTGCCGAGTAGATTAATATGTCTGTCTTTTTCTGAATGGTTGGAACCAGAGACCAAGCCTCACCAGGTTAGTCACTAAATCAATTGTCCTGAGACAAATCATGCACTCTACTCTGAACCTGTCCCACTGGAGTCAATTAACATCAAAAAATGAGTATTTATTAAATCCCAAGAGGATCTAGAGCAGAGGGAGACATTCATATGAAAAGAGGGTGGATGGGATTCAGAACATTTTCAGTCTGCATTGTAAAAATGGCTGGACTTACTGATTGCTGAACTAACGTTTGCAGGTGGAAGCCTGCACAAAGTACGCCTGCGTGAAGAGCAACAGAACCCAAGTCACCACGGTGGAAGACACTCCCAACGAAGTGGCCACACCTACAATTCGGAACATTACGTCAAGGTACAAATTTCTATGTAAACAATTCTGCTCATAAACAATGAAAATTAAAAAAAAAACCAAACAGTGTTATTTGCCTCACCAGGCAACCTAATATAATGAGCTGCTTTAAATATATGTGTAAATAAAGATTTGTATGTTATTGCCCAAGTGCCAGTTCTTCACTGGCCAGATTCCCTATACATTTAAGCATTGCTTTCCCCCACTGCTCACCCTCACTTTCCACTATTTAGCAATCTATGAACAAATACTTAACAGGACTAAAGAGCCTTTGTATTTAAATGTGTCCTTCAGGGAATCCTTCTGTGAAGGAAGGAACACAATTTTAATTAGAATGACTACATTCTAACTTAATCTCTAGAGGGGGGGAAATAGATTTACATATATCAGATTGCCCTAAAGCTAGAAATACCTGTAAAATAAATAGGAAAGATAATCTTTGAATCAACATTATCAATTTTGTGAGAATCCCTTTATTTTGAAAATTTTTTGTTTGCTGAAAAAATGACCCTGTTTTTAAAGCAAGTCCCTTTACAATTAAAAATTAGCAGTAAAAATAAATGTAATGTCTTATTTCCCAAGCTAAAAATGTGATAACTATTTATTCTTCAATAACAAGTTGAGGCAAGAGAATGAAATCTGAGTTCTTCCACATTCTACTTCTGCCCTCACCAAATAAATCACTTCACACACACACACACACACACACACACACACACGCACACACACACACACATTAAAACACTAAAAATAATTCAAATCTGAAGGACACTTTTGCCCCATACTGAAATTTAAAAAGTGTTTTGAATGGTAAAATGTTACTGTACTGATTTTAGAGAATAGTGATTAAAATAATCAAAACCAAGGAATGAGGACCTTAGTTGTTTTGGATAAAATAGTATGTCATCTTCTTAAATATATTTTTTATTGAACACATGATAGGTGAATCTTGGTGTTCTACCTAACCAATAATCTCATAAACTGGTTCATCATCACCTATCCACAATGTAAAAGACAGACGTGATACGGGGATGTACAATACATGGCTCCTTCTAGGTTTTGCAAACTCTAGCCTACTGTGGGAGGCCCACACCTAAGCACATAATAATAATAAAGTCATGTGAAAATTTAAAAAAATTCTTTATAGATATGCAATGTCCGAGTAGAGTGTGAATGGAAAGATAGCAAACACTATCCAGGATTAACTGTGAGATTTCATGGATGATGTAACATTTGAGCTCAGTCTTGAAGAACTCAGAAAGAATTATGCTTGAGTGAGTGTATATTAGAGGTTTCCTGGTAGTGAAGTGACTAAATCACTTGGCTGCTAAGGTTAGAAGTTCAAACCCCTCTATCCCAAAGTAGAAAGATGTGGTATTCTGTTTCCTTAAATACTTCTGGCCTTGGACACTATGAGAAATTTCTACTGTGTCCTACAGGACAACTTCGCATCAGAATCAACTCTATGGCAGTGATATTTTAGATTGAGTAGATGGTGTCAGATTTCATATCTGTAGCAGCCTCATGACTCAAGCCCAGGAGATAGCACAAGAGTCTATCTTTTTCTCTCAAAAAATGCAAACTTATTTCTATATAGTTAGGAATGACCCATAGCTGACTCTCTAGTGGGTTTTCAGAGCCTGTAAGTCACGGGGGAGGAGATTACCCAGACTTTTCCCCAGAGCCACTGGTGGATTCAAACCAATGAGAAGCATAGCCTTTGGGTTAGCCTTTGAGTTGACTCTGATGATTTGAGTTGATTCCTTTTGTAAAGATTAACAGCTCCAGAAACCTCAATGGAGTGTTGTGTTGCATTAGAGTTAGCTAGATGGTAATGGATTTGTGCTTGCAAAGGAGGATAATAACATGAATCAAGTTAATTTTCTCTACAGAGACCCCGAGAGAATGAACACTAAGAACTGTTAAGAACTTTTAATAGCAAGGAGATGTGAACATGGCTGAACATCTGAAAATAAGTCACTGAAACTCAAAGTTCTCTACCATTACCCTAATGTATCCAAGTGTTTTATTTTCTCACAGCCAAAATCCTTTCATTATGATGTCTGAAGTTTATTTTCTGGAAAAGAGAAACCAGAGGCATATCAGAATTTGGATTACATAGTAAGATGATAGGATGAGAGAGATAAAGTGGTAAAAAGAGTAGTAAAGTAAAAACTGCACCCTATATATAAATATATATATATAAATATTGAAAGCTTCAACTTCATTTCATGTTCTACTTTTTTCTAATAAATTATAAATGCCTTCAGGCAGGAAATTAGACATTCTTTTCTAGAAAAGCTTATAGATACTAGTATACGGTGATCTACTAAGAGACAAACACTTGTCACATGGTCACCCTGTAGGAAGTATAATCACCAAGCTCACTTTCTCCAGAAAGCTTCTGGTTGGTTTGGTGTGCATCGCTGTTCAAGGTAAAATAACCATATTCACTGTTATCCAATCAGTTCTGACTCATAGTGACTCTCTAGCAAGTTTCTGAGGCTATAAATCTTTAAGGGAAGAGACTGTCCAGAGAAAAAGTGAATGAAAAAGCTATAGTACTTCAAAGTATCCAGCCAACCAAAACAGAATACATTAAAAAATAAATAAATAAATAAAATAAAGGCTCAAAGGGGTAAATAAGCCAAAAATGTCTGGAAATTAAAACTTGGAGTTGAAATTTGAGGAGATGTCCCTGAACACATATTAAAAATGAAAGATGTTTTTATTAAAAAGGAGGCATCCTAATTTAGAAAAATCGAGAAAGTGCAATATTTTAATAATACAAGTTTTAGAAAAGAGAGTGAGAGAGCATAGGAGAAAAGAGGGGAAATTATCAAAGATATGTGATAATAAAACATTCCAGGACCAAAACCACTGGTCTGAAAATTCAGAGTCCACAAATACCAAGACAATGGAAGAAAAATAGAACTACATAAAGATATATTATCAGAACATTTCAGGATTAGAAAGCATATTCAAGAGAATTTCAAGAATAGAAGATGGATCCTGTACATGGTGCATGGGTGATTTGAATGGAATCAGCAATATTCATGGCAAAAAGACAATGCCAGACAAAGCTTCAGAACCTTGCCTCCAAGGAGCAGCCTGGTTTAACCCTCTCCAGGATGAACCTGTTTGTTCTCCTAGCAGTCCATAGTATATTCAACACTCTTCTCCAGCACCACAGCTCAAAGGCATCAATCTCCTTCTATCATCCCTTGTCATTGTCCAGCTTTTTGACACATAACAAGTAATTGCAAAGACTATGGCCTGGATCAGGTGCACTTTAGTCTCCAGACTGATATCCTTGCTCTTCAGTACTCTGGAAAGGTTCCTGACATCCGACTTTCCCAGTGCAACTCATCTTTTGTTTTCCTGGCTGCTGATACAAAGAGTGTTGATTATGGAGCCAAGCAAACTGATTTTGATAATGCTTTTTATCTGGTAAAACATTTTGTTTGTACTGAGCCAATTGGCAATATCATGATAGAAAGTGAAGAGACTGAAATTGTTAACAGCTTTAGTTTGCTTGGCTCCACAATCAACATGCTTGGCACCAGCAGCCAGGAAATTAAAAGACGTATTACTTTGGGGAAACTATGCTGTCAGAGACCTCTCCAATGTATTGAAGAGTAACAATGTTGGTCTGGATTCTAACATGTGCCTGATACAGGCCATAGTTCTTACAATCACTTGCTATGCATCAGAGAGCTGGACAATGACTAGGAATGGTAGAAGGAAAATTGATGCCTTTGAGCTGTGGTGTTGGAGAAGAGTATTGAATATACCATGAAATGCTAAGAGAACAAACAGGTTAGTCCTGGGGAAGGTGAAACCAGACTGCTCCTTGGAGGTAAGGATTCTGAAGCTTTGTCTGACATACTTTGGACATGTTGTAAAGCAGGGACCAGTCTTGGAGAGGGATGTCATGCTTGGGAGGGTGGAGGGACAGCATAGCATCTCGATGAGATGGCCTGATTCAGTCACTGGGGTAATGGATGTCAGTGTGTCAGAGACAATGAGATTGGCACAACATAGAGCAGGTTTAGGGCTGTTGTACATAGGGCCGCTATGAGTCTCAGGCAACTGGGTGGCACACAACAACAACTAGTTTTCTGAGAGTTTTGTAATCATAAATGTATTTGTAATTGTGTCAACTTGTGTTAAATTTAAAGGTGCATTTTTAATTAGTTAATGTGGTTAATTTTCCAAAAAGAAACGGGCTTCCTATTTTCTGGTGTAGGCCCACACTTTTGCAATGTATCATCTTACTAACCTACTCCTGGATGTAATCTGCTGTTATCCTGATGAGGTGTGTCAAGATGTTTGTGGCTATGATCATAAAACATGCTGCCCTGTTGGTGTAGTCCATAGCATGTTGTGCTGCTAACCAAAGGTCAGGCTTTAATTGTGATCAGAACCCACTAAGTGCCACTTCTCAGGTAAAAGATGGCCAGTCTTATTCCTTTAAGATTTACACAGTGAATGAAAATCCAACTTTACTATAAACTCTTTGTAAAAATTACAATTAAAAGGTAAAAACATTTCCACAGCCAAGGAAAACTAAAGGAGAGTTGCTTGAAGCTGGAACAGACTTGAGGACAGTGAGTGAATTAAGTAACAGTGTGACCTAGTTTGGTACCCTGGTAATTTTGACTAAAAAAATTAGTTTAGAAGTTTCCTATCTTCTATTTTCTGTAAGAGATTGTGTTAAAATGATATTTAAAAAATTCTAGAATGTTCTATCTTATGCTGCACTGGTTCATGCGAAGATTACAGAACTTCTCTAGCTTTCTCCTCTCACATTTTCCTCACACTTTCCAGTTCTTATTGACTTCCTTTCCCAGAGTCCTTTCTTATAGTTTCTGTCACAGCTATAGTTTCCAAGAGGCATCACAGTTTTTACTACTGAGGCCATCACTCTTACAGGGAGGTGAGTTCCCCTCATTTCCATGACTCACAGGAGCCCTTTTTTTCTGGATCTTCTGGGTTTAGCACTGGTTTTGGTCTTTTGTTTTTTGAAAAGGAGCATGTTAGTTTCCCATGCACCCGCGAATACCTCAATACAGCCCTATAACTGAAATCTCCCTCAGATAAACTACCAGGAGAAAACTGTAAAAAAAAACCAAAAAACCAAAAAACAGAATGTGGATTTTCCCCTTATGCTGTGGTTTCTTGTTTTTATTGTGTACCATCAATCCAAAACTGACCCACAGCTGACCCTCCAGCATGTTTTTGGGGCAGTAAGTCACAGGGGAAGAGATTACCCTTTCTCCTAAGGCTAAGCAGGTGCTGGATTCAAATCACATGCCTTGGGATTGCAATGCTATTTTTCAGGACTAGGCCACCAGAGCTTAGAAGGTTCAAACGGAGAGGGGAAAAAAATGGAGGGAAATGAAAAACTCATCCTAAGTTTGTTCTTCAAGTATTGACTCTCCTTCTTATTATCTGTCTACTATTGTTAACATTTCAGTCTTCGAGTGGTTGTTTTGGTAATTCATCCAGAGGTTTGAGTTGTAATCATAGAGAGAGATACACTGTAATGGGCTCACTCCGTCTTGGCCAGAACAGGAAGTCCCCCTACACCACTGTATTTTACTTGATTCCAGTGCCGTTAGTGACTTACCCTTTTTTTTTTTTTTTTGGCTGAAGCTCTAGGAAAAAGAAAACCTTGAGAGAAATGATACACTGTCAAATATTGGCATGTAAAATCCTTCCTTTCTTAAAATGATCCATTGTAGCAAAGAAACATGTTCCAAAGGCAAGACTCTAATGAGCAAGTATAAGCTGCCAAGTTATTAATCAAAATTACACCAACACCAAAGCAGTTAGCCTCCTGTGTGCATGTTATTGTTTGTGTAATCCCATTACACTGCTGGCAAGGTACACTGGTTAGTTATATTTATATTTTGGTTTAAAAAAAAAACCAACCTGTTTTGTTTTAGCAATGTGCAAAATCAAATGTGAAATTCTTCAAGAAATATATTTGTGTACTAGGTTTACTTTTACTTCTACAACATTTAAAGTAATTTGGCTCCTATTAATATATACCCTCTTCTGTTGGTGTGGGGTTTTTGTTTGTTTTAGGAGTGGTTTTTAAATATTTTTGTTAAAATATAGTAGTTGATAAAATTGGACATGCGTATATTTTAGTAATATATTCCTTTAGCATACACGTCGTCTGATAGAAAACATGGAATATACCAACTCTGCTCTGTCTCTGGCCTTAACTTATACCTTCCTTGATTTTGAGTACATTCTTTGTAGTAGAGGCAATTGTTTGTATTTCTCTTTCTATAGTAACTAAAGATGCTATAATATATAAATGCAAAAAGATCAGATGGGCATCTCTGGTTTTATAAGTTGTTCATCTGGAAATAAATTCTGTTTCTATATTGTCTTTTCCATACTTGTCATATTATCATCAGCTACTTTTATATCCCCAAAGAATACTAACTACTGATCGATAGCCCGACATGTCTGGCCATGGCCTACACGTGCCCTGGGTAGTTCATTTCTTTGCCTTGGTGGATTTGCTAGAGTGGAATTTAATCAATAGCTAATTCATTAATTCTGGTCCTCGAGAATGTAGAGACTGCACTGGATGAAGAAGGCTGGCACTGGCTTTGAGTGAAATATGACAAACACTATAGCTGACAGGTTCACAGAGTACTGGGCTGCCTAAGAATTTTACTTATTTATTCTCCATAAGTGGATAAGCTTAAAAAGAACATAAGCAAGAAAGCTATTTTATTACATTACTGTTAGCATTCCAAAATTCATGATTTCCAGGCATGAGGCTCCAGGGAAAGCAGAGAAAACGCAGATCACGTCTTTTATTGCCTTTAATTGGAACCATGGCAGCTTTCTGAGTTCCAAATCAGTCTGAGGCTGTATTATTGATGAGAAGTGTGAGGTATAATGTCTTTGTAGCATTCACAAATAATTGTTTTAAAATTTGCCTCAAGGTACTGAATAACATAAAATGGCATTTTTCATACCAACTTTCCAGAAGTCTTTATGGTAGCTGCATAGACTAGGTTTTTTATAAATGAAGGCTAAAACCTATTATTGTTCTAAATGTTTCCTATATTTAAAAGCTATTTAACTTGTAGTTAAGTATGGCATAAAGGGTCATAGCTTGCGACACATAAAAAATTGTTTTTACTTTTTTATACCAAATCTTAGGGAAAGTGAGATGCTCCTATATTTTTTTATACTATGAAATTTGATATTTGAAATTCTTTCTACCCTTGATTTTTACTTATTAACAGTGGCTCAAAACTCAATCTTCTGAAATTATAATTTTACTTTAAAAAAAAACCAAGCCATTTCAATAATGAGAATGTTGAGCTGCAAGTTGTGAAATATGAGCTCACTTTTTTCCATCATGTTGTAAATTCCCTCACTCAACATTGTGGAAAATTGAGCTCTTAATAATAGCATTGTAAGTGGCATGATGCTGCTTTGGAATTTCGAAGACATGAAGTTCAAATCCACCAGCTGCTTTCTTGAAGAAACATAGACAATCTCCTCCCGTGCAATCAACTGCTTCTGAAAACCAGCCAGAGAGTCAGGTATGGGTCAGTTCTGACTCTATGGCACACACAACAAATGTACCTTTAAATAAAAATGTAGACTCTTATTTTGGAATGGGATTCTCTTTTTGAACTTCTTTAAAATATGAGAGGAAAACCTCTTGACCTAGCAAGTTTTGAATGTACTAATTGTACTGTTGGCCAGTCTCAAAATGGCCTTATGATTGTCATTACTTTAAGAAAATACTATTTTTGTGGCCAATGAGTCCTGATTATCAGACTCATTGTCTGATAAAGAGACTTCAGAAAATATTGATCTTATTATTGAGACTCTGCCATCATTATTTTCATTTTCACATTTTCTTCTCCTTCCCACACATTCTCCAACTTCTCCTGTATCTGTAGCTTCCTTAATCATTTTGAAAGGAAGTAGTTTTGGAGAGCTTCTCAGCAAAATCCAGTTCTTCCTCCTAATTCACTTTGTTATTTAAGTGACACGTTATTCTCACCCTCCAAAAACGCTTGGTTTCTTTTACTGGTTCCATTCAAAGCTTACTCATAAAGCTATTCCTCCTACCTAAATTGTTCAAATAGTCTCCTGATTTTTGCCATACTAATATCCAAAGGGTATTCTGTCCTGCAAATAATCTTCATTTATCAGCCTCACTTTGGTAATGGTGACTTAAAAATTTCTGGCTCTGTTTATGCTTTAGTCTCCTTTTTTTAGTTCTCAAGTTTGATTATCTGCTCTTATATTCACCTGTAATCTGGATATTCAAAAGTTAATTCTCATCAAATGTATCTTTTCAAACATTAACATTTGCAAACACCCCACTATTCTGCATATATTTAAGGGTTTGTTCCCCCTCAAGCCATCTGTTCACTAAGCATCAATTTAACATAATTTCTCTTGGAACAGCTCCTCATATGCAATACTACTTCTTTCCACCATGACCATCACCCTAAATACTCTTAGCGTTTACTGTTTGTTAATTCAGTGAGCCACAAAGAAGACAGGATTTCCACCTAACCACTCATCATTGGATCAGTTCTGACTCATGGTGACTCTACATATACAAGGGTAGTGTTTTCAATGGAAACATTTTTCTTTTCCTCAGGAAAATATCATCAGATAGTTCTTCAGAAGCTATTCTGAATTGACTTGAACCTTCAACCTTTCAATTAATGGGCAATTGGCAACATCATAATAGGCAGTGAAGAGATTGAGATTGTTAACAACTTCAGTTTGCTTGGCTCCAAAATCAACACTCTTGGTACCAGCATCCAGGAAATTAAGAGATTAATTGCACTGGGAAAGTCTGCTGTAAGGGACCCCACCACAGTGCTGAAGAACAATGATGTTAGTCTGGAGACTAAGGTGTGCCTAATCCAGGCTATAGTCTTTGCAATTGCTTGCTATGCATGAGAGAGCTGGACAATGACTAGGGATGATAGAAAAAAAAATTGATGCCTTTGAGCTGTGGTGCAAAGAAGAGTATTGAATCGTGGACTTCTAGGAGAACAAACAGGTTCATCCTAGAGAGGGTGAAGCCAGGCTGCTCTTTGGAGACAAGGATTCTGAAGCTTCATTGACATAATTTTGACATGTTGCAAGGAGGGACCAGACCTTGGAGAGGGATGTCATGCTTGGAGCATGCAGGGATAGTGCAAGACAGGAAGACCTTTGAGGAGATGGCTTGAACCAGTGACTGGGGTAATGGGGGTAGGTGTGTCAGAGACAATAAAGTTGGTGATTACTGAGAAGCAATGATGTCAGTTTGAAGACTAAGGTGTACCTGATTCAGGTCATGGTCTTTTCAATTACTTTCTATGCATTTGAAAGCTGGACAATGAATAAGGATGACAACAGAGAAACCCAACTTTGAGTTGTGGTGCTGGAGAAGAGTACTGAATATTCCATGGGCTGTCAAAAGAATGAATACATATGTCTTAAAGAAGGTGCTATAGAGTGCTTGCTTCTTGGATGCAAGGATGGTAAAGCTTCATCTCACATACTTTGGACGTATTGTTAGAAGAGAGTATTTCTTGGAAAGAGACATCATGCTAGGAAAGCGGGAAGGTTAGCAAAGGAGAGGAAGACCTTCAGCGAGATAAATTAACACTATAACTTCAATAATGGGCACAAGTATGTCAGAGGTGATGAGGGTGGTGTCAGATAGAACAAGGTTCATATCTGTTATTCATAGGATCGCTATGAGTCATGATTGACTTGAACATTTAACAACCACACAGCCATCCTGAAGGAATTAAGTTTGAATCCAACAGCTGCTCCTTGTGAGAAAGAGGAGCAATCTTCTCCCAAGTAATTTATTGCCTCTGAAAACCCACTTGAGGGTAAGTTATGAGTCTGTCCCAACTAACAGAACATAACAACAGCAGTAAAAACAGCATTGAACATTAGGACCTTCTCAAGAGATTAGATAGGAATCTTGTGGTTGGCCTTCTGGGGTACTGTCAAGAATACAGAATACAACTGTTATTTAGGTTTTCCTAGACTGTAGTCTTTACAGGGGCAGAGTGCCACATTGTAGGGAATAATACATTTCTATTGGTACAGAATGACACAGCTTAGGTCACTTAATTTGTAGTGTTTATGTTGATTGGGAATAAAATGATTCGGAAAAGAAGGGTGAAATAGTTAGGCAACTAGAAGAATGTAATCAGTGTCTTTGAATTGTGCACAGAGAAATGGTTTAAATGGTTCGTGTTTTGTTGTGTAAATTTTCAATGGCAAAAATAACAAGATAAATAATAGTATTAACATTCCAATGAGATAACATTTCACCCTTGCAAAAATAGCCCTGATTAAAAAAGCTTAAAAACCCTGGCAAGAGATTTATTGGGAAACAGGAAAGTCATACAGGTGAGCTCTGGTGGCCTAGTGGCAAGAAGCTACACTGCAATCCCAGAGGTGTGTGGTTCAAATCCACCAGATGCTTTGCTGGAGAAGGAGGAACAATCTCCTCCTATACCAGTCAAATCTGATTTGACGTTACACACACACACACAAAAAAAATAATAAAAATAAAATTAATAAAAAAAGTCATACAACCACTATGAAAACAGGTAAAGAAATATGTTATGATACATTTAGGTATATACCCTAAAGATAAAATAAACATGAACAGATGTGTGTGCACTCCTCTGTTACAGCATTATTCACTATAGCAAAACGATTAAAACAACGTATTTGTCCATCAGCAGATAAGTGAGTAAAGAAAATGAGCTACAAAGTGCAATGAGATATAATTCTACCCATAAAACACACACACACACACACACACACACACACACACACACACACACACCTCCTCAGTGATTCCTCAAAATGTAACATGGATGATGTTTAATTGAGTGAAATAAGCAAATTACAAAATAACAGTTATTGCATGATTTCACATTTATCAGAAAACAAGAATGCATACAGGTATCTATAGTTATACAAGCTCTGGTGGCCTAGAGGTAAGAAATTGTGGTGCAATTATGAAGGCACTTGGTTGGAATCCACAAGCTGCCCCATGAGAGAAAGATGAGTGGTTTCCTCTCATGTGATTTACTGTCTCTGAAAACCTTCTTGGAGGGCCAGCTATGAGTCAGTTCAAACTCGAAGGCACACAACAACAACATATATTAATATCAATAAAAATTGTTATCTGCTTATAAAATATTTATGTCTACAAAAGGAGCTCTGATATCCTAGTGGGTTTTCAAGCAAAAGGCATGAAATTAAAACCGACCAGCTGCTCTGAGGGAGAAAGATGCACTATCTCCTCCTGTGAGATGAACTGCCTCTGAAAATTCCCATGAGCTAGTTATTATGTGCCATGGAGTCCTGACCCACTCATAGTTGACTCTTCAGTGGGTTTTCGGAGACAGTAGATTGAACAGAAAGAGATTGCCCATCCTCCTTTGCCTTCGGAACTGCAATGCAAATTGTTGCCAGTAGGCCACCTTTATTTATTATATAGTATAACATATGGAAGTTGCTGGCTGACTGGTGGGATGGGCTGGCATCTCTATAGGGCAGCTCAACTTTGGTGGCACTCAAGGCAAGGGAAGTTTCTGGAGTCCTTTCTGCTGTGTGTTATTGCTCTTTTTTGCCCTTCAAAAGTGGGTGGGTGGCCCAGAGCCTTAAACTAAGTGACCAGTTGGCCTAGTGGACTAAAAGCGATGTTACCAAACCACTGGCGGGTGACTCTAATCTGCCCTAAGGCCTGTCTTTTAATTGTTTTTGGTGAAACATTCTTCTAGGTTGTATAGCCCTGGTGTGGCCACTTGCCATACAGACGTAACTTGTGGTTGCTGTGAAGCTGAACTCTGTGACACTGATGTGTCAAATGCGCTAATGGTTACCCATGGAGGACAGTGTTGGGTGGCGTTCCCCGGTTGAAACAAGCTTGGAAGCAGGAGTGGCATCCACTTCTGTAAATAGCTTGCCTCGGGAAGCCCTATGAACTTGGAGAAAGGATGAAATTCACACAAGTGTCCAAGACTTTCATTCATAGGGTCACTATGAGTCATCTACAACTCGACGGCACTTAACAACACAACAACAACAACAACATGTGTAATACTTTTACAGATTCTATTATATACTTACAATCTTTATGTGTGTGCATACACTTACCATTTACCCAGAGAGGATGAAAGTGTGTTTCCTTAACATAAAAATATTAATCTTGACAGAAACAGCGATCATTTTGCTGCCACTTTTTAATTAGGGAGTTGTTGATGAAAGAAACCTTTGACCAATCTGGAGGGAAGTTTAATTGAAAAGCAAGTGTGACCAATAGCAGTAATGTTAAACGCTGTCTCTTCAGAAGTATTGATTACTCTTTCTGCTGCAGATCCTTTCAAATTGACTGGGAGGCTCCAGGAAAGCCAAATGGCATCATTCTTGGATATACTATCTTACGAAGAGCATGGCGTTCATGCCCAAAAACCACGCAGTTAACTAAAGACCACGGAGTCTGCAAGGCAGTGAAATGTCAAAAACCTGAGGATATCTGTGGACACACATGCTATTCTCCTGAATCTAAGGTAAATCTTTTACATTAATCAGTAATACATGCTTTTTCACTAAACACCACAGGTAAAAAAAGAAAAAAAAATCACTTGCTCCTTAAACCATTTATCATAGTGAATACTAAATACTAACTAATGGTAGTAAAGACTAAATACCATTTAGTCTATCGAGAATTCGTGGAGAAGAGAGGTATAAGAAAATCCTGTCACCCCCACCCTCAGGAGGGGTTTTAGTCTTTTCATTTTTTCTATCTTCCCAGAAAGTATTGTTTTATTGCAATGATAAGGAACTTCCTAGATTTGCCTCCGATTGAATGACTTTAATTTTCTCTACAACAAAGTCATTCACCTGCAGGTGGGTGTTTGCTTATATGGCACTGATGAGTAACTGTGGACAGAATCTTTTGTAGTTGGTTAGAAATATCTTTATAGTACGGTTATTTGCAGATTAATGTTATTATTAGTTGCAGTTTAGGAATCTAATCAATAATACACCCCGACAGAAGAGTTTGTAAATGACATTTATTGAAAAGCGATGCAGGAAATCCTTACTGGAAGTTAAGAATTACTATAATGAAATAATGTTCCTATTTGTCAACAACAACATCATCCATTCAATGACGCTACCATAAATTCACAAGCTTCACTATGAAAAAACAGTTATTAATGTATATTACTGAAACAATATATAGCAAAACACAAATCAAATTATTATGACTGACATAAGTTTATTTGTAGTTATCTACCTATCTAGGTTTTTTGGAAGCAAGAGTGGCATCTACTTCCTAAACAACATGCTTCCAGAAACTCTATGAGTTTTGATAAATGTAGATAGTTATAGAAAAGCTTCAGGTCTTTTGCTCATAGGCTTGCTATGAGTTATGCTTGACTTGAAGACAATCAACAACAACAACAACAACAATCTATAACTTATATGTACATATATATTATACATATGCTCCAAATTGTGATTGTGTCTAGTGTTTATGCAATTTTAGATTTTAAATGCACTGTCTGATCATCAGATTTTACGAATTAAAACTCACTTTCTAAGGAAAAAATACTGCTATAAGTTTTCTTATTAAAAATATTCTCCAAGAGAAATTTATACAAATAGGAAAAGGATTAGGCAGTATATAAATTTTTAGTTCTTTTTGTTCTTTGGCAGCTTGATTATGTTGTGGTGTTTTGTTTCTTACTTTCTTTAATCTTATTTTGGTTTGCATACAAAATTTGTATACAAAATTGGGTTTCCTTCACATACATTGTGTTTCACATTTCCTTCCTTCACATTGGGTTTCATATGTTCATGCCAGTATACTGAGTTTTGTAAAACTAATCACTATTGATCTATGCCCACCGTCACCCTGACTTTTCAGATCTCCACTAGATCTATCCTAATTTCTTTAGGCCTTCCCTCCGTCCACCAAATTCTGTGACCTGGTCATTTTGCTCCCTTCTTATTCTCAACCCCCTTACTTCCTACCCCTTCCTCTTCTAAACTTTTATGCACATCTTACTAGCTATCCTTCTATTTTATACACTAATGGCCCTATGGAATATCTATCCTTATGAAACTGAATTAGTTCACACAACATAAGGCCCTCTAGACTCTCCCATATAATATAGTTTGGGATTTTTGTGTTTTGGTTGGTTGTTTGTTGGTTTGTTGTTTGTTTTTTTTTTAACGGTCAGATAGTATTTTTCAAAATTGTTCCTGAGTGCTGCATAGTATTCCATCCTGTGAATGTACAGTAATTTCTTGATCCATTCATTTGTTGATAGATATTTGGGCTGTTTTCATATTCTTGTTATTGTGAATAATGCTGCTGTGAAGATTGATGTACAAATATCGATTTGTGCCTCAGTTCTATTTTCCTCAGGATATGTTCCTAGCAGTAGAATCGCAGAGTCATATGCAATTTCTATTTTCAGCTTTTGAGACAATACTAAACTACCTTTCAAAGTAGTTCCTAACAACAATGTGTGAGAGTTCCAAGCTCTCCACACCTTCTCCAACATATATTGCCTAACATCCTGTTGGAATTCATAACATGTATACAAGAATGGTTCTGCATAAGAAGAAAAGCAATGTAACTCATCACATTAAAAAAAGAACATGAATCACATGCTCCTATCCGTTGATGCAGAAAAGGTCATTGACAAAACTCCAGTAGCTCTTTCTGAATAAAACACTCAAGAAAATAGAATAGAAGGGAATTTCCCAGATACAGTGAAAAGTATCTTGTATAGACACCAAGAACTAACATCATTCTTAATGGAGAAAGACTACGGGAATACCCTTTGTCAGAAGAGATCAGACTAGAATGCTCACTTTCAACACTCCTGTTCAATATTGTATTGAAAGTATTTACTAGGACCATACAACAAAAGATGGAAATAAGAGGTAACCAGATTGATTAAAAGGTAGTAATACTGTGGCTATATACAAATGATATGATAGTGCCCATCAACAAATGAATGGCTAGAGAAGCTGTGGTATATTCACACAATGTTCTATTTACACACAGAATTGAAAAACAGTGAACTCGTAAAACATTATACAACATGGGTGAGCACTGAAAACATTATGCTGAGTGAAATAACTCAGCCACAAAAGGACAAATACTGCCCATCAATGCTCTAGGTCTGATATAAGGATGTGAAAGGAGAAAGGGAAAGGAAAAAAAAAATAGATACACTACGTTGGAACAGATGAGGGGGAGAACCATAGGAGAGGAATGAATGTATGATTAAACATTAGATGTATGACACAATATGGAGCAAAAGATGCATTGAAAAGTGGACTAGAGGTAGGGAGGAGAAGTAGAGAGAGGGAAATGTGTAACAGTGAATGAATGAAAACTCAACCTTTGTATAAACTTCTGTTACAATCAGAATAAAAATTTTAAAAATAAAGAAATGTTATGTCTTTTTGTAATAAAATAAATGATAGTTTTGTATAAAATTCTCAAATCCATTGTTTTCCAGAAAAACAGTTTTTAGTCAATAAAAAAAAAAAAAAAGATAATGCAAGTCAGATTTTTTTAAATAAAAGAGGCATGATCACTATACACCAAAATGAAAAAGACATGGACTACCTTTTAAGAACAGTGAGTATACATTAAAATGAGGGAAATGGTTCTGGTGACCTACTGGTAAGAAGCTGTCCTGCAATCCCAATAGTATGTGGTTTGAATCCACCAGCTGTATTGCAGAAGAAGGATGAATTATCTCCTCCCATGTGATTTACTGCGCCTGAAAACCTGCTGGAGGGTCAGCTATGGGTTGATTCTGATTTGACAACAAACAATAACAACAAGAAGTACATCTTTAAATGAGAGAAATGAAATGAAATTGTAACTCTTTAGGAAACCAGCACATTTGAATATCATGTAATACAATATTTTTGGAAAGAAAATATCATATTCTCTAATCTTATACAGGACATGTGGTACATTGTTAACTCATTCAGGAATTGCTGTTAAGTCAGAATTGACTCGTATCTGACCCTTCATTGACCTTCTGAAGCATTAAATTGCACAGGAGGAGAAGAGATCACTATCTTTCTCCCTCATAGCTGCTTGTGGATTCTGCCCTAGAGAGGTGTGACCATTGGATTAGCAGCCCTACTCCCTACAGACTAGCCACCAGAGATTCCTTTGTGTTGTTAAGAGAGGAGAGTATTTGTAAATTAATGTTTGGGGTTAATATATATTCCCTGGGGTTTGAGATTAAAGGAACATAAAAAATAAACTTATTATGAGTCTAAAAACCTCCAGCCTAAATCATGACAAATGTTAAGTCAGTTTAAGGTTGGCCATTTCATCATTGTACCAGTCATCAAGATCAAATAAACATCAGGTCTGGAGGGCTTGTTAAAGCAATGGTTGTAGATACCAATCATTGGAACTTCTTATCTAGTAGGTTGATGGAACTACACCTTGAAAGCAGATTATAGAACTGTTTTGAAAACATCCAAAATTCCACTGCCAGTGATTTGATTCGGATTCACAGTGACCCTATTGCCCAGAAGGCTTTTTACTGAAGCCAACCGCTTCACATTTCTCCCACAGATTGTCTGGTGAGTTCCAACCATCAATCTTTTGGTTTATAGCTTACTTTTTTTTTTTTTTAGATGGATGGCCAAAGCCATTGTACCACTAAGATAGGGCTCTATTTGGAAATTAGAATGCAGGAGAAAAGACTTGAAAAAAAATAATTTTTTAATATCTTATTTACTAATGTTTGATCAACCTATTAACAAATTTGTGGTTTTTTTTTTTAATTTATGGCACAACTCTTGTGCCAGTTAAATTTCTAATGTCTGTTTAATTTTTTATTATAATAAGGGTCCCTTTTCAAAATTAACCATATACTTATCAGCTGAGTTTATTGAAATCTCCATTTATTTCATCTGAGAAGTTGAACTTACAGACTGAATTACCTTTTACACAAATAAAAGACTTTTTTTTTAAAAAAAAAAAAGTAAAATCTGAATTAGAAGATTAGAAGATGCTCAGTGTATGCAAAGAATCTCCTAGAGAAACATATGCTTGAAAATGTCCTCTTTGCTAATCTAAACCACAGTCGTTTAGAAGATTTCTATTTCCTCGGGCTGAGGCCAATGGACAATAGCATTGTTAATGAAAGAATAGAACTGAACCAGTATGATGACCTATATTTGAGGAATCAATCTAGGAAAAAAATAAAATAATTACAATTAGTTACTAGATAAGGATATTGTGTTATGTGCTGTCGAGTTGCCTGCAACTCATAGCAGCCCTATGTTCTTAAACCCTGCTCTATCCTGTGCCAATCTTATTGTCTCTGACACACCCTACCCCCTTTACCCAGTCACTGAATGAATCCATCTCATCAAAGGTCTTCCTGTCTTGCACTATCCCTCCACCCTCCCAAGCATGACATCCCTCTCCAAGGACTGGTCCCTCCTTGCAACATGTCCAAAGTATATCAGATGAAGCTTCAGAATTCTTGCCTCCAGGGAACAGCCTGGCTTCACCCTCTCTAGGACAAACCTGTTTGTTCTCCTAGCATTCCATGGTATATTCAACACTCTTCTCCAACACCACGGCTCAAAGGCATCAATTGATAAGCTGTTGTTGTTCTTGTTATGTGCTGTCCAGTCACCTGCACAATGTACAATATTGTACAATGTTCACTCTGTACAACAGCTCTAAACCCTGCTCTATCCTGTGCCAATCTTATTGTCTCTGACACATGTACCCCCATTACCCCAATCACTAACAATCCATCTCATCTAGGATCTTCCTCTCCTGTGCTGTCCTTCGGCTCTCACAAGAATGACGAATCCTTGTCTTCAAGGAGCAACCTGGTTTCACCCTCTCCAGGAAAAACTTGTTTATTCTCAAGTCAGTCCATGGTATAGTCAATACTCTTCTCCAGCATCACAGCTCAAAGACATCAACTCTCCTTCTATCATCCCTAGTAACTGTCCAGCTCTCTGATGCATATCATGTGATTGCAAAGACCATGGCCTGTATCAGGCACACTTTAGTCTCCAGACTGACATCGTGGATCTTCAGTACTTTGGAGAGGTTTCTGACAGCAAACTTCCCCAATACAATTCATCTTTTAATTTTCTGGCTGCTGGTACCAAGCGTGTTGATTGTAGAGCCAAGCAAACTAAAGCTATTAAAAATCTCAATCTTTTCACCACCCATCATGATGCTGCCAATCAGCCCAGTGGTGTGGATCTTTTTTTTTTCTTGGTGTTCAGCTTCAATCCATATTGAAAGCTGTAGTCCTTGACCTTCTGCGGCAAGAGCCTCAGGTCCTCCAGTTTGAGCAACCAGGGTTGTGTCATCTGCATAATGCAGATTGTTGAGTCTACCGCCAATCCTGATGCCACATTTTTCCTCATAGAGCCCAATCCTCCCAGATAATCTGTTCCACATATAGATTGAAAGGACATGGAGATATGACACATCCTTGGCACACACCCTTCCCAGTTTTAAATCATGCAGTATTTCCTTGCTTTGTGCTGACGACTGCCAAGTATAGGTTTTGTGTAACCACAATCAAGTTTTCTGGGATTTCCATTCTTCTCAGAGTTAGCCACAGTTTATTGATCTACACAGTCAAATGCCCTTAAATAACCAATGAAACACAGTCAGACATTCCTCTGGTACTCTCTGCTTTCAGCCAATAACCATCTGACATTAGCTATAATATCACTAGTACCGTGACCTCTTCTAAACCCAGCCGGCACTTCAGGCAATTCTCTGTTGATGTGCTGTTCCAGTCACTTTTGGATAATTTTCATCAGAATCTTGCTTGCATGTGTTATCAATGATATTGTTCAAAAGTTATCGCACTCTGTCAGATCACCTTTCTGTGAATGGGAACAAATATAGATCTCTTCCAGTCAGTTGGCCAAGTGGTTGTCCTCCAGATTTCTTGGCACAACTCGGTGAGCACATCTGTGGGCTGCATCTGTTTGTTGAAATATGTCAAATGGTAAGCCATCAATTACTAGGACCTTGTTTTTTGCAATTCTTTCAGAGCAGCTTGAACAAGCTAGCTAAAAGAAAAACCAGTTACATATGTTTAGAGACAATAAAATCAAGAGACCAAACCAGTTGCCATTAAATCAACTTCTACTCATAAGGACACAAATATCAGAATAGAACTGTGTTGCATAGGCTTTTTAATGGCTATTCTTTTAGAATAATAGCCTCAGGTCTTTCTTTGAAGCTTAACATGTTTACCATTTGATCCAACCAGGATTATCTATGAGAAACATAGATAATCAATGTGAGTAAGACCACACAATAGCAAAACTTTGTGTTTGTCTCTTTGCTGTGAAGTTGAAACCAAGGAATAGCTGACACTCCAGTGGATTTTCAGAGGCTCTTAATCCTACCAGGGAAGATTGCCTATCTTTCTCCTGAGGAGCAGCTGGTGAATGAATTCAAATCACCCACTTCAGCATTAGCAACACAATTCCTATTGAACTCGGTTTTGGATTAGCTTTATAAAACAAGAAGAAAACCCTTGTTATTTACCAGAAATGTAAGAATTACTAACATTCTTAGATCTCAAATAAATTTGCAGAGTGTTTTACCAGCTGTTTAGAATTGTTTGTCTAACTCCAAAGAATTCAGAAATTTGCTTTTCATCTGCAATTTAACAATAAAAAGCAGAATCATCCAATTTATGCTTAGAACTAAGCTAATTTTGAATCTTTGTTGCTAATAACTAAACACTTTTAAAAAACATTATCACAGTAGAGTAAATATTACAGTAGGTTAAACTCTACTGCAAGAGTGGCATCCATTTCCTAAGCAGCATACCTCTGGAAACTCTGGGAACTTGGATAAATGGTGATGGTTGTGGAAGGGCTTCAGGCCTTTTGTTCATGGGGTCACTATGAGTTGTGCTTGACTCGACAGCAATCAGCAACAGCAAATACTACCCAAGGAACCACAGAGAACTTAAAATTTAGGACATTTCTTCAGCTCTTTGATTTTTGGGTAGCTCTGTAAATGAATGCAAGACAAAGCTCGTTTCCCTTTTGAAGACTCACATATCCCACATTCTCCTGCTTGGGTGTTGAATTTGGTTCAAATGTTGGTGCAAGATAGAATTAGCTATGAATAAAAATGAAAACACATCTCAAAGCATGCTTGATTTTTGCCTGCCACAAGAAGCATCTTTCTAATTAGTGTAACTTATGCCAGGGAAAGGTTCTAAGACTACATTTCAGCAACTATACAGTGTTTGATTTGTCATATAAACATAGTGTCAGTCTCTCGAACCTCAAGTGAACATGCAAATAATTATTTGATTGTTCAAGCACATAATTTCTTCCACAGTTCCTGAAGAAAACACAGAGCTACAACAGCCTTTCAAAATTAATTTCCATATAAATTTCTTTTTTTTTTAAATGTGATGGCCTGTGCTTTGTATATATAAGCTGAGCTCTCTGGGAACTGCATTGCCTGAAGATTGAGTTCATAAATAAGTGAACATATAATTTATAAGGAAAATGAAATTTACTTAAGAAAAGTAAAAGATCAGTTAGAAACAGTGTTCCATCAGTGCAGTGTTGTCAAATTACATAATAAAAACATATATGAAAGACATTATTCATTTCCAATTCTAGGTCTTCTTTACACTACTAGGACTGATATTCAAAAGATAATTCATATTTATAGAGTATTATAATAGAATGTAAGGCATAGTGGAAAAGGAAAATAAGTTCTATTATATCAAATGGCATTGATAAAATTATAATGGTGTTGGAAAATATTTTTAAAGTGTATTTTTTTTTCATTAGTGTGCTACATTTGGTTTTTTTTAAATATTTTCTTTTATATTGGTTTCCACACCAAATTATTCATTGTATTTCACATTTTCCTTCATTCACATTGTATTTCATACAACTATTCCCATATATTGTTTTCCAAAATTAATCACCATTGAATTATGCCCACTAGTACCCTGTCTTTTCAGGTCCTTGCAGGATCCTTCCCATTTCCTTAATCCTCTCTTTCCACCTACCAAATTGTGCAACTTAGTAATTCCCCCTTATCCATACTCACTCCTCTGCTCCATTCCCTTCCTCCCTTGGGTTCCCATACACTTTTTACTAGTTATTCTATTTTTACAATAATGGTCTTATGCAATATTTGTCCTTATGAGACTGAGTTCGTTCACTCAGCATAATGCACTCCAGTCATTTGGTCTTCTAATAAGGCCTCATGAGAAAATCTTTATCTGATATATAATATGATAGAATAGTGCTCTTAATTAAACTAATACATCAAACCAATTTGTGACTTTCAGGTATGTTGCAATGGAGTTCTCTATGACCTCAAGCCTGGATACAGCTGCTGTGAAGAGAAGTATTTCCCATTTACTCTGAATTCAACGGGAGTTTGTTGTGGTGGCAGAATACGAGAGGCACAACCAAATCATGATTGCTGCTCTGGGTATTACACTAGAATTCTACCAGGTGAGGATCTTGTCCAGGTGGACTCCAAGGGTCATGGGAACCTGAATAGGTAAACACTTGGTTTATGTCAATTAACAATTTCACATACCTCCCATCAAAACTTGAGCCACTATTACGTAGCCATGGCTTGTTTAGATAGGTCTTCTCCCTGCTTTGCCAGATACAAGCAGCCCAGATAGTATAGTGTTTGAGTGCTCGCTGCTAAACAGAAAGTCCATGGTTCTGACAGTATTTACAGCCTTGAAAAGCCTATGAGGCAGTTCTAGTCTGTCCAAGAGGCCACTATGAGGTGGAATTAACTAAATACCAATGTGTTTGGTTGATGCAAGCAAAAAAAGAGTGGAACACAATGGACTTACATCTGTGTTAATGAGTTCTTTAACATACCTGAAGAGCTCAATTGTCCCTTTTGTTTTTTGCTTTCTTGTTTCATAAGGCTAAACGTTTTCACCATCAAATCTGTGATATTTTTAATGTTTCATTCTCTTAATCCCATGTGCGTGTCCTCCATGTCTATTTTCCACTAGGCATGCATTGCCTCTGGATGGAATGAACTCAGTTTATCTCACAATTCCTATCTACTGGCTGCATCCTGTAATTTCTCTAGGTTGATGAGAAGCAGGAGGAATCTATCCAAAAGAAACAATCAGAATCATTTCCTCTCTTTTTGTTTTATTATATTGATCAACAGAATTTCTCAACTCTCCCCAAATTACTACTGTACAAAAAATGTTCAGTCAGTGTATTTGAGAATGGTGATAACAAGATAACTGTGATGATAAAGCATTTATGAAAGTAAAAAATCTCTGACATTCTATTAAAAGACTTTATAGATTAAAATCCAAATAACAATCCCATTGCTGTCAAGCCAATTCTAACTCAAGTGGCCCTAAAAAGCAGGGCAAACTTCACCAGAGGCTTTTCTGTGCTATAATCTTTATGGAGGGCACTACCATGACTTTTGCCCGTAGAGTGCCTGGTGGGTTCAAACCACCAACTTGTAGGTTAATAACTAAGTAATTAAGCAATTTTGCACCAAGTATCATTCTACATGCCTAATATATTTTTCACAATTGAGAGACTACTATTGTACTGTCAATGTATAAATATTTCCTTGTTTATGAAGAAAGAAACAGATTGAGAGAGGGTCAGTAGCATGGCTAAATTTATATAGGTTAAAGGGTGGAAGTGCTAATCTAGGTTTTCTTCTCTAAGTCTAGCAGAAAACGAATATTAACATTTACAAGTTACATTAACATTATGATTTATTGTTTATAGTTAAACTCTGAAAAATATTCTATATCCTTTAAAATGGCACCTATCATTCTTTTACCTCTTAAAATATTTACCACCTACCTTCTTTAATCTTAACACAAAATATCATCTTTTAAACCCAAACTCAAAAGCTCCTTGCCATGGAGTTGGAGATGACTTATAATTGACCCTACAGTGGGTTCTTGAGAGACTGTACGTGGCACAAGAGAAGATTGATCATCTTTCTATTGAGCCAGTATTGTTGATGGTATTAGGTGCTATGGACTCACAGTGACCCTATGAACCACAGACCTGAACCCCATTCTGCCCTGTGCCATCCTTATAATTTCTGACACACTTGATTCCCTTGCTGCAGTACTGTTTCTTCCTCTCTTTCAAAGACCCCCTGTCTTTCAAAGCATGATGTCCCCTTCAAAAGAGTAACTCCTCCTAGCAACATACCCAAAGTTCGAGAGAGGAAGCTTCACTCTCTTTGCCTATAAGGATCCGTCTAGTTGCACTTTTTCCAAGACATTTCTGTTTGTTCTTTTGCCAGTCCATGGGATATTCAGTACCCTTTTCCATCATCACAACTCAAAATCACTGAGTCTTTTCCTATCATCCTTAGTCACTATCCAGCTCCTAGAGGCATATCAAGTGACTGAAAAGGCCATGACCTGGATCTGGAATATCTTACTCTTCAAATTGACATCATTGGTTCTCATTAATTTGGAGAGAAAGTTGACAATGAACTTTCTCAATGAAATATGTCTTCTGATCTTGAACTGCTAGTGAATTCAAACCAGAGGGATTTTATTTTTATGTTCAACTATGGGCATCACTGCAAGAGCTCCTTTTGCTTTCAAACTGAGAAGTGGAATGGGCACTACTTTTGTTTTATTTCAAAATAAAAGTCAACATTCCCCCTCAAAAAATTGTTAGCAAAAACATCCATGAACTAAACCATGGAAGCACAAAAAGAGTTAATTGAGAAGATACAAACGTTTTACAACTTTTCTTTAAAACAAGAATTTTAAAATGTTATGTAATATGTTGGCACATGCTCACTTGGCTCTGAAATGTTTTAAGTCTCCCACACTGTTGAACAAGCCCCACATTCAATAGCCTTTAAAGTAGTTCAGTTTTTACAGTTCTGGAATGCTTATTCTGTTGTTCAGAGAAAAGATAGACACTCTCTTGCAATAATCAGAGGGACTGTTTTGCTGCCATCATTAATCTCAGTGTAACTAAATGAAGAGCTTACATTGTGACCTCTCTCCTCAGTCAGTGATCTTTGTTAACTATTTTAACCACTGTTTACACCAGGAAAGAGCACATAGAGAGTGTGAGACATCTTGTATTGGAATGTAATTAAAGATGAAGGTAGAGATGACCATAGGCATCTTGATATTTATAAATGAGACAGAAATATTTGTAATTATATTTACTTCATTCTTTTCTTACTAATTCCTCTGTAGCACCTCATAACAAAGAGCAGCAGAGCAAAGACTCCTCATCACACAGGACTTTTTTTTATAAATATGCTAATGACCCTAAGCTAAATGTTAATGTGGGTCATTCTTTGAGAAGAATAACAATTAACTGCAGCTTTTAGAGAGAAAACATTTTCAAGCCTGGCCTGAAATAGATTCATTTTGAGAGGTTAATGAGAAGATGACTGGTCCTTGTACCTTATGTCCACTAGCCCTTTTTTTGGGTGGGAGGGGGAGGCACACTAGTGGTTAAACATTTGGCTGTTAACTAAAATTTGGTGGATTAAGCCCACCAGGCTCTTCAAAGATGTACTCAGCTTTAGGAAAGATTTCAACCTTGGAAACTAAAGGCCAGTGCTCCTCACTCCTATAAGGTGAGAATGAAATCAACAGAAATAGATTTGGGTTTGGTTTTTGGTTGAGGGGAAAAATTTTTTTAATTTCTCATTGATATTCTTCTTCTCACAGTCAGCCACAGCTTGTTGTGATCCACACAGTCAAAAGCCTTTGCATAGTCAATGAAGCACAGATAGACATTCTTCTGGTATTCTCTACTTTCTGTCAAGATCCATCTAACATTAGCTATAATATCCCTAGTGCCCCAACCTCTTCTAAATCCAGCCTGCACGTCTGGCAGTTCTCTGTTGACATTTTGTTCCAAATGTTTTTGGATAATTTTCAGCAGAATCTTGCTTGCATGTGATATCAATGATATTGTTCGATAATTTCCACACTCTGTTGGGTCACCTTTTTTTGGAA
>NW_006399840.1:6937198-6938426 GCF_000299155.1 Elephantulus edwardii | reverse complement strand
GACTTGATGGCACATAACAGCAAAACAACAACATTGATATTATCTGTATCTTCTTTTTTGAAGTTCCCCCAACTCTTACTCAGGTTCAATAAATGAAAGGGATACAGATAAATATGGCTAAAATATCTAAAATGAATTTTAATATATCTAAACCTTCCCCCCCCCAAAAAAAATAAAAAGCCTTTTTTCTTCTCATTGTCAGCTTTCTCCATACTATGTTGTTGTTGTTTACCATTGAGTCAGAACCAACCCGTAGCTAACCCTTGGCAGGTTTTCAGAGTCACAGGAGGAGATGGTCCATCCTTCTCCCTCAGAGTAGGTAGGTGGGGGCCTCGAACTGCATGCCTTTGGGATTGTAGAGCAGCTTCTTGTCACTAGGCCAATAGAGTTCCAAAATCTAATGGCTGACCAACTCATACAATGCTTTCTCTAAGTCTAAGAGTAGCTCTAAACAAATCCAACATGGTAGCTTCAGGTATTTCAGAAGACAATGCTCCACAGACTTTTCTGTGGCTGGTTTTTCGGAAGTAGTTCGCCAAGCATTTCTTCCCAGGAACTAGCTGGTAAATGCAAACTTTGAATCTTTTGGTTAGAAAAGTCAAGCACAATCACCCAGGAAGTCCTTCCTTGTCTTGAGTGAAGCCAATTAATCATGTGAATGTGGCACATAATGTCTGCCAGTGAAAGACATCATTCTCTGAATGTGAAGATTTGAGAAATAGAGCAATTAAATTTCAAACTAAAAAGAAGATATTTTTACCTAAAACTTTGTAATCAATGAGGTCGTTTTATTGCATATGGTAAACTCATTCTCTTTCATTGACTTCTGATAGTAATATAATGAAAATTCACTAAGTTACCATATACTTCTTTACACCAAATCATATAATCTTGTTAGAGCTAAATGACTAAACCAGTTGTTCCCTGAAATTTCAATTCTAGAAATCTGTGTTTTTGAAGAAAGTTGAGCATGTTTTCTGAGTATTTAGAGAAATAAAAAACTTATGTTTAGACTATAATTTGTACATTTTAAAGTGGTAATAGCCCAAGCATGAGTTACTGTAACTTTCTATAGTTTTGTGGTGTATTTGAATACAAGAGAAAAGCAAGCAGATATAACTCCATCATTATTACTATGATAATTTCTATTTTTTAAAAACAGCAAAAATATAATAGTCAGAGACTCAACTCTTTAGGGTCTTTTTACATTTTATTTTAATATTTTTTT
>NW_006399840.1:6930172-6936323 GCF_000299155.1 Elephantulus edwardii | reverse complement strand
GAAGTGTCTGTTCATATCCTGTGCCCATTTTTCAATTGGATTATTTACCTTTATCTTGTTGTCTTGTTGTGCTGCTCAAGTATTTCATAAATTCTAGATATGTCTCTTATCTGACATGTCATTACCAAATACTTTTTTCTAGTCTGTGGCTTCCCTTTTTACCCCGTTGGAGAAATTTTTGGATATGCATAGGGATTTGATTCTTAGAAGGTCCCATTCATCTATTTTATCTTCTCCTGATTGTAGATTTTTCATGATACTTGGAAGACTGTTTATGTTGTGGATTAGGACTACTAGAGTTCTTCCAAGGTTTTCTTTAATGAAGGTTATAGTCCTTGGTTTTAGTCCTAGATCCATGATCCACCTTGAGTTGGTTGTTGTATATGGAGTGAGGTGTGGATCTTGCTTGAGTCTTCTGCAGATATGGAGAAGTTCTACATCATGTTTTGCTGTAGAAGAGATAGTTTGCTATAGAATAATTAGTAGATTAGATCATGGACTTCAGAGGTAGATTGTCATACTTCATAGCCCATTCCCTTCATTTTCACTTTTTATTTTAATCTCCATTAAGTTTCTTATCTAAGTATCATTAGGTGGGGTCAATTCTTGGAAAAAGGCATCACATATGAAAAAATGAAAGGTCAGTGAAAGAGCAGAAGACCCTCAATGAGAGGGACTTCACAATGACTTCAACAACGGTCTTGAGCATGCCTAAAATTGTGAGAATGGGGTGGTATAGTATAAAATTTCAATCTATTCTTCATACGGTCACTGACTTGGAGGTTTCTGACCATCATGAAACAACACTAAGACAATTGAACTGTTGATTTATAACCTTCAAAGTTTGTGTAACCCTCAACATCCAAATGGAAAGGTTTATAGGAGTGGGGAGAGAATAAGGATGAAAGGGATTCATGGGAGTTCTTTAAGTTACAGAAGATGTTATTTAATTAATTTACCTGTATCAAGGTTTCAAGTGTGTCTATGTTCATCAAATCATATAAAGAGACATCTAGCTCTGGTGGCCTACTGGCAAGAAGCTACACTGCAATCCAGAATGTACATGGTTCAAGGCCAACAGCCGCTCTGTGGGAGAAAGATGGGCAATCTCTTACCATGAGATTAAGTGCCTCTGAAAACCCTCCAGAGGGTCAGCAATGGGTCAGTTCTGACTCAAGGGTACAAAACAATCACAATTCTGAAAAATTAGGAAGTCAGTGTATACTTCATCCTATATGAACAAAAGATGTTCCAAGTTGACTTTTGATAATTAGATAGAGAAAAACACAAATATATTTCAATTTTTGATGGGGGGATCATTTTATATTATGTAACAATATAGCCTAGAATCTAGACCCTAGAACATGCAATTGACTGACAAAATTGTTGCTCAGAGACATTTTGTCACTTATATATACCATGATTTACAAGGAAAACAGCTAATTTTTCATGACTCAATCTAGGAAGCAGGGAGCTCTGGTGGCGTAGTGGGTAAGGAGATGCACTGCCAACCCAAAAGTTGTTGTTATTGTTGTGTGCCGTTGAGTCACCCGTGACTCACAGCAACCCTATGTACAGCAGCTTTGAAGCCTGCCCTATCCTGGGGCCAGTTTCACTAACTCCAATACACCTACTCCCATTGCCCCAGTTACTGTATCAATCCATCTCATGCAGGGTCTTCCTCTCCTGTGCTGTCCCTTCACCCTTCCCAGCGTGATGTCCCTCCCCAAGGACCAATCCCTCCTGGCCACATGCCCAAAGTATGTAAAACAGAGCTTCAAAATCCTTGCCTCCAAGGAGAAACTTGGTTTCACTGTAAGTCAGATCGATTTGTTTTCTTCGCAGTGCATGGTATGTTCAATTCTCTTCTCAGCACCACAATCAAAGGCATCAATTCTCCTTCTGTCATCATTAGTCACTGTTCAGCTACCTGATACATAGCAAGTAATTGTGAAGACTATATAGCCTGAATCAGGCATACCTTAGTTTTTAGACTTACATTGCTCTTCAGCACTTTGGAAAGGTCATTGATAGCAGACTTCCCCAGTACACTTTGTCTTTTGATTTCCTGACTGCTGGTACCAAGAATGTTGATTAAGGAGCCAAACAAGCTGAAATTGTTAACAACCTCAATCTTTTCTCCATCCATCATGATGCTGTCAATTGGCCTGGTGGTGAGAAGATATTTGATCTTGAGTATCGATTCACAGTGAAGACTACAGTCCTTGACTTTCTGAAGCAAATGGTTCAGGTTCTCCTCAGTTTCAGTAAGCAAGACTGTGCCATCTGCATAGCAGAAGTTGTTGATGAGGTTTTCCTCCAATCCTCCACACTCCTCCTTATAAAGTCCAGCCTCTTGAATGATCTGTTCCATACACATATTGAAAAGATATGGAAACAGGACACACTCCTGACACACTCTTTCCCTAATTTTGAACCATGCAGTATTTCCTTGCTCTTTTCTGATAACTGCCAGCATCATTAGCAAGAGTTAAATTTGTTCCATATTTTTGTATCATTTGGTAAGTAATTACTCTTGCTTTTACTAAGTTGTAGCCTCATCAGATCTCACAGGAGATGAATGAACTGAAGAACAGAATGTCCACAATTAAGCCAATGCTAAATTCTTCAGGGAAATTTGTCTTTTTTTAAGAAAGTTTGAGAGATCATTAACTAGATTATAAAATTCTTATCAGGACTACGATTTACAGCTACAAAATCTATTCAGCTGATTGTCATATTCACCTATCTTAAAAAACATAATAATGGCTCACTGAGACAGGAAGTGAGATGGGAAGGGAAAGAGGCTTTTGAAGATTGCAGAAAATTAAGAGCAGAGCAAGAAAAAGAGGAAAGTCAACATTTAAAGAACCAGCAGACACAACTAGAATTGGATTATGAGAGAGAAGAGAGTTTGTTTGGACTTTATTGATAGCATTGTTGGGTGCCATTGAGTTGACTATAACTCATAGTCACCATATGGACAACATATCTGAGCCTTTTCCTTTCTGTGAGAGCCTCATTATCTCTGATGTGTTCAAACCCACAGTCACTGTGTCAGTTCACCTTGTTGAGACGCTTTCTTTCTTTCTCTGACCCTTCACTTTTCCCAGTCTGATGCTCCAAGGACTAATTCCTCCTTACAACATGTCCAAAGTATGTGAGACCACGTTTCACCATTCTTCTGAGGAGCACTCTGGTTTAACTTCCTCCAGGAAAGACTTGTTTGTTCTTTCAGCAGTCTGTGGGATAGTCAATACTCTTCTCCAAAACCACAATTCAAACGCACTGACTTTTCTTCAGTCAGATTATTCATTGTCCATCTTTCTAAGTTGCTAAAGAAGCAACTGAAATTCACCTTGGCTTGGATCAGGTGCGCTTTAGTTTTGAAATGGACATCTTTGCACTTTAGAACTTTGGAGAGGTCCATGATAGCAGATTATCCCAGTGCAAGCATGTCTTTTGATTTATTGACTGTTTCTACCATGTTAACATCAACATATGACAGAGATAAAAATAAGTTCATCATGCACATTTTATGCATTCAATAATTATTAATGTATGAGGCAATTAGTAATATGTGGGAATAGGAATTTCTCCAAAGAATGCTTTTCTTCATCAAAACTTTGTTTCTCCAATGAGCTAGTCTTGGAACTGTTCACTAATCCATAACAAGATGAAGTATGCACCAGAATATAAATGGATAGCTTTTTTCAGTGTGAGAGTTTTATTGTAAATAGGAAACAGTTCAACTGAGGACAGCAGATATATAAGGAGCGATAAAGTTGATTTCTTTTTCTGGAGGAAGCTCCTTCAAACAAAGGTTTCCGCAATGGTTTTGTCTTTGCCTTGAGAACTCTCCAAAGGTATATCAACTTTGAATGTCTGTTTCCAAACAGCTTTCCCAGTTTCTATAGTAGTGAGTACACTGTTGGCACTATCACTTTTTGGCATTTGTCTTAAAAATATCAAGGATGTCCTAGTGTCTGTTTGCTGAATGATGAGCTGCAAACCCTAAAAGGCTCGGTTTTAAGTTTTATCTTCTAATGGGAAGTAGCACTGCCCATGATTTTTACCTGGCTCATACTGATTTCTGTAAGTATTACTCTAGAAATACCTTATTTCAGGCCAGAAATGATATGAAGGAGAATGGAGGAGTAAGAATACTCGTGAAGTTCTTTGTCTACCATAGGCCAACAAAGAACTAGAATACTAACTGGACTGTAGTGTTCTGATGTCATTTAACTTTTAAAAAAAATAATTTTTTAAAAGAATATAATTGGAATGTATTCCTCCTTTCAAAATACTGCTAAATATATAAAGGTATCCAAGGACTTAAAATATTTATATAAATTTATGTATATTGACAACTTAATGTGTTTAGATTTAAGAAGAGAAGAATGGGTGGCATACCCTTCATAAACCAATTAGCATTTGTTTGCACCTACATGTTTATGTAACTTTATCAAATAACAAAACAAAATGAAATTATACTGAAATTTTGCAACTCCAATATGATAATATTCTTTCAAGTAATTCCATCAATCAACTTGGCTCTGCGAGATGGTTATGATAAATTCTGGTTGTGAGTCACAGCATATTTTCAATGATTATTACTGTCCTAAATTGGCAGGTGAAGTGTGCTGTCCAGATGAACAGCACAATCGGGTTTCCATTGGCCTTGGTGACTCCTGCTGCGGCCGAGTGCCATACTCCTCCTCGGGTCACCAGATCTGCTGTTCGGGGAGCCTTCATGATGGCCATGGCCAGCAGTGCTGTGGTGGACAGATTGTGAGCAAAGACTTAGATTGCTGTGGTGGAGAAGAAGAAGGTGTGGTGTACATTCGACTTCCAGGTAAGAAGCCTTTGTCAACTCTTCAGCAGATGGGGAAACAAGGCAGGTGAGACATTAATGTTTGAAATAAAGAAGTCATTAAAAACATCTTCATTGGAATTCTATTTAGTGTAAAAATTGACTGTATATGCTATGTGACAAATACAAATTAAAGCTCACATTTATATATATAATTGTTTGCTTTTATAAATACTTACAGATCAAAATTGAAATTCACTTCTAAAGAATTTGGTAACTGTTAGGCCCACACACAAAAAGAAAGCCAAAAACAGACAAACCACATATGTGAATGCAATCGATGGTAGTTGATCAAGATTATATTTCTTAACACATATGAATAGAATAATTATGATGATGATCAACAACAACAATCTCATTGCCATCAAGTTGCCACTGACTCGTAACTGACTCTCCAGCAGGTTTTCAGAAGCAGTAAATTGCATAGCAGAAGAGTATCCATCTTTCATGGGTTCAATAATGTATACTCCATTGAAACAGTTGCGGGAGAAAGCTGTTTAAATGGGGTATGTGATTAGGTATTATTGTCATGACAGGAGTCCAGAATGAAGCCTGCATAGTGGAGTGGACCTGCGGGGAGGGGTTGTAAAACAATGAAAGAATTTTTCTTTTACTTTTCAAAGAGGTGACTGTATTGGGGGGAGGGTTGGGAAGCAAGAAAAGTGCAACAATGAATGATTGGAATTCCAAAGTCTCTGTAAATGTTCATTGAAAGTAATAATAAATTAAAAAAAAAAAAGAATATCCATCTTTCTCCCATTGAGCGGCTGGTGGATTCAAACTGCCTCTCTTTAGGTTGGCAGCACACCCCTTAAATCCTAGGCCACTGAAGCTCCCTACTATGATAATACCATATGCTTATTCTTTTACCTATTTACTCTGTAAAATTGGTAAGATACACCTTTTTCAAAAGTAAAATACATTTTCCATTGTATTTTTCAAGTAATTTATGTTACTTCTCACAACTTGTATTATAAAATATAATCAAGTTACTTACACATTACTTTAATTCTATAACCATCATTTTCTTTTATTGTCTCTTGCTGTTAATATTATCTTAAATTCATTTTTCCTCATTTTCTTCTTGGTGTCAGAAAATTTTTAATTTATTTCATTTTTCATTTTAACAGGTTTTGCTATATATTTCATTATTTTCCCCCAATCTTTTTCTTTAAACCTTCCACTTATAAAACGTAGATAGCTTTCTTACTTTCATATCCATTCAAATTGCAGCTAAAGTAACAGTTGTTATCTTTTTGGAAAAGATTGAAAAAAAAA
>NW_006399840.1:6905204-6929171 GCF_000299155.1 Elephantulus edwardii | reverse complement strand
CATGTTCTGGGATTCCCATTCTTCTCAGAGTCAGCCACAGTTTGTTATGATCCACACAGTCAAATGCCTTTGCATAGTCAATGAAACACAGATAGACCTTCTTCTGTTATTCTCTGCTTTCAGCTAAGATCCATCTGACATCAGCTACAATATCCCTAGTACCACGACCCCTTCTAAACCCAGCCTGGACTTCTGGCGGTTCTCTGCTGACTGAAAAAAATAAATTTAATGTTTCCACAACAGCCTCCATTTAGTTGAATTCTAAAAATGTTTATAGCTACTCCAAAAGCTCTTGGAGGTTCTCTTTAATTTGTAAGAATTGAAAAGGGGTTTTGAGACCAAAGAGTTTGAAAATCAGTCTATTAATGCATAGTCACCAAGTCTGTCAGAAAATCATGGCATCTAAGTAAGTATTCTCTGGATTAAGAGGGTGAGAAAAGTATCTGAGAAGACAGAAACATGATGAGTAGGATACAAAACTGTTGCCTCCCTTAAACTACAGTGGATCAAGAAGAGATAAAAGACTGTAGTAAAATGTTTTATCTTGTGTTGCCCACCTGTAACTTTAAAAAATTGATCAAATACCGTATGCCTTCATTTAATAAATGTATCATGTGGTGACCATCTTTCAGATACCATTCCATGTGTATGTGACTTGGAAAACTGCTAAGATTCTGTTTTTATCCTTAAGAATTTATGATCTAGTTAGAAATAGGACTAATGAGATTATACATAGAGCATAAAAGAGGGGGACTAGGTGCTAAATTCCCAGCGCTAAGATAATTCCATTAAATTGGCCAAGAAAAGTGAGATTGAAACACTGGATTTGAACCTCAAACAATTGGTAGAATTTTAAAGATATAATTGGAAGGAAGAGAGCTGTGGGGGCATAGTGGGTGTTTTTAGCTGCTAACCCAAAGGTCATACTTCTCTGATGATTTGAACCTCCCAGCTGCTCTTGAGGAGAAGATATGCTGTCTGCTCTCATTGCAATATATGGCTTAGAAAAGCAAGGAGAATAGCTATGAGGTAAAACTGAAGTTATGACAGTGAGTTTTTAATTTGAGCTGGAAGAAGGAGATAATGGTAATAATATTAGCAAGCATGTGAAATTAGGAATTTATAAAATATGTCTAAATACTAGTTAGTAGTTTAATTTATTAGAAGTGATTGAATTTATGGGAAGTGTATACCATTTTGGAAGCAGGAGTGGCATCCACTTCCTAAACAACATGTCTCTGAAAACTCTGTGATCTTTGTTAAATGATGATAGTTATAGAAAGGCTTCGGGCCTTTTGTTCTTAGGGCCACTGTGAGTTGTGCTCAACTCAAAATAACAAAATAAGATAGAAAACCTGAGCAGGAAAAAGGATTTGTACACTGTTTTATTTTTGTGGGAGAGTCAATATGATTACAGAATTGTGATATTAATCATTTTATCTCTCAATCATGGAATTAATATCAGGTTTAGACAGCAGGATGAATATGTAGGAAGAGGTATGAGAAGTGAGGTGACCCTAGTTAAAATATTTATATGAAAGAGCAACACACTTTTGGTCAGAAGAGTACAATGGGTATTGTTTCTCATTTGGAGCCCTGGTCACCTTTGATATGTCTTCATTATGGACCCTCAACCCAAAAGTACTTAGAATGCACAACAAACACGTTTCTACAACTTTATACACTCTTAAAGATCCAGTATTGCTCAAGTTTCAAAACCACACTCTTATTTACATAAATACGATGGTTCACGCTAATCAAACATCTCTGAAAGCGAGCTATGATATTTCTCATGTGGATATTAGGAGAGACTTATTCCTGAGAAAGAAACATCATGCCTGTAAAGGTTCAGGATCAGGAGGCCCTCAACCAGATGGACTGACAAGGTGACAGCAGCACTGGGCTCAAATATGTCAGAGCTGATAAAGATGGGACTGGATAGTACAGGGTTCAGATCTGATGTTCATAGGGTCGTTATGAGTCATACTTCACTTGATATACCACCTAACAACAACAATTCTGGAAAACCAGTCAGCTCTGTAAAATTTTTCCAAATAATCTGCAACTTTCATAGCCCTGTAATGTTGATGTTGTTGTTGTTGTTGATGTTGTTGATTGCTGTAGAGTCGAGCACAGCTCAGAATGACCCTATCAACAAAAGCCCTGAAGCCCCTCTACAACTATCAACATTTATCAAAGTTCACAGGGTCTCTGGAGGCATGTTGTTTAGGAAGTGGATGCCACTCCTGCTTCCAAACCTGTCATAGTATGTTATTGTTGTTATGTGCTGTTGAGTCACCTACAATGTACAGTGACCTTATGTACAACATCTCTGATCCATTTCCTGTCCTGAGGCAGTCTCACTAATTCTGACATGCCAACCCCCATTGCCCCAGCAGGAAAATATTTTTTTCCAAAGGAAGGCTTGGAGAACATGTTTTTATTCTCTTGATCTTCTAGCAAGTCTTACTTGGAAATAGGCTGCCTTTTCCTCCTGCTGCCCCTCACCACATGCCTGTGACCTTAATGACCTTCCTAAATGCCACATGGCCTTTTTTCCCTCAACACCATACCTGCCACACCAGGGTTTGCATCTTGTAATATTGCTCTTAAACTGGCCTCTCTCTGCCTGGCATTGTGTGCCTGCCACAAGACCGGGCTGGCTCGTAAAACATCTCTTTATGTACTTTATTACTTAAACTCTTTTATTTGCCTGCAGGAGCCCTTTAACAAAATCACATTGAATTGACTTTCTCACACCAAATCAAATCTCCCTGGTCCCAGTTCAGTTGTCTTTGTCAATATGTATTTTATAAATGGAGTGAATTAACAGATGCTGTTGGAACAGAAGTGCTGGGGTAGCGTTTATGTTTTAGTGCTCTCTCTGGGCAGATGAGTTGTGTAGGAGTGTTATACAGGTATCTCAGGATGAAAGTCATGCTCATCATTTCAGAGGATATGTATTCTTAACCATTTCCTTTGAAGATATTTTAAACTTCTTTATTACTCTTTTTTCTCCCCCTCCTTCCTGTTTGTTTATACAGCCTTGTCATTTAGGCCATTAATCTTGGGTTAGACTTGATTATATCCCTTGGTATTAAAAGATGAAGATTAAAACCCTTCTGTTATTCAAAGAAGACAGGGTTTTCCACTAGCCATAGACACTGGCCATGATATTCCCCTGGAATATAATGTCTTATTTCTAGTAGGAATTTCACCTTACAGCCTTTGACATGACATTCTGGTTAAAACTGGAATTTGGAATAGAACAATTTTTCCATGTCTTGGACTTTGTCTTCCATGGAATGATTGACTACCATTGTTTATTATGTAAGAGTTTAGTAACTTTGCAGAGGAAGAAGTTGAGCCACCTGAATCCATTCTTAATATAATTTTTAAAATTATATTGAAAGAATATTTCCTCAAAGATATTTATGCTACATACTGAATTTTGGAAAATGCATGACTGCTATAACATATATTACAATGATTTTGGGGGCAATTTTTTTCTATTTTTTCTCAGTTCTGTGATGGTAGTCATAGAGACATCTACTGGTAAAGACAAGTATACATTTCTTTTCTTTCATGCTTTTTCACCAGTTTTATAAGATATTCTTGTAAAATTTTTCAAGGTTGTTTTGAATTAGTTTGGTTTTCTGCGGTTCCATAAGGTCTAATGGATAATTCCTTGGCTTTTAATGTGTCCCGTGGTCAATTTCAGCGCCCACACAATGATCTATTTTGTTCTAAACTCTGTTTTAACTGCAGCTTTATTTTTTTTTTTTTTGCAGCTTTATTTTTATCTCCAAGTGATCATTCATACTTCCTGGCTTTCTTTTCTAAAAAAGGAGTACCAGGTTTGCATATTTAACAATTGATTCATCAGACAGCTGTGTTTATAAATGTTTTCCTTTTCAGCTGTGAACATTAAGTATTGATAACATATTTAAACTATTCATAATATTATGGGGGGAAAAAGCCCTTTCCTCCCTTATTTTCTTAGTTGTAGCTGATGCAGTTGAACCTAATCAAGGAAAGACAGTACTTTTTGTTTAATCCAAAAAATAAGCATAGTAGTAGCTCCGTGTGTACTATACCACTTTGATAACATATGCATCTTGTTCAAAGAGAATCTCCACCTTAGTACAAATTTAATGAAGAACCTCTGGAAGAGCAGATCCATCCATCAATAATACATGACCTATTTTGTTTTTACTTTGGGCATATTTAATAGTGTGTATTCTATGTGTCAAAGTGCAAAAGTCAAGTGCCCCATGTGATGAATTGGGCAGGGGTCAAAAGTTATTGCAATGCAGTTTCAAAAGATTGTCTGCCTCTGAATTTGCAGCTCATTCATGCTGAAGTGATGCACTATGGGAATTACTACCGAACTGCTCAGCAACATCTGCTCTCCCTAAGTGAGTTAGTGCACGTCAGACATCTTTATGTCAGAATATCGCAGTGATGGATGCAGTCTTCAGAAAATGCTGCATAAAAATCTGGTGTGCCGTTCTGGCCATTAAGTGAAATTACTATTTAAATTAATGGCACTGTCACAGTTTATCTTTGCAAAGAATGAACGCTGATTAGGGTATTAAGTAATTAGCAATTTATCACACTGGAACAAGGTTGATAATAATTAAAGAAGTAATGGTTTACCAAAGAAACTAGAAAGGGAGTCACTTTTTGTTAGGCAAGTGAAACCTGGGCTAAAAAATTTGAATTCCATTAAACAAAGATGAAGCTCTATGTGAAAGAAAGCATCCTTTTCTTTCTTTATTTTTTTAAGTGTAAAAACAGTTCATTATCAAAATCTTAGGTGACCTGTCAAAAGTCCCTCTGAGCAATCAGATGACTGATTAGGAACTTCAAATTAGGTCAATGTCTGCATTTTTATATTATACTTAAAAGCTGGTGAAACCAGGAAGTAATTTGGGGGTGGAGAGGGAGAGCACAATCTTTTCCCTAAAGAGCCAGTTTTCAGATTTTGATTGTTCTTTAAAACAGAAGCTGGAATTGTTTTAAGAAAGCTACTTGAGAAAAGAAATGACAGAAAAGCATCCAAGGTTGTATTTAAATGTCTGAGCAGGAGGCAACAGAGAAATATCCAAACAAAATTATTTCAGCTGTGGAGAGATAGATGCAGATAGGTGGATAGATAGAAGTACTGCATGTGTAAAATATATTTTTACCTTCTCTTGTCGAGACTCAAGGTATTATAATAACATTGCTGTGTATATTTATTGATGAGAACTTTCCCTGTGAAAGACAGAACAAGAATCCTTGATGAAAACCTACCAGGGCTCACACTTACGTAAATATGGTATGGCAAAATTCAGACAGAACTGATAGCTTCCATTAATTTACAATAACAATTAAGCCCATTGGAAGGTACATACTTCTAATGTAGGAAAAAATAAAGAAGGGATTATAGATGGAGAAACATCTTTTTCAAAGCATATGCCAAGCCAGGACCTACTTTCAGTGATAAGAAAACATTTCAAACTCTTTCGTCTGCTATTAGGAATATCTTGCAGACTGTAGGTGTTTGACCAGTTCTAGACTAAACAATTCGAGACCCCTGGGCGCCTTGAATTTGAGGTTCTTTATGTTATCAGTTGAAACTAATAATAAATAAATACAATTGTAATTAAAACAAGTAGTTCATCACACTCTGCTGCTATATAACTGAGAAAAATTCTACTATGAGAACACTATAAAAGGGGTATAAATTCTACTATACCACTGTAAAAGGGGTATAGGCACCTTCATTTCTAGCTTAATCTGACTCTAGGACATTTGTTTATTGATCAATGCTTTCTGTCTAAATTTCTGCTGCTTATATTCTCTGAAAGTAAGTAATTTCAACATCAAGAGTTAAGCTGGACTTTACAGGAGAAAAAGAGAATCTGTTTGGCTCTGAATGTGCAAGTATCTTTCATCAAGATATAAAGAGTGATAGTCTCCTCTAAGTTTTTCTTCCTCTACCCTAACCTTGGAAGTTCTAGTGGTCTAGTTGCAAGAAGCTGCTCTGCAATCCCAAAGGCACACAGTTTGAATCCACTATCTTCCTTCTCCACGGGAGAAGGAAAAGCAATCTTCTCCTATGTGATTTACTGCCTCTGCAAACCCACTGGAGGGTCAGTTTGAGTTGGTTGTGACTCAATGGAGCACAAACAAAACCCTAACCTCACCAATGCTCGGTGATTGTACTAGAATTCAGTAAGGCTCAAAAATAGTACCTGATTAATTAGTCTAATCAGTGAACATGCTTAGACAGTTTTGGATACTAAACCTATCTCATAAAGAATGAGTGCTTACCATTGCCACTGCTTTCATAATAAGCAAATATTTGTACCTCAAACAAAGGAACCTTGGTGGTACAACTCTGGGCTTGATGGCTAACCAAAAAGTTGGCAATCAAATGTACCCAATGACTCCGTGAGAGAAAGACCCAGAGGTCTGGGTTTACAAAGAACACAGTCTAGAACATCTTATACAGCAGTTCTATTTGTCATAGTTATGAGAAACTTTGACCTGAAATAGGACAGCACTCAAAAAAGTATCCCATTGTTATAGAGTAAATTCAGACTTATAGTGAGTATGAATTATCCAGAAAGATAGAGTAAAACTGTTCCTATGTGGTTTACAAGACTGTAAAAATTTAAAGGAGCTGATGTGACATCTCTCTCTTACATAGTAGCCAGTTGGTTCCAACGACCACCTTTTGGTTTGAAACCATGTGCTTTAAGCACTAAGACTTCTCAACAACAACAAATAAAGGAATGTAAGACCTTGCAAAGGTCTTTCTACACAGTTTCTGAGTCCAGGATACAGTTACCTTTCTTTTCTGCCTGGTCAGTTATCCACAGAGTGCTCGGCTCACCTTCTCTCTCCATCCTTGGGAATGTCTAGAACCTTCTATGAGATCTTGTAGTAAAACAAACCTTCTTTAGAAACAAGATGTTACCATCAAAAAAGTGAACAGGCAGTTTTTATGACAGAAACCAGATTCCTTTTTATGACGCTTGGGGAGGGAGGGAAATGGCTCAGCAGATTGATTTTGGAACGCTTTCTCTTGTCTGTTCTTTCCCTAATTAGTGTCTGATGCTCTTGGTAAGATGGACTGCTCACTGCACATTTAAATCACCTTGGTAGAGAAACTTTACCTCAGGTATTGCACTGTTTCAGCAACTGCCCGAGTCTGACATTTTTATATCAAACTTTATAGCAGCCTCAGTTTTCGTCCTCTTTTTTTATTTCATATTCATATATAACATTTTATTGTTGCAGGGATGTTCTGTTGTGGGCAGGATTATGTGAATATGTCAGATACCATATGCTGCTCAGCTTCCAGTGGAGAGTCTAAAGCACATGTTAAAAAGAATGACCCAGTGCCAGTAAAATGCTGTGAGACTGAACTTATTCCAAAGAGCCAGAAATGCTGTAATGGAGTTGGATATAATCCTTTGAAATATGTTTGCTCTGACAAGATTTCACCTGGAATGATGATGAAGGTAATTGATAGAAAGCCTCTCAGAGGCACTAATTTGACAATGGAAAGAGAACTACATTGTTCATAACTATTTTTCTAAAATAGGAATATAAAAACTCCTGTGTGCATTATTCATTTTCACATTACATCCATATTAATACCAAATGAGTTCACTATGATTGATGTTATTGCAATGAATTCTAAAAGAATTAATAATGATTAGCTGTTCTCAGGAAGCTTTACCCAGCTCTTCAGATGAGGATGGGAACTGAAAATCTATGTGCCAAAAGATCTAGTCCAATAATCTGGACTTCAGCGTGAATGCAACATGCGAAGGGTAAAGAATGGGAATAGTCTACCTTCTTTCCTCTAGACCTTATTACCATACTCCTTTCCTTCGTGAAGATCTGAGATCCACCAAATTCACTTAGTTGTGTTGGTGTTATCTTCCTTGGAAGCAAAGCAAGATGAACAAATGTCTCTGTTAACCACAAAAGTGAATAGTTCCGTGGATGCAGTAATTTATATTTATATGCTATGATACTTCACATAAAACAATATCATGTTTGTTAGCACTGATCTTGACCCAGAACTCCAGAAACATATCATTAAAGGAACAGATTGTGGGCATTTAAAAAAGAAACAAACCCTCTTAATTTATTTGTCAATTAAAATTCTTTCAAAATAGACCTAAATATAAGTTTGTTCAAGGACAATGGTTTCATAATTTTAGACTAGGATGTGTTTCTTCATGTATAGCACAGTTTGGTCTGAGAAGCTGACAATGCTGAAAGAACATGTGTTTAAGATGATTATTCGGGAGGCATCTATGTGTCTGTGAAAATGAAGCTAGGAAGCATGCTACCTGCAGAAATAATATGTGGCCCACAGTTATTTGTTTCACTATTGTCTCCCTCATATTTGTTACCCAGAAAATAGGTTGTGACTCTCATTATATTTCCAGTGAGATGAGAAAAGTCAACAAGACTGTTGTCATTAAGTTCACTGAGACTATGGCAGCCTGATATGTTACAGAGTAGAGCTGCCCCATAGGGATTTCTTATCTGTAGTCTTTACAGAAGTAGAGTACTGGGCTTTTCTTCTAACAATGGCATTGGGTAGGTTCAAATCATCAGCCTTTAGGCTAGTAGTTGAGCAGGAATCATTTCTTCCACCCAAGGACATACTTCAGTGATACAGAGCTTCCATTATTTAAGAAAGGTGTTTAAGTTCTATCTATGCTCTTCTAAATTGGCTTTATGAAGGTTAATTAATAATCCTATTAATAATTCATATTTAAATGATATGAGTTAAAGAATATTTTTCCATACTGAATCAAGTAATGTGGTATAGCTAAAGCTCTCCCTTTCCCATTTTTATTCCTAAAAATCTCACCTAAAGAGATTTGCTGCAGTTTAGACTGTATCATTGTAGGGTCTCTGCAGTATTCGTAAACTGTCAATTAAAAAATTCTTCTCACTTCTTTCCTGTATTGCTGTTCTTATATTCTGAACTCCATCACTTTCTCTTTATTGTATTACTCCCTCCTTTTAGAGGATTTTTCTTCTCAGATAAAGATGCATAAACATGTGAAGAATACATCATATTGAGAGGTAACAGAAGAAAACAGCCCACAGTCAGACACAATGAGTGAGCCTATATGGAATGTCTGTGAAGGAAAGACTGGTCCTCCAACATTTCCACAGGAAGAGCAAACCCCACTTCTTACATCACTGTCTGTGACCAGCTAAACAGCCCCTGTCTTCCATGCATGTGCGTTGAATTCCAGGGAGCAAGCATGCATTGAATGTTGTTGTTGTTGCTATTATGTGCCATCAAGTTACTTGCAACTTATAGCAACCCTGTGAACAACAAAATATGAACCTAGCCCTGTCCTAAACCATCCTCACCATCTCTGACTTACTTGAGCTGGTTGTTAAAGTCATCATGTCAATCCATCTTGTTGAGGCTCTTCCTCTCCTATACTGACCCTCCATGTCTCTGAACATGAGGTCCTCTTCCAACAACTAGCCCGTACTAAAAAAGTGCCCTAAGTATGGAAGATAAATCCTCACTATCCTTTCTTCCAAGGATGACCATGGTCATACTCTCTCCAAGAAATGCATGTTTATTATTTTTGCAGTCCATATGATATTCAGTATTCTTCTGAAACACCACAACTCAAAGTCATTGACCCTGGAGCCAGACAGAGAAAAAAAATCACAACCCAAACTCAAGAGTACTTTCTAGTGATTTTGAAGAGAAGACACTAAACTTGTTACTGCCAAGTTGATTCTGACTCATGGTAACCTTGGGAAGTTCTTCAAGTGGGGGAACGATATTACAAAATGCTCTAAAGTACAAGTTCAACAAAAATACTAAAACACACAAAATCACAAAAGGAAAAGTATTACTCAAAAGCAAAGCAAGAAGGGGAAATTTCTCCTATAGGAGCCAAAACAATGCAAAGAATTAATTCTTTTTAGACTATGGAGCTAAATATGTTTGCAAGCAAAAAACAAAATAATGGAGATCAGAAAATAAATGGAGGAACAAAATGAAATACTTAATATTGCTGAAATTAAAAACATCAAATAAAAACTACTGAATTACTGAAATTGAAGGACAAAACAACTAAATTAGAACTACAAGACAAATGCTCAAAAATAGAATCAGCACACCAAAAATAGAATAAATTAACTAGAATAAAAAAGTGTTAAATTTATTATTTTTGGGGAGTAATAGAAAAGGGGTATTTATATATATTACATACGATATTATATTTTATACATTATATGTTGTTGTTGTTGTTGTTGATTGCCTACTCATAGTGACTCTATGAACAAAAGTTCTGAAGCCTCTACAACTATCGACATTTATCAAAGTTCATAGTTTCTGGAGGCATGTTGTTTAGAAAGTGGATGCCACTCCTGCTTCCAAACCTGTCATAGTATGTTATTGTTATTTTGTGCCATTGAGTTGCCTGTGATGTATAGCGTCCCTATGTACAGCAGCTCTGAACCCTTCCCTGTCCTGAGCCAGTCTCACTAATTCTGACACACCAGGCCCCATCGCCCCAGTTATCCTATCAATCCATCCACCCTTCTGAGCATGATGTCCTTCTCCAACGACCAGTGTCTCCTGGCCACATACCCAAAGTAAGTGAGGTGGAGCTTTAAAATCCTAGCCTCCAAGGACTTAATTGGTTTTACCCTCTCCAACGCAAAATTATTCATTTTCTTGACAGTCCATAGTATGTTCAAGACTCTTCTCCAGCACCACAACTTGAAAGCATCTATTCTTCTGTCATATATGTGTGTGTGTGTATAAATAAATGCATACATACATACATACATACATACATACATAAATAAATGGTAGACAAGTGGTAAGAAGCTGTGCTGTAATCCCAAAGCCACATCATCCAAATCCACCATTTGCTTTGCCGAAGAAGATGTACAGTCTCCTCTGAATGATTTATTGTCTCTGAAAACCCACTATAGAGTCAACTCTGAGTCAGTTCTGACTAGATGGCACACAATAGCTACATATTTAAGAAACAGTAAGTTTCAATTCTCAAATTCATCTCAGCAAGGAAATGTTTTTAAAGGATATTTGTAGATTAAGGATATAAGAAAGCTGGTGGCCACGCTGAAAAAAGCTACATTACAATCTAAAAGCACACAGTTTGAATCCACCAGTTGTTTCATGAGAGAAATATGGGCAATGTCCTCCCATGAGATTTACAGCCTCTGAAAACCTACTAGAAGGTACCTCTTAGTTACTTCCAGCCTGACAGTACAAAAACTACAATAATAGGTTAAGACTGTAGGGTAAACCTCATGCTTATTCAGCGCGTTTAGGAAGGAAAGGTAAAATTTTCTTGGAAAATGAGAGATTATGCAAATCAGTAGGCATGTCCAAAACTGGCTTCCAAGATGCCTTCTTTGTAATTACCTGCTTACTTGTTAGAGAACATGCCCTGTAAGTTTATCTCTATCAAGATGGTTTTTACCTTATCAGTGCTTAGTCATCACGGGACATGTGCTATAGGTTTTCTCTTTCAAGATGAAGCCAGTCATGGGACATGGACTGATCTGCTGTGACCTCTTCCATGTGGTTCTTCTTACCTCTGCATATGTATGGTAGCTGCAAACTCTTTTTAGGCTACTAAAACAGGAATCAAGAAAAATGATTTTTAAATTCATTGGAATAGACTCAAGGTCCTGTTTTGTTTCTCAAAGACTTGTTTTTCCTGTCCTTCAGCTTTAATTTGAACTTGCACATGAATAATCGATGGTCTGTTCCATGGTCAATCCCTAGCCTTGGTTTTTTGTTTGTATTACTGGGTTTTTAAAAAACTACAATCATTAATGTACATTATATTTTATGTAATTATCATTGTTCTATGCCTATGATCACTCCATCTTTACAAGCCCTTATTGAACTTCCCCATTAAGTTTATAAAGTCTCAAAAGGAAGACAACATAACAAATGAAGTGGGGGTGGGGGAACAACTCAAAAGGAAATATGGAATTTGCTTAGGAAATTTTACATTAAAATCATTGGAATCCCCATGCATCATGAAACAATTCCCCAAAGGAAAATCAGAGATAACTTCTCAAAGTTAAGAGAGAACCAAGACTTTACCTACAAGAAACTAGTTAAACTTTACAAAACAGGGGGAAATCAACCATATCCTAATAAAATTTTTGAAAATCAAAGAGAAGGAAAGAAATCAGAAAGCAACAAGAGAAAAACCAGAATATACCAACATACCAACAAGTTTTCATAAGAATCAGCATAGATTTCTTCCCGAACTTCTGGATAACAGAAGACAATGAAGCACCATATGTAAAATACTGAATGAAAATAATTTCCAAGCAATAATTCTTTATCCCCAAAAAAATTGACATTAAAAAATGGGGGGGGGAAATAAAGACATATCCAAAGAGAAGCTCTTGGAATTTATAAATACCAAATGAGCTCTACAAATAGTACTCAAAGGAGTTCTTCAAATGAAAAGGAGCATAAAATAAATACATATATCTATATGAGTATTAGAGTACATATTAGTAGGTTGTGAATAGGTACAGTTGTGTGCATAGGTGAGAACAAATAGAAGTATGTATAACCGGAAAGGTTGTATTTTATCTCCATATCTATTCAATCTGTACACTAAACAACTTATTCCAGAAGCTGGACTCTATGAAGAGGAATGTGGCATCAGGACTGGAAGAAGACTCATCAAAAGTCTGCATTATGCAGATGACACAACCTTGCTTGCTGAGAATGAGGTGAACTTTAAGCACTTGGTGTAAAATATCAAAGAATACAACCTTCAATATGCATCTCAATGTCAATAAAAAAAAGACTCTTACCACTGGACCAATAGGCAATATCACGACAGATTGAGAAAAGATTGAAACTGTCAGTAATTTCATCTTACTTAGATCCACAATTAACACCCTTGGTACCAGCAGTCAGGAAATCAGGAGACCTATTGCACTGTGAAAATCTGAACTTAGGGACCTCTCCAAGTTATTAAGGAGTAATGATGTCTGTTTGAGGACTAAGGAACATCTGATTCAGGCCATGGATCACTTGTTATGCATGTGAGAGCTGGACAATGAATAAAGATGACGAAAGAAGAATTGATATTTTTGAGGTGAAGTGTTAAAGAGCACTGAACATCCCATTGATGTTGTTATGTACCATCGAGTCCCTTGTGACTCATAGCGACCCTATGTACAAGAGCCCAAACCCTGTTTTATCCTGTGCTAACCTCACTGTCTCTGATACACATACCCCTATTACTCCAATCACTGAATCAATCCATCTCATCGAAGGTCTTTCTCTCCTGCTCTGTCCCTGCATCCTCCCAAACATGATGTCTCTCTTCAAGGACTGGTCTTTTCTTGCAACATACCCAAAGTATAGCAGAAGAAGCTTCAGAATCTTTGCCTCCAAGGACCAACCCAGTTTCACCCTCTCCAGGACAAAGCTTTTTGTTCTCCTAGCAGTCCATGATATATCCAACACCCTTCTCCAGCATCACAGCTCAAAGGCATCAATTCTCTTTCTATAATCCCTAGTCATCGTCCAGCTCGCTTACACATCTCAGTTAACAATCTCAATATCTTCACCATCTATTATGATGCTGCCAATTGGCCCAGAGGTGAGAATCTTTGTTTTCTTGATGTTGAGTTTCAATCCATATTGAAGGCTGCAGTCCTGGACCTTCTGCAGCAAGCGCTTCATATGCTGAACATCGCATAACTGTAAAACAAAAACAAACAAACAAACAAAAGCCAACCCAAAACAAAAACAAACAAACAAAACCCCAAATATGTCTTTGAGAAGCTGCAACCAGCATGTTCTTTGGAGGGAAAGATGATAAAGCTTCCCTCACATTCTTTGTACATGTTGCTAGGAAAGGCTATTTCTTGGAGAGGGATATGATATTCAGAGAGGTTGAGGGTTGGCGAAGGAAAGAAAGACCCTTGACCAGGCATCTTGATAAAGTAACCACTGCAATGAGCTCTAATGTGTTAAGAAGTGTAAGAATGGCACATAATAGGACAGGGTTCAGAGATGTTGTTCATAGGGTCACCATGGGTCATACTTGACTCTGTGACAACTAACAACAACAACATAACCAGAAGAACCAAACTCCATTTTGACTGACGGCAACTCTCCATTGGATTTCCAAGGCTAAAAATCTTTACAGGAGAGGAAAGCCCATCTTTATCCTGCAGAATGACTTGTGGTGATGCCAGTTTATGTTGTAGTTGTTAAATACCTTCAAGTCAAGTACAACTCATAGCAACCATATGAATAACATAATCTGAAACATATCCCATCTTATTCCATCCTTATTATATCTACTTGATCTCACTGCGGCAGCCACTGAGTTAATCCACCTCATTGAAAGTTTTCAGCTCTTTCACTGACCCTCCACCTTTCAAAACCCAGTGTCCTTGTCCAAGGAATAGCTTCTCCTAATGACATACTCAAAGTATGTGAGATGAAGCTATACTATCTTTGCCTCCAGGCTACACTTTTTCCTAGACATATCTGTTTGTTCTTTTGGCAGTTCTTGGACACTCAGCACTCTTCTCTAGAACCCAAATCATAGGCATAAATCTTTCTTCTGTCATCCTTATTCATTGTCCAGAAGGTGAGTGGAAAGACCATGGCTTAACTTAGTCTTTATGCTGATATCATTGTTCTTCAATGCTTTGAAGAGGTCCCTGACAGCAGACTTTCCCAGTGCAATATATCTTTTGATTTCTTGGCTGTAGGTAACAACAATTTTGATTGTGGATCTTAGCAGGATGGCATCATTGTCAACTTCAATCATGATAGATGGAAAAAAGATTAGTCCAGTGGTGAGAATCTTTGTTTTCTTGATGTTGATATATAATCTATAGTTCAGATTGCAGTCTTTAATATTATGCAAGAAGTTTTTCAAGTCCTTTCACTTCCATCAAGCAATGTTATGTTATCTACATAAAGTAGGTTGCTAATGAGCCTTCCTCTGATCCTGTTATCATATCCTTCTTCATAAAATCCAGCTTCTCAAATGATTTCTTTAGCTTATAGATTGAACAAGTAATGGAGAGAAGATACAGCCATGACACACATCTTTCTTGATGTTAACCATGCAGTGTTCCCTTGTCTTGTTTAAACAACAGCTTTTTGGTCTAGGTATAGGTTTCTTATGAACATAATTAAGTGTTCTGGAATTCCCATTGTCCTCACTGTTAGCCATAGTTTGTTATGATTCACTCAGTCAAATGCTTTTGCGTAGTCAATAAAGCACAGATAGGCATTCTCTGCTTTCAGCCCAAATCCATCTGACATCAGCACTGTTATCCCATGTGTCACAGACTCTTCCAAACCTAGTTTGAATTTCTGGCTGTTCACTGTCAATGTACTGTTCCAGGCATTTTGATGACCTTCAACAGTATTTTGCTTGCATCTGATTTTAACAATATTGTTTGATAATTTCCACACTGTTAGCCTTTTGGGAATGGGAGTTAAAACTGATTCCTTCCAGTCAGTTGGCCAGGTAGTTGCCTTTCAAATTTCCTAAAACCTAGACTGATGAGAACATTCAAAGCTGCATCTGTTAGGTGATATCACTTTGATTCCTAGGGCCTTTTTCTTTTTCTTTTTTTTTTTTTGTCAATGCTTTCAATGCAGTTAGGCCTTCTTCTCCCATCATCACTGGTTCTTGATTATACACTGCTTCCTAAAATATTTCAATGTCAATCATTTCTTCTTGGCACATAATTCTGTGTGTTCCTTCTATCTTTTTTTTTATGGTCCTGGATCATTCAAAATTTTACCCATAATATCTCTTAGTATTGTAACTCGAGGCTTGAATTTGTCTTTCAGTTCTTTCCGCTTAAGAAATGCCAGGTGAGTGCTTCCCTATTTTCTGACTCTAGCTCTTTGCATGTTCCATTGCAATAACTTGCTTTGATTTCTCAGACTGCCCTTCAAAAATTTCCTATTCATGTCTTTTCCTTCAGCATCTCTTCTCTCATCTCTTATACTCTACTGCCATTTTCAGTCTCTTCTGACATCAATTTTTGTCTTCTTTTTCCTCCTGTGTCTTTCCAATGACCTTTTGCTTTCTTCATAATACAGTTCATTTGATCTTCAGTCATTAATTTTTAATATATCGGACTTATTCTACAGCTGGTTTTAAAACTCGGGTGAGATGAACTTAAGGTAGTAATTTGGTTCTTATTGACTTGTTTTAATTTTCATCTTCTTGAATTTGAACTTGTACATAAGTAATTGATAATTTGTTCCATAGTCAAGTCCTGGCTTGATCTTGACTGCCAGACAGATGGTAGGCAGGGTGAACGAGCGCTGATGCACACCATCTTCCAGACATGGAGCAGCCATACACGATAGTTGGGACCATCTGCAATAGGAGAATTCAGTAGTGTCAGGCAGAGTCAGCTTGATATCTGCTCACTTGCTTGTCTTATATTTTCTTGGGAGGGGTATAGCATTTATTTTCAAGTTTGTTGTGTTGGAAGAAATGGCTTCTGTGGTGCTATTTGCTTTATAATTTGTATATGTATATATGGTATGGATTGCATCTCAATGTCAAGAAAACAGAGATTCTTACCACTGGACTTAAAGGCAACATCATATTGGATGGAGAAAAGATTAAAACAATCAAGAACTTCACCTTACTTGGTTCCACAATTAGCATCCTTATAATTAGCAGTCAGGAAATAAGGAGTCACTTTGCACTGGAAAAATCTGTAGTTAGAGAACACTCGAAATTATTAAGGAGTAATGATGTCAGTTTGAAGACTAAGAGGCATCTGATTCAGGTCATGGTCTTTCCGATCACTTGCTATGCATCTGAGAGGTGGACAATGAATAAGGATGACTGACGGAAAAAGAATTGATACCTTTGAGCTGTGGTGTTGGAGAAGAGCACTGACCATCCCAGGGATGGTCAAAGAACAAACAAATATATGTTGTGTTGAAGAGGGTGCAGCCAGAGTGCTCTTTGGAAGCAAGAAGGATGAGGCTTTACCTCATATATTTTGGGCATGTTGCTAGGAAGTGCTATTCTTGGAAAGGGACATGATGCGAGGACGGGTTGAGAGTCAGCAAAAGAGAGGAAGACCCTTAACCAGGTGAATTGACATGTTGACTGACACAATGGCTCTTGTGTGTCAGGAAATGTGAGGATGACACAGGATTGAATAGGGTTCAGATCTTTTGTTAAGAGAGTCACTGAGTCATACTTGACTCAACAGCACCTAAGAACAACAAAAATGAACACCTATTTTTGCTTACTTGTCTATTGTTTGTAAAGTATAGTGCTTTTATTAGAATAAAAGATTTTAAAAATGAAGAGAAACAGCTTCCAGCATTCATTAATAATTGGTACATGTAATGTACGATGTACAAATGTAGGAAAGTTGGAAGTTGCCACAAATGGAATGTATGAAGATAGACATTCTAGCTTTAGTGAGCTGAAATGGACTGGCATTGATCATGTTGAATCAGACAATCATATGATTTACTATGGTTAGAATGAAAAATTAAAGGATGATGTTGCATTCCTAGTTAAAAAGGCCTCTGCAAGATCTATCTTGAAATACAATGTTCTAAGTGATAGGATATTATCTATATGTATACACGGAAGACCTCTTAATGCAACTGTTATTCAAACATATTTTCCAACATCTAAAGCCAAAGTTGAAGAAACTGAGGATTACTACAACTTTGCCAGTCAGAAACTGACCAAGCATGGGGTAAAGATGCATTAGTAATAATAGGTGACTGGAATACAAGAGTTGGAAACAAAGTAAAAAGAATACTAGCTGGAATGTCACACAGTGACAGAAATGATGCTGAAGATAGAATGATTGCATTTTGTACATTCAGTGATGCATTGGTGATACCTATAGGTACATTCAAATGTATATATGGATACCGATAAATTTATTCATTGAAGACACAAATATGAATACTCTATAGATTAAACCAAAAACCTTCCAAGATTGGATTTCTGATTTGAAAACTGAGGACCATCTGCATACTCATGAGACAACTAAATCAGCATAACACTTCTCACAAAAATCATGATCTATTAAAAGTCTCACTAGTAAAGGGAGCTCTGGTAGCCTGATAGCAAGAAGCTGTGCTGCAATCTCAAAGGCACATGGTACGAGGCCAACAGCTGCTCCATGGGAGAAGGATGGGCAATCCTCTCCCATGCAATTAACTGCCTCTGAAAACCCTCTGGAGCATCAGCTATGAGTAGGTTCTGACTTGACAGTACACAACAATAACAGTAAAGTGGGTAGTCTGTGGGGTTTAAACATATAGGTGGCTACCTGAATATCTTTATATAAGGAGCAAAATAGTAAGAAGGTGACCAAAAGCTCAGAGAGAAAACTAATTTACTCATTTACTTTATCCATCGTGAGACATGAAGAACTAGATGATGTCAGGCTGCCACCACTGACCTGATTCTTCTAACCAAGGTCACAATATTTGGTCACATGAAAATTATTTTCTTTTTTAAAAAGAAGTCTAATTCTTACTTTTTAAAAAGTTTCTCTAGCCATCGAAACTAGAACTCTAAAGAATAGAGGACTCACTGAATTATCTAATTTTTTCCCTGAGCGATTCTTTAAACTCAGAACCAAACCTATCTTCTGAGAGTATCTTTTAGTCAAATAACACATGGCACACAAGATAAAGTATATTACCCATATGATGGGTAGCCTCATTGTATGATGACTAAACGATGATTAAAAGTCATTTGTACAGACCAAATGGTCAACAATTATTCAAACAGCAAAGATATGTTGGGACGCTGGGGGAGGTTGGGAGCATGGAGAACAGAGAGTAGAGAAATTATAAAAGGAACAAACAAACACAATTAAAAAGAGAAATAAATTACTGCTTAAGTACCTCTACTATAAATCAGGATATTACATGTTTTAAAGTCAGAAGGGTTACATGTCAGGATTGTATCTTTTCACATATGTAAAATATGTGTGCTGAGCAAATAATCTAAGGAGTTGGACTATATGAAGAAGAATGTGACAGGATTAAATGAAGGGTCAAAAACCCAGAATTTTCAGATGACACAAAGTCGCTTACTGAAAGTGAAACACTGACTAACAGAGCTTAACAATTCCCTTAAGTGTGGATGATGCCTCAGTATAAAGAATACAAAAATCACCAAACCTGGACCAATAAGCAACATCATGATAAATGGAGAAGAGTTTAAAGTTTTCAGTGATTGTATTTAAATCCACAACCTTCACCCATGGAAGCAGTAATAATAATAATAATCACAATAATAACAAAAAAATAACCCAAATGACCCAATAGATTGCAATTGGAAAACTTAGAAAATTTATTCTCAAAGACCTTCTAGTGATCAAGGATGCCAATAAAGACTAAAATGTGTCCAACCCAGGCTATGGTATATCCAGTTGCTTAATATGCAAGCAAAGAGTACCAGAGGAATGTCTGTGTTTTATTAACTATGCATTTTATAAACTGTGTCTAACTCTGAGAAGAAAAGGAATCCTAGAACATTTGATTGTGCTTATGCGAAACCTATACTTGAAACAAGAGGTAGTCATCAGAACAGAGGAAGGAGACACTGCATGGTTCAAAATCAAGAAGGGGCTCCACCAGGGATGTATTCTGTCTCTGTAGCTTTTCAATCTATATGCCGAACAGATCATTCGGGACACTGGGCTATATGAGGAGGAATGTGGAATCAGGATTGGCAGAAAATTCATCAACAACCTGCATTATGCAGATGACACAACCCTGCTTGCTGAAACTGAGGAGGACCTGAAGTGCTTGCCTAGGTCAAGGACGGCAAACTTCAATATGGATTGAAGCTCAACATTAAGAAAACAAAGATTCTCACCACTGGGCCAATTGACAGCATCGTAATGGATGGTGAAGAGATGGAAATTGTTAACAGTTTTAGTTTACTTGGCTCCACAGTCAACACTCTTGATACCTGCAGGCAGGAAATCAAGAGATGAATTGCACTGGAAGTCATCTGTGAGGGACCCTCCAGAGTAGCAACAATGCCCAACTCTAGACTAAGGTGTGCCTGATCCAGGCCATACTCTTTGCAATTACTTGGTAGTTGTCAGAGAGCTGGACAGTGACTAAGGATGATAGAAAGAGAATTGATTCCTTTGAGCTGTGATGCTGGAGAAGAGTGTTGAATATACCATGGACTTCTAGGAGAACAAACAGATTCGTCCTGAAGAGAATGAAACTGGGCTGCTCCTTGAAAGCAAGGATTCTAAAGCTTCGTCTGGCATACTTTGGGCATTGGAGAGGGACATCATGTTTGGGAGAGTGGAGAGACAGTACAAGAGAGGAAGACCCTCGATGAGATGAATGGATTCAGTGACAGTGGTAATGGGGGTGGGTGTGTCAGAGACAATGAGGTTGGCACAGGATAGAGCAGAGTTTAGGGCTCTTGTACATAGGGAGACTAGGTGTCAAAAGCAACTCAACAGCACATAACAACAACAACATCCATTTGAAAGTTTGCAATGAATAAGGAAGATTGAAAGACAATTGATACTTTCAAATTGTGAAGTTGATGAAGAATATTGAATACACAAAGAGTGGCAAAAAACCAAACAAATCTGTCTTGGAAGAAGTGCATCCAGATTGCTCCATACAGGCAAGAATGGTAAGAAATACTTTTTTTCACATACTTTGAACATATTATCAGGAAGGACAAGTCATTAGAAAAGGACATTGTGATTGAAAAACTAGTGTCAGTCAATGATAGGATGACCCTGTGACTGCAACGATGAGCTGAAGCAAAGCGGACAGAGATTGTGGGGATGGCATAGGATCAGGTAGAGTTTCATCTTCTTATGTACAGGGTCACTATGAGTCGGAGTTAACTTGAATGCATCTAACATATCTATTGAGTTTAAACTCTTGTGGCATAGTGGATAAAGAGTTGTGCTGGAAACCTAAAGATAAGTGTTTTGAATCTACCAGTTATTCTGAGGAAGAGAGACAGTCTCCTCCCAGGCAATTCACAGCCTCAGAGAATCCCTAGAGCGTCCTTTATAAGTTGATCCTGACTCAATGGCACAAAACAATCACTAAGATTAACACTCTTATAGATGAGTCACACAACACATTTCATGGTACATTTAATTTCTGTTTACCCATTTAAAAATTGGTACATGGAAATTGGAAACATGATTTGTTCAAAGACACACAAGTATGTTGCAAAACTTGGATTTCTTTTGTGTGTGTGTGTGATTTTTTTTTTCATTTTCTACTAGTTTATTTACAAAATTCGAATACATTGTTTTCAGGAACAAATTTTTCCAATTTCCTTCACCCTCCCCCAATCAACAAATTGTACAACACCGTGATTAATCCCTCACTCACCCTGCACATCCTGATCCCTCTGCTTCCAAATTCTCCCAGCCTTCTTGGATCTTTAATCTATAATAATGGTTTTATACAATATACATCCTTCTGGGACTGAATTAGTTCACTTAGCATAAAGCTCTCCAGTCCCTTCCAAGTTAAGTAATAATTTACAAAGTCATTGCTCCTGCGTGCTGCATACTATTCCATTGTGTAAATGTACCATACTTTCTCAATCCACTCATTTGTGGTTGGACATTTGGGCTGTTTCCATGCTCTTGCAATGATGAATAATGTTGCTATGAACATTGGTGTACAAATCTCCATTTGTGCCTGAGTTCTCATTTGCTCAGGGTATATTCCAAGTAGTGGAATAGCTGGATCATATGGAATTTCTATGTTCAGCTTTTTGAAGAAGTGCCAAACTGCCTTCCAGAATGATTACCATTTTACAATCCCACCAACAATGTAGAAGAGTTCCTTTCTTACCACATCCTCTCCAACATCTATTACTTGCTGTTAAACTTGGCCACTGTTACTAGAGTGAGATGGTACCTCATTGTGGTTTTGATTTGCATCTCTCTTATTTCCAGGGATCTGGAGTGTTTCTTCATGTGTCTGTTTGCCATTCTAATATCTTCCTTTTTGAAAATTCTTTCCATATCTTTTGTCCATTTTGTAATTGGGTTATCAGTCTTTCTCTTATGGAGTGCCAGGAGTATTCTGTAAATTTTTGTTATAAGACTCTTCTCTGAGATGGTGTTACCAAATATTTGTTCCCAGTCTGTAGGTTTTCTTTTCATCCTGTTGGAAAAATTTTTGATGTACAAATGGATTTAATCTTTAGAAGATTCCATGCATCAATTTTATCCTCTTCAGACTGTGTGTGCATTTCTGCTTGTATTTGGCAGTCTCATTATAACATGGACTAGCGTTCTAAGCTTAATCTCTGTTTATCTCTTATGAACATGATGGGTTTTTGTGTATGATGTGCAATGTAGATCCTGCTTCAGCTTTCTGCAGTTAGAAGTCTAGGACCATTTAAATGAAATAGGGTATATTCAGGATGGCATGGCCATAGAAAAATCTGGATACTTTCCAAGTAACTGCTCTTTCAAATGTACAAACTACCTTCATTTCTTTTTATGATTTCAGAACTAATCATTCATGAACTATGTGGGATAAAATTTGAAAAATTTGTAAGTTATAAAAACTCACTCAACATATGTTTAAATGAATCTTAAAATGCCTTTCATTCTTTCTCTTTCACCTCACCCCTACTACTTGACTTAGGAAACCATTCAATGCAAGACTCTATGCCCTATAATGATGGAAGCCACAGCACGTTGTGGTAGATGCGACTTTAACTTTAGTAGCCACATCTGCACTGTGATAAAAGGGGCTCACAGTTCCACAGAGAAGACATCAAATGAAGAAATATGCCCCTCTGCTGAAGAGATTGTTTATACGGGGAATGCAAACATACACTCCTACACAGGTAACAAAAGTCAGCTATCAGCTATATGCCTGAGAGTCACTAAAGTTGATGAGAGATTGCTCTCACTTTTTAAAAATGTTTTTATTGTGATTTCTAACAGAAAAGTGGGATTTTTTTTTTCTCTTTCATTCATTGTTGCACATTTTCCTCCCTAACCCCTCCCCCAGTTCTCACTTTAAAAAAATTCATTCATTGTTACAAAATTTTCTCCCTTCCCACCACCCAGTTCACTTTGCATATGCTTACTCTACTAATCTTACTATCAATTGATTCCATCATATTTTGGAATCAGCTAGTAGTAAAGGTAATTGAAGACATAATTTAAATTTGGTAAAAGTGACTAGTTCAAATATTTTTAAAAGTCCAACTTTAGACATTGAATCAGGAGTGGCATCCACTTCCTAAACCACATGCCTCTGGAAACTATGAAATTTGATAAATGATGATAGTTATGGAAAGGCTTCAGGCCTTTTGTTCTTAGGGTCGCTATGAGTAGTGCTCTACATGACAGCAATCAACAACAACTTTAGACAAGCATGAATATTTTTTTTTTACATTAATCTATGGATTATTTTAATCTGCGGCCCTCAGGCCTGGTTTTAATTGTTTTTGGTCCAACATTCCTCTAATTGGTATAGCACTGGTCTGTCCATTTGCTGTACAGAGGTAGCTCATGGTTGCTGTAATGCTGTTGCTATAATGCTAAACACTATAATGTGACACTGATGTGTCAAGTGTGATAATGATTACCCATGGTGGACAATGTTTGATGGAGCTCCCGATTAAAACAAGCTTGGAAGCAGAAGTGGCATCCACTTCCAAAATAGCTTGCCTCGAGAAACTCTATGAACTTGGAGAAGTGGTGAAAGTTATACAAGTGTTCAGGTGTTTCATTCATAGGGCTGCTACAAGTTCTCTACAACCCTATGGCACTTAACAACAACAACATGAAGAATAAAGAATAGAGAAGGATTGGCCACGCACTTCTGAAATAGCGGGCCTCTGAAAACCCTATGCACAACAGAACACACGCAGA
>NW_006399840.1:6897322-6902347 GCF_000299155.1 Elephantulus edwardii | reverse complement strand
AGGCAGTGCGGTTGGCGCAGGATAGAGCAGGGTTTAGGGCTGTTGTGCATAGTGTCGCTATGAATCGAAAACAACTCGAAGGCACATAACAACATCAACAACCACCCTTTTCTGGTATATACACTTAATTTAGAATGAGCCAATTTTTCATTCTACAAAGCAGGATTTCTTCAAAGTAGGCTTGCAATAAATGCAAGTAATTAATTAATGTTGCTATACTTGCAAACTGAAAGGAGGATAGAACTTGTCTTGTTTCTGTTAAAAGCAAGCAGCATTATTCTGAGAAGAAGAAAAATCCAAAAGTAGTGTTTCTCCAAGACTGTGACCACTGTAGAAATAATATTTGCAATTACTAAAAATACTAATTTGTGAACACTATCTCAAACCCTATTGAATTAGTCTAAATTAGTGATCCATAGCCCTGGCTAAGTCACGTCTTAGAAATATAGTAAAATTGAAGATTGAATACAAAATATGGCAGTTCTGTCATATACACTTTCTTTAAACCCTACAAAATTTGTTTTTATATTTTTGAAAAATACCACATATAAAGGTATACACGCATGCCATCTTCCAAATAAATATAATTCATGTATGCAATTTAAGTCAAGGTTGAATAAACAAAAATATACTGTTTTACTACAAGCCATAGTTCTCTCTTACTCTACCAAAACTGTATAATAAGGCAGACCTTAAGAATGCAAAAGACTATGGAACTGAGCTGAAAGCAGAAACTTTATAAAGGAAAAGAAGGTAAAGGAGACATGATTTCTTGAACATCATTTATACTAAGTGCTGTTATTTAAATCCTTATGTGAATTTACCCTCAAATTTATCATATACCTATGATCATTTAATAGATGAGAAAACTTTGGCTCAGAACTGTAAAAACACTTATGCTAAAAAGAGTAGACTCCAATCATACTATTTTTCTGTCTTCCAGAGGTGCAGATAAAGAAATTTCCTTGTAGTATAGGAGTTCCTTTCAGGGAGCTTTTAAACACCCACAGACTGCCCCTTGACCAGAAATACCTTTTTCCATCATCATTTTCATATACTAGATCAATTTTCATGTCCTTAGTGTAGGCTTCCCTATGGCCTTTGCCTCTGTTCTCTGTGCTTCTATGGAATAGTGTTTACAACATTCACCACTTCTACCATATACCACATGCATTAGGACATCTTTTCCCTTCTCTCATCCTTGATAGAAACATCCTGAGGACTGAAACATTACATTCTTGCTTAAAGCTACATTACTATTATTTGTGTTTAGGACATTGAAAATAATAAAAATAACACTTATTGTTGTTGTACACCATTATCAGAACCAACTCGTAGCTGACCTTCCAGTTTCTTTTCAGAGTCATGAAATCGCAAGTGAGGAGACTGGTAATTTTTCTACTGTGGAACAACTGGTGGATTCAAACCACATGCCCTTGTTTGGCAGTGCAACTCCTTACCACTAGGCCAGAGATCATTTATTAGAATGAGGATAATGAGTCAAGGCCTTAGAGTAAAAGACAGTTTACCCAACCCTTCAAACTCTTCCTGTCCCTGATATAGATTTAAGTTACAGACTCATATTTTAAGGTCATTACATTTTATCTAAAGGACTGCACTACTTTTATCTGTCTCCTTATAAATATTTTGAAGAACTTTTATGATATACTTGCTTTTGCGATAGTTCTCTCCAGAAGTAAGTGGATTTTTCTACCTACTGATACAGCATTGAGTGCTTTTCTAAATCCATATTTTAGCTTTTTTTCTCTATTAGAATATGCTATAAATTGAATAGGAAAAAGAATTACTTTTTCTTTTAAAGAAAAAAGTATGTATTCAAGTAGCACTAAAACAAATTTTATCAAAACAAATTTGAGCTGAAAATGCAATCATTTTTAAAAACTCAAAATTGGAAACTAACATTCATTTAATAGTTCTCATTCATTTATCAAAAAATACTTATTAACTACTTACACATAGTTAATCAATATACTAGTATCTGTATTTTAAAAAAATAATAAATAGTTCTTTTATAAAAAAATTGAAGCTTATGAGAGGAAATAAGAAAGTCAATACATAATTGTGCTATAATATGCCCAATATAAGGATATAGTGGTTATGTACCCTTGAGTTGGAATTGTCTCATAGCTGACCCTCCAGTGGGTTTTCAGAGACAATAAATGGCCTCTGGGGGAGAAGATTGCCCACCTTTCTCCTGTGGAACAGCTGGTAGATTCAAATCAGGTACCTTTAAATTGACAGCACAACTCCTTACCAATAAACCACTAGATCTCCCTAACATGTATATAATTAAATGCATGTATGATTGAAAAAAAATATGTATTTCACAGAAATCTAGCTCAGAGATTAGAAAAGACTTTAAGAATCAGTATTTGGAAATTATTACTTTGGTGACAGAAATGCTTCTGAAAGATCATGTGATAGAATTCTGTGCAACCAATGACATTTCATTTCAAACACTTTTTAAAAAGTAAACAGTAACTATGCATGTAATCCTTTCTAAATGGAATATACAAAATTACATGTATGAAAATAAACAATAGAGTTCATTATCATTTGTCAGAACAGGAACTGTAGACTTATCAAGTATTCAGATGGAAGTTCAAGTTAAAGCTTCAGAAAATGAAAACATGTCTTTTGCCCATTTTGTAATTGGGTTACCTGTCTTTTTCTTCTAGAGGCCCAGGAATATTCTTTAAACTTTTGTTATGAGACCCTTGTCTGAGATGATATTGGCAAATTTTTTCCTCCAGTTGGTAGATTTTATTTTTACCCTATTGGAAAAAGTTACATTCCCTAAGACCATTATTGTAAAAATAGAAAGATAACTAGTATACAGGTATGAGGACCCAAGGAGGGAAGGAGTGGGAGTAGAGAAGTGAGGATCGGTAGGGTTGAAATCATAGGGTTGCACAATTTGGTGGGTGGATGGAGGGCATAAAGGAAATGGGAACGTTCTGGCCGGGACCCTAAAAAGACAGCGTAATAATGGGCATAGTCCAATGATGATTAATTTTGTAAAACATAAAGCATAGGAATTATTGTATAAAATCCATTGTGGATGAAGAATAGTGTGAAACACAAGTATATAAACTATGAAAGCAAAAAAAAAAAAAAGAAAGCAAATCAGCATAAAATAAAAAAGTTTTTAAAAAATAAAAAGAAGTCCATGAGAGGAAAAATATGACCTTGATTATATCCATCTAAATTTAGAGACCATCTAAAGAACAGATTTAATGCACTGAGCACTAAGGATCACAAATCAGACAAGTTGTAGAAAGGCAACAAGGACATGTGGGGGAGGGAGTTGAAAATAAAAGATTAAAAAGACAGAAAGGAAAGAAAAGATGATGGATGTCAGAACAGATTCTGAAACTTGGTGTAGAATGTAGAAAAATGAAAGGGAAGAAATTAAGCAAAAGAGCTGAACAAAAAAGGCTTAAAGAGTGATCTTAGAAGTTAGAGATTTATTTAAAAAAAATAAATAATAGTAAAGGCCAAAAGAGAAGAAGATGCTAGATATTTCTCCAAATGGAATAACAAAAGTATAAAATTTAAGTTTTGAGTATTTAAAGTGAAAAATTCTATGGAGAAAAAATTGTTTGATACAGGAAATGTCAAAATAAAAAGTAAGTAATAGCGGCAAAGTTATAATACCAAAAAGAATTTCTTTTTCAATGATTTCAGGCGGTTGCATATAGTTCCACCAGCTTTATTACTCCCTTGCTTTCAGTTTCCTGCTTCTTTTTTGGGTCTGCTAGGCTCCTCTTACATTAATTTGACAATGTTCAATCCTTGCCCTCACAGTAGTCTCTCAGAAGGAGGTCTCCGTACAGGAATAAAGTAAGATCTGGGAAGCCACTGGTGATCTTCTCAAGCATCATGTGGCAGATCACTAAACTGTGCCTGATACAAGCTTCTGAAAATTGGGCCAAAGAAGAACTAATGTCTTTGAGTAGTGGTGTTGGAGGAGAGCACGGAATACCCAAGGATTTCCAAAAGAAGTAACAAATGTTTTGGAGATAGTACAGCCAGAGTGCTCCATGAAGGCAGGATAGTAGGCTTCACCTCACTCACTTTGGACATGTTGTAAAAGGGGCCAATTTGTAGAAAACAACATCATGCTTGGAAAGATGGAGGTTCAGTAAAAAAGAGGGAGGTAATCAACAAGATGGATTGATTGATTGATACAGTGACTGTGACAAAGGGCTCGAGGGTGTCAGAGAGAATGAGGATGAGGCACAGGCTAGGGCAGGCTTCAGGCCAGCTGTTCACAAGGTTGCTATGTGTTATAGTGAACTCAACACTACATAAGAATAATGTATGAATCTGGTGCTTTATTTTTTTATTCTATTTTAATGGATATATATGTGTGTGTGTGTGTGTGTGTGTGTGTGTGTGTTTGTGTGTGTGTGTATTTCAGAAAATGTGAGTCCTATGGTATGAAATTCCTAATCTGTGCATCTAATAAACACTTAACTTTTTTATGATGTAGAAAGTAAAGATAATGGAGCTTTATTTATACATAGTTCGACGAGTTTATGCATAGTTAACTATTGTTAAGTGCCTCTATTACACCTTAGTACTGTGCATTTCTTTTTAAATATTTAAGTGTTTTACTATTTTCCTTTTTTTGTCTGGTAGTTTAAAAAATATCATTGTCTTTAAAAAAGTCATTATCCGTCAATTCCAACAACTAAGAAATAGTGAGAAGAGTTGGGACCTCAGAAGGCTTTTAGGGCCCAATAGTAGGCTCTTGTGTCCAGGAGAAAATGAATATACTTACCAGTAATGTTAATGCTCACCTATAGCTCTTCTGGAAGGATCTAAATCATTGAAACATCCTCCTTTGTTTCCAGCTGGGAGCTGGGGCCTGTCAGTCCTGTCAGCCAAGAGGACCTGATGTGGGAAGTTTCTTACTTCTCCTCTGCCTTGCATGTGGACTTCTGAGTTGTAAAATAACCCAGTGGTAGATGGAATTTGCTCCAGGACTTAAGAACAATA
>NW_006399840.1:6859131-6896814 GCF_000299155.1 Elephantulus edwardii | reverse complement strand
CAGACTTGCAAGGGGGGAAAAAAAGAAGAATGAACAGGAGGGTAGATAAAATAGTGCAACAATGAATGAATGGAAACCCCAAATCTCTGTAAATGTTCATTAAAATTAATAACATTTAATAATAAAAAAAGAATATAAAAAGGTCATTATCTTATTTATCCATTCTTCAGATATAAATGTGGAACCTTATATGACATATGAGTATAGGATTTCTGCATGGAATAGCTATGGGCAAGGATTCAGCAAAGCTGTTAGAGCCAGAACAAAAGAAGATGTGCCCCAAGGAGTGAGTCCCCCTCGATGGAGTAAAATGGGTCATCCTGAAGATACAATAGTCTTGAACTGGAAGAAACCTATCCAACCAAATGGTATGAAGCTACTCTTAAATTAAAGATACTTCAACCTGCCCCCAACACTTTCAGTACTCACAATATACAGATCATCTCAAACTCAAGTCATTGTGGTTAAGTCAGAACCTACTCATAGCTTTCCTTCCATTGAGTTTCCAAAGCTGTAAATTGCATAGTAGTAGATTCCAGCTTGCCTCTATGTTGTCAGTGCAACTCCTAACCCACTAGGTCACCAAAGCTCCCTCATATGTCCATAAAGAAACTAAAATTAGTATAATCTACATTTGATTGCTGTTCATTTAAACACTGAGGAGTATTTTTGATAAAGGAAAATTTTGTTTGCCAAATAGCATGAAATACATTAGAATGATCATATGAAACATAATGTGAATTGAGAAATGTGTGAAATATATACTAACAAAATACAGTGCATTCAAATTTTTGTGCAAACCAATATATAATAAAGAAAATTTTAGAAAAATAATTTTAGTCAAAACAAAGTTTTCTTGAATTTCAGCTTAAGTCTAAGCTATTTTCAACCAAGCAAAAGACACTTGGAGAAGATATTTTAATCTTAACATTGAAAAAGAAAAAGACTTATTTGGTGGTAAGGAGAAATAAACATATATGGCTTGATTATCTGTGCCACTAATATACCTTCACCAATAACATAATTAAGAACTACTTGAGCATTGCCGCATAATAGCAAATTAAATAATGCTAGGACATCCTATTTCTTCAGAACACTAAGGGATAGAAGTTGTTTGCAAATATGTGGCATCCTATGACACTGAACATACCTCTTTTTCTTTGGTTCTTTAGGTCTTATTATGTATTACATTCTTCTCCGAAATGGAATTGAATGCTTTAGAGGAACATCATTGAGTTTCTCTGATACAAAGGGAATTCAATCATTTCAGGAATATTCATACCAGCTGAAAGCTTGCACTGCTGTTGGCTGTACTGCCAGTAGCAAGGTAAGAGAAGTTTCCTGAAATGCTAGAAAAAAAGAATCCAATGTATTTACATACTTCGCCCTACCATCTCTTCTTAGGTGATTTTCTGTAAGTTTATAAAAAAAATTCTCAAGGCCTTCCTCAATTGAATATGTGTTTTTCACTTAATTTTTTGTTAATTGCTAACTCTTGAAAATTGAGGGAAAGGCAAAAGGAACATGACAAGACAATTAAAACTGTTCATAGACTACATCTAAATAGTAGACAAGAAATTATAAAGAACTGAATGTAAGCTTCAGGGGTAGGAATAGGGGAAACTAGAAAGATAGAAAATATATTGTAGATTAGAATCTACAAGGACAGTTGACTTTATAAACTTTGTTTTTTATTGTCACTTGAGTGAAGATTTACGAGGCAACCAATAATGTACATGTTGTTCAACAATATTCATTTCAATACTCATGGTATAATTTCACTTCCAACTTCTTCCCTGTAAATCTGATTTCCCTTGATCCTTCTATACCACTCTGTGTCTTCCTTTTCTTTAGTGATACTATGCTGACCACCCCTTCTTTGAAATTGCCTTTCCTTTACCTATCTTGATACTATCTTAATATTAATGTATATTATCTCCAGTTGCTCCACACAAGAGAGATGGATAATCTCTTCCCATGATATTAAAAGCCTGGCACAACCTACCAGAGGAGAGGGTCAGTTATAAGTCAGTTCTGACAAAAAGGCACAAAACCACATTATCTATTTATTAATTTTTGCTCAGAATTCCTTCCTCATTCCTGGAAATTAAGAATTATTCTGAGTGTAAACATTTTTTCCTTTGCTTTTTGTACCTGTGTTATTATGCAATATTTCAAGAACAGTCAACTTTAAATAGAGAAATAAGGAGTCAAAAATATTTTTAAGGTCTCTAGTTTGAGCAATTTGTAGATAATAGTGTCATTTTGCCCAAATAAGTGAAATACAAACACCAAAAGAGGAAAATGTTTAAGAGAAAATAATGGAAAGATTAAAATTTTAAAGGTCGTACAAAATTAAGAGAACAAAATACACCACAGGGAGAGTGGGAGACACAGATGTCTAGTGCAAAACTGAATTGAAAAGTGATTAGATTTTGCTAGAAATACATGGGAATTTGAAACAATGAACTTGGGCATGGTCGTCTAAGGAAAATATGTGAGAGGAACTGGGGCTCATTCATAGTATTCTCCCCTTCCTTGAAGGGGACTGTAATGTCACCCTAAACTTGGCATTTTTAGTCTCATCTTAGCCACCTCTGGTCTCCAGCTTTCTTAACTGCAGACACATGGTCTTGCAAATCATCAACAGCTGTGAGACTAGAATAAGAAAAAGAAGGCTCTCCTACTAGGCAACAAGACTTGAGGGAGACTGGAGGAGCAAGATCCTGGTGGTGAGACCCTGGTGATGGTGGTGGAGAGACTGTGGCATTGGTGTGAAGAAACAGTGACACGGTGCAACCAGAGGATCTCTGAGATAAAGGCCACAGTTAAAGGTTTTGCTAGACTTGCTAGAAAAATTAAGGAGAAGCTGACTTATAACAACTCTGAAAGGCAAGCCTTGCTGGATGATTTGGTTTGACTGCTGAACTAAAACCACAGCCTAACCTAATTGAGGAATTGTGACTTGGGACTTCTGGGCTAAAAGCTGGATTTATGATATTCTTTGCCTTCTCTACTCTCCAACTTATTTTTTTTAATAAACCCCATTTTCAGTACCACAACTGTAAAGTCTATAAGCGAACCTCTTGCCATTGGTGTGGCTCTTGAGGCACATTGTTTCTGGACTATGAACTCTTTATCTGCTTTCTACTCTGGTACAGTGAAAGACTGTGCTTTTCTCACTCTCTCTAGCCCTTTCAGAAAGATGCTTCCAGCCCTGTACCATTACATCCCATTTTCTGCTCTCCATATAGAGACCTAAGTTTGAGTCCCAGTCAATATACCTCAAGCACAATCATCACCCATGTTTCAGAAGAGTGAGTTGTTATGAGACTGAACAAGTTTCAGCAGACCTTCAAAACTAAGATGGTCTAGATAAAAACCTGGTCAGCCACTTCCTAACTTCAGCCAATGAAAATCCTCTGGCTCACAATGAGTCATTTATCTCGTCATGGGGAAGATGCAGAACAGGCAGAGATCATTACTTTTTATTCTTGGTGGGGCTCCTATGAGGTTCAATACCTAACAAAGATCTATATAATGAACTGTAACACTAGGGAGGCATTCACTCCTTGGAATAATCAACCACATAAGGTCAAAAGGGCAGTATTTGCCCACAGATAAAATTCAGAAGGGATGAAAGAGTAGGGTAGAGAGATTAATGCAAATGAGAATCACAAGGAAGAAGTAGGAAGAGAGTATTTGCATTGTGTATATAGTAATTAATGTCATAGAACAAAAGGTGTATGAATTGCTGAAAGGAAATCCAGTATGCTTTGTAAACTTTCATTCAGATCACAATAAAATAAAACAAAAAAGGAATATAGAATGATAAAAGCACAAGACCATGGATGAGAGCATTGCAGAACACAGCAATATGAATGAAGAAAAAGTAACAGAGAGAGAATATATGAAAAATAATTTTATAATAGCCAGCTTATCAGAGGAAGCCTAGGAGGAAATACTCACACGATGGTTCAGATTCTCCTCACAAGACTAGAACTTCAGAATAGCAACACAGTGCAAGAACCACACAAATATAACATTTAGCCAACCTGATCCACCAAAGTGCAAGTGTTCAACAGACTCTGTTGAATGAATCCCCAGAAACATCTCTGAGTGTGCAACCGTTTGGACAGATGGCAGCTCACCAGCCCCAGTCAAAAGTCTGAATGATTCTCAAACAACCCCATGATTTTGCAAGACAAAGTTCATGCCTACTATATGATGTAACAATTGGGCAAAATGTGAAATCAATGTTTATTCTGTGGTCGAAAAAAAGATCTAGGTAATTTTCTTTTACAACTTTACGTTTATAGTTTTTAATAATTATCTGGTTGAAAATCCTTTTCTAATTACTCTTTTCCCTCTGGAACATAGGTGCAACCACTATAAAGTCATTCTGGGTATCACAGAAATAGTATAGCAGTGTCTACCCACTTATTCTATTCAAAGCATGTTATATGCAAGCCAGTTTGAATGTAGGTTTTGCTCCATATTTACCGGTGCTTAAAATGTACAAAATCAGGCTGTTAAAATGCAAAGACACTGATGAACCATATGGAAGAAAGTTATCAAGAGTTCTCTAGTAAGAGTCTGCCAGCCAGATTTCACTTGTTTAAACTGAGGGTTGCACTCTGCCGTCAGAATTGTTGTTGAACCTGTTGTGATAAATGGTAGTCTGAGACTTATGTAATGTATTCAAGGTCAGATTTCATTGTTTAAATAGGATGGGAGGGAAAGAATAAAAAAAGGGGACTGCTTCTCCTAGCCCCAGCTAATGATATGCCAGGCCAGACAACAACATTTTAAAACAAAAGTGACATTCTCATTGATCAGGATACCTAGTGTACTATTACAATAAATTGCTGTTTAATTCCTCTGTCTTCAGGTAGTTGCAGCTACTACTCAAGGAGTTCCAGAGAGCATTCTCCCACCAAGAATCACAGCCCTAAGTGTGGAGGCTTTGCATTTGAGCTGGAGCGTCCCTGAGAAACCAAATGGTGTCATTAAAGAGTACCAGCTCCGGCAGGTTGGAAAAGGTCTCATCTACACTGATACCACTGACAGGAGGCAGCATACGGTCACAGGTGAAAAAAAAAAGAAAAACGGTAACCTACAGGTGGAGTCTGTCATTGTGGTTAGTGGGGAATAGCATCCCAGGGGTGTGTGTTTGATATATGAGGTCACTTCAAAAGGACGTGTTCCCTTGACATATGGTCAGGTCCCACTTATCCATGCTAACAGAAGAGCCCACACTGGCAGCAATAAGCCACAACAGCAGATAACTTCAGAAATAATTTCTATTAAGCTTTGATATATATCAAGAGCAGGATTTTTGCATCAGGCCAGAACTTTCTTTGGGGCGAAATTGTAAAACGTGTTTTTATTCCTCTGGGATATATGGATAGATAATAGGAGTAGGATAGACACTAAGGTACTAGAAGACCAGGGGAAAATCCAGCTAGTAGCTAACATTTTTATTAAGTAGATAATTAATATAGAGAGCTAGTTGGAAGCAGAGTAAATATGACTATTTGTTATTATTTTTATTAATAGTAATTAATGGCCATTGTTTTAGCTTAACAAATTACATGACTTATTAGAATTTTTTTTGGTGAAGTAATAGATAGATGTAATATTATATATAAAATATAACAATATGTTGTTAGATATTTTCTAGTAGTGGGTTATGAAAGTAATAAACATGTTCTGGTTTAGATGTTACTTTTGAGAGGAAGCCTAAAAGAAGTCTAAAATAGATTATCAATTCCCCACCATATGGGGTCACTTTTGGAGGCTACTTCTATTTCAAGGAAGATTTCATACACAGAGCTTGATGACAACAATCATCTTTTATTAGAATAATTATGTTAATGTTTGTTTTAACATAATTTTATTTCTTACAAAGTTATAAAATTCTGTTTTATCATATATATAAAAGAGTGTTTAATTTGAGCAATACAGTCCTAAATAAGGATTTGTTAAAGGAGGACAGAAACCCCCAATTCAGCAAAATCATATGGAGCCTCTCATAGCAGTTACAATGGAAAACAGGGCTAGACAATAACTAATTTAAAACTTCATATATGTATAATATAATATGTGGGGTTGTGTTTTGTTTTTTTTTAATCTGTCAGATTGCATTCTGTTTCAGGGTTGGCAACTGACCAACTTCAGTTAGGAAGTCTTTTATAATGAGAATGATGAGTCTATTGAGTTCATGGAAGGAGCAAAAGAACCGAATCTATTTCACATTCCATCTTAGATATGTGATGGAAGAGCGTGCCTGACCCCCTTAGGGTAACAGTTTTGATTTTCTCATCATTTCCAAAACGCCAGCATTCCCAAAGCACCCGTCGAAAACTAATGAAGCTGTAGCGGTCGTCTTCCTGGAGCCTGCAAATCTAGGTCCTTAGAAATGATAGACATCACGTGAGCACCTTGCCTTCGCTCCATTGTCTCCACGCTTATTTTTAATTACATCAAAGCTTAAGAAACATGATCCCGTAAATGCTTTGTGGGAATAGTGGCAAATGCACTCATCACATGAAATCCATAAATTGCTTATAATCCTCTCAAGATGTTAAAAAAAGCATTAAGTAATTGAAGACAGGAAGTCCTCAGTTAATTATTTAGAGGTGTTATCAATGCTTTAAGTAAACTGGGGCACTTTCTGCTATCTCACTGAGCTGAATACCATGGGGACAAGCAGAGTAGCGCCATCATCTTCTCATATTCACTAATGCAAACAGCACATGGCAGCTTGTCAATAAAAAACCTTTTCATATCATTTATTACCGAACACAGTCACCATCCCATACAAAGCAATTTGGATATCGGTGAGGGCATTGTTTCTCTTTGAGGTGCCCCTACAGGTGGGCCTCCCAATAAGTGCAGTGAGGTGGAGAAGAGGGTAAAAGGATTAACTAAATAATTAGGACCACTGAGAGAAAAGTGAATTAAGCATGTCCTTTTTAGCAGCAAGTATGTATGATAAGGGCCTATATGTCTCTTAACTCTGGGGAAAATGTTCTCAAAATAATTGATTAAAAGGTCTCATCATTGCATTTCACTTCAAATGAAAGATGCACCAGTCTGAAGTTAACAAGGAGAGAGAACAATTTGCCTTCCTTTCCTGTCTTTTTAGAAGCCCACGGAAGGCTCTTGTACCTTCTTCTTTTCAATTTGAATGAATCTGGCTATAGCAGACAGCATACTACTGATGTAATAATGAAGTAAATATTCAATATATAACTTCTGGAGGGGGAAATAGAACATAATGTATCTATCAATATGATAAAATATACAGATTCTTTATTAAGGGGCTTTACATTAAGGAGTCATTGGGTGGTGCAAATAGTTAAGCATTTGAGTAGTAATCAAGAGACTGGTAGTTTAAGTCCATGCGGAGATGTGTGAAGAAAGGCTTAATTATCTCCTTCAATAAGGTCACAGCCTTAATAGCTTATTACGGAGTGCACACACTATTCAACTACGGGCCAAAATGTTTGCACTTAGAGGCACCTCTGAAGACAGTTCAGGTGATCTGGCTTTGAAAAATCACAACTTTGCAAACCCAGCAGAGCAGCTATACTTTGCACACACAGGGTCACCATGAGCTGAAACTTGACAGCAATTAACAACAACATTTTCAATGAAGCCAAGTGGTGAGTTAGGGGAGTCAGGCCCAACATTCACTTTAGATGAACTGGTAATGGAACAGGCTACCTAGCTAGCTACAAGATGAACCTGCTATCCACCTAAGCTGTTTTTAAAGTATCCCAGGACTCTCAGCTTTTGACTGTATCACTAGCTGAGCTGACCAAACTTTGAAATGATAGGTTGTTTAGGAAAATTTGCAGAGCTCTGGGGTTGTTGTTGTTGCTGTTATGTGCCATCGAGTCACTTGCAACTCATAGTGACCCTATGTACAACAGCCCTAAACCCTGTTCTATCCTGTGCCAATCGCACTGCCTCTGACACACCCAGCCCGATTACCCCAGTCACTGAATCAATCCACTTCATAGAGGGTCTTCCCCTCTTGCGCCATCCCTCCACCCTCCTTAGCATGATGTTCCATGTCCAAAGTATGTCAGATGAAGCCCCAGAATCCTTGCCTCCAAGGAGCAGCCCGATTTAACTTTCTCGTGGATGAATAATCTATACATTCAATACTCTTCTCCAGTACCACAGCTCAAAGGCATCAATTCTCCTTCTATCCTCCCTAGTCATTGTCCAACTCTTTGATGCATAACAGTGATTGCAAAGACCATAGCCTGGATCAGACACACCTTAGTCTTCAGAGTGACACCATTGCTCTTCAGTACCCTGAAGAGGTCCCTAACAGCAGACCTTCCCATGGCAAGACGTTTTTTGATTTCCTGGCTACTGGTGCCGAGAGTGTTGACCGTGGAGCCAAGCAGACTAAAGTTGTTAACAATCTCAATCTCTTCACCATCCATCCTGATGCTGCTGATTGGTCCAGTGGTGAGAATCTTTGTCTTCTTAACATTGAGCCTCAATCGATACTGAAGGCTGCAGTCCTTGACCCTCTGCAGCAAGCATTTCAGGTCCTCCTCGGCAATGGTTAATGTGTTCAACTGCTTAATCAGAGCTTGGTGGTCGACTGCAACTCTGTAACAGCTGTGGATTCTGTAAAGATATACAGCCTTGAGTACTCTATAGGCATTTCTACTCTCTACTATAGGACTGCTGTGAGTCAGAAGAGATTAGATGGCAGTGGTTTTGCTGGGTAGGACTATTTGCCACTCTTTAGACAATGACAGATGACACTATGGAATAATTGGCTAAATCCTTTGAAGTAGCACTTGCTATGTGAAATTATAATGGACAAAGTGCCTTTTGCTGACAATTTATCTGAAGATTAAAAATTAGAAGCAAGCTGTTCTTTATAGTATATATCAAATATAACTTGTGCAAGTGTGAGTTTTGTTGTCCAAATCATATTTTTTATGATCCATAGGAACACTTTTTTTTGCAGTTCCTTTTTAACATACATTTACTCTTGAAAGTAATGTTACTTGAAGTGTAATTATAGTGAGCTTGATTATATTATGCCTCTTTCCTTTAAAAGAGAACATGATTCCCAGTAGGGAAATTCAGGTAATTTGCAGCTACAGTAATCTTCACTATCCTGAAATGTTAAATACTTGGCTTTTCTCCATGCATTTCCCTTTCTCTGCTCTACAACTGCCATTTCCTTCTCTTCAATGCTGAGCACTTGAATGATGTTTTCTTTTCTCCTTTTACTCTTTGACTTCAGGATTAAGTTACAGCAGAACGGTTCCTTTGAGACATCCCTTTATTTCCCTTTTCCCATCCTGATCAATTCATGAGTAGTTTTCTATTGGTGTGCCCTTTTCATTGTCTGTTGCTAATATTTCATGTGTATCTCATTTTAAGGACTACCAATAGGGGCTTCCTTAAAATGACAGTAAATTCCAATTGAAATGTGTTGATTTTATTGAGTTTCACAGAGTCATCTATGTGGAAGGTCATTTAGTTCATCTATGCCTGATGGTATTGGATGGTCTCCTAACAGACTATTCATGCCAAGCCTATTAGTTATCCAATCCTCCTACAATATGAAAAAATATAAGATATAAGAAATAGGATGCAAGTATTTCAGATTCAGATATTGCCCAAAAATGCTCAAGTGACAGACAATGAAGAAAAGTACCTAAAGCTCAGGGAACTTGCCCATGATCATGATTTATAAAGAAGTAAGTTATTAGAAAATATCAGAATGCTTATAGTCTAACTTTAAACTTTATTTTCTTAACTCCTAACAGTCCTATCTCAGTACATGAATGCTTGTAATGTTTAAAATGCAAATAATTAAATGTAAATTCCACATAGATTTTCGTTAAATTATTGGAAAAATACCCAGGCCATTGAAATATACCTTTGTTTCTATTTTTCTAACAAGACTTAAAAGCCTGACTCATCTGTTCTGGGTCACATTTTTCAGTAGAGTGTCACTCAGCTGAACAATGCATAGATCTCCAGTAGTTCAAACCTACCAGTAGTTCTGAAGGAAAACATGGTGGATAATCACATCCAATTAATATTTTCAGCATAAGACACCAAATGGAGGGTTATTCTGTGTTGGAATTGACTCAGTGTCAGTGAATGAATATGTGTGAGTGACACACACTTGAATCCTAATCCCATTTCTTCTTAACTTCAGGGTCCAGGGCATGTTTCTCCAAATCTCTGAACCTAACATTCCTCATTAGTAAACCAACTAGTAAACCTCTATCTCAGCAATACACAATGAGGTTGATTGTGTTCATGTTCGTAAAGTATATTTGACAAACCTTAAATACGTGGTTAGTTATGAAATCTAGTAAACAATGTCTTTAAACATAACTGCTTTACTTAGAAACATTTTATTTACATATAATCATATTTGCTTTTATTCCATAAAATGATCCAACATAGCATGGGAATTATTCAACAATGACATTTATATCTGTGTAGTTTATCTTTTGATATGACTTTCCTCACCACTGACTTTGCCATATAGATATGTGGAAATATGAGAATAGGGCATGTTAGCCTATCCACAAGGGGACTGGCTAGCTACCATTCCACAAGGGGATTGACTACTCTCAGATATCTCCCAGGGGGTAGGCTAGTCTCACATATCCACAAAGGGGTTGGCTAGTCTTGCCATTAAATTAAGCAATGCAGCAGCAGGAAAATTAGACCTTACCTTCCAGCAAAGAAGAAGAAGAAGCAACAATATGATGTAACATGTCCTGTCCCAGAAATTCTTGCTTTAGCTACACCGATGGCCACAGCAGCAGCCCTAGCTGAACCAGAGACCTGACATGAGATAATAGAACCTTGGGACTGCTACACCATTGGAACAGGAACTAAGAAACTCAGCCCAACCTTGTTAGACGACTGGGGTTTAGAAAGTGTGTAATTCACAAGGCTGAGACCCTTGTATCACTGGCCTAATGCTAGAAGGCTCAAGGCTGAGGTACCTGCAAGTACATTTCAGAAGCTATCCTAACTTACCTGGGTTGTAACCTATGGTTCTGTGTGGTCTGTGAGCTATCACACTAGGGACCAAGTAAAGCAGACATTTGGTGTTCAGATGAGTAGAAAGAGGTATGGGAGTGTGGGGGATATGTCTGACCTCATGGGAATTGGTTTTCTGTTGCTGATGCTGTTGACAGAAATAGTGCCCTGTTGTGAAGTCAGTAAAGGTCAGAGGTCTCCACGTGACCCTTGCTCTTTTTACAATATTACATACAAGTAAAATGTTACTGAACATTATTTAAAAATGGCTAGACCGTCAACAGGGAATGTCCAGAAATTCAAGTTGTATTCAGAAGAAGCCATGTCATGAGGAATATCATTGCTGATGTTAAATGTATCTTGGTTAAAAACAGAGAACACCAACAAGGTGTTTATTTGTATTTATTGACTAGGCAAAGATATTTAACTTTGTGGATCTTAACAAATTTTGGCTTGTTGAAGAACAGAGATTCTATAACACTTAATTGTGCTCAAGTAAAACCTATGCATAGAACAAGAAGCTGTTTTCAGATAGGACAGGAAGGGAACATATATATGGCTAAAAATCAAGGAAGGTATATGTCAGGGTATGTTCTTTCTCCATTCGTATTCAATTTGTCTACAAATAATTAGCAAAGTGAACTTTATGAAGAAGAATATGTTATCAGGACTGGAGGTAGACTCAAAGACAACCTGCATTGTACAGATTACATATCCTTGCTTTTAGAAAGTGAAAAAAAATTTAAGCACTTATTGAAGATCATTATAGATTGAGAAAAGATTGAGGTTATTAATTGTTTCATTTTACTTGGATCCACAATGAATAGTACTGATAGGAGTAATCAAGAAACCAAAGGAGATGTGCATTGGGAAAATCTACTGTTAAAAACTTCTCCAAAGTGCTAAATGCAATGATGTAAATTTAAAAACTAAGGTGTGTTTGATCCAAGTTATGCCATTTTCAATTCTTATGCATCTTAAACTATAAAATAAAGATGACAGAAGAAGAATTGATCCCTTTGAAATGCAGTGTTGGAGAATACTGAATATCCTTTAACTGCTAAAATAATCAACAAGTCTGGGAGGAAGTGTAACCGGGGTTCTCTTTAGAGGTAAGGATGGTAAAAACTTGGCCTCACATACTCATTCTTGTAAATGTGGAAGGTCAGATAAAGAGAGCGAGGCCCTCAACAAGATGGATTGACACAGTGACTGTAACAATGATCTCAATCATGGCAGAGATTGTGAGGATGGCACAGGATATGGCAAATTTCAGTACTAGAAGCCCATGAGAGTCCATTCAACCCTCTTCTCCAGCACCATAGCTCAAAAGCATCAATTCTTTTTCTAGTCATTGTCCAGCTCTTTGATGCATAGGAAGCAAGTGCAAAGACTGCCTGGATTAGGTGCACCTTAGTCTCCAGCCTGACATCGTTGTTTTTCAGTACTTTGGAGAGGTTCTAGACAGCAGACTTTTCTAATGCAATTTGTCTCTTGATTTCCTGGCTGCTAGTACCAAGAATGTTGGCTGTGGAGCAAAGCAAACTAAAGCTGTTAACAATCTCAATCTCTTCACCATCTTTCAAATCACTGCCAATCGACACAGTGATGAGAATTTTTGTTTTCTTGATGTTGAACTTCAATCTATATTGAAGGCTGTAGCCCTTGACCTTCTATAGCAAACACTTCAAATCCTCCTAAATTTCAGCAAGCAAGGTTATGTCATCTGCAAAATGCAAGTTGTTGATGAGTCTTCCTTCAATCCTGATGTCACATTCCTCCTCACACAACCCAGCCTTCTGGATAATGTGTTCTGCATATAAATTAAAAAGGAGATAAGACACATCCCTGGTATACACCCTTCCTGATTTTGAACCACGCAGTGTTTCCTTGCTCTGTTCTGATGACTGTCTCCTGACCCATGTATAGGTTTCACATTCCCATTGTTCTCAGAGTCAGCCACAGTTTGTTGTGATCCACAGAATCAAACCTTTTCATAGTTAATGAAACATAGATAGACATTCCTCACAGATTGGTACTCTCTGCTTTCAACCAAGATGTCTGGCTGTTCTTTGTTGATGTACCTTTCCAATTGTTTTTAGATAATTTTCAGCAGAATTTTTCTTGTATGCAGTGATCTTGTCACCTTTCTTTAAAAAGGGAACAAACATAGATCTCTTCCAGTCAGTTGGCCAGTTGGAGATTTCTTGGCACAACTTAGTGAGCACATTCAAGGCAGTATTTGTTTGTTGAAATATTTCCACTGATATGTCATAAATTCCTGAGGCCTTGCTTTTTTGCCAATTCTTTTAGAGCAGCTTGAACTTCTTCCATCATCACCAGAGGCTCTTGCTCATACGTTGTTTCATGAAATTCTTCTGTGTCCACCAATTCCTTATGGTACAGAGACTCTGTATACTCCCTCTATCTTCTTTCAATGCTCCCTGGATCATTTAATAGTCTACCCAACGCATCCTTAAGCATTGCAACGCGTGGCTTGAATTTGTTCTTCAATTCCTTCAGCTTAAGAAATGGTGAGCGAGTTTGGTCCTTTTGATTTTCTTTCTGTCTCTTTGCACATTTAAGGATAATACATTGTTTTGTCTTCCCAAGCTGCCTTTTGAAATCTTCTACTCAGCTCCATAATTTCTTAATTTCTTCCCTTTGCTTTGGCTTCTCAGTGCTCTAGTGCAAGATTCAGAGTCTCTTCGGACATCCATCTTGGTCTTTTCTCCTTCCTCTGCCTTTGTAGTGACCTTTTGCACTGTCATAATTATGAGAGCAAAGGACTTATTGTCAACAATCTAGCTTTATCACTACCACTAGGTGGATATTCTCCTTCATTTTGTGAATATTTAGTTCTCTGAGCCTCAATTTTCCTATCCTTTAAACAGGAATCACAATGCCTTCATTAACCAGATTTAAAATAAAACATTGTTATGTATGCAAAAAAAAAATTCATGCAGTTGCTAACTCTTTTCTATTATTTTTAAATTCTACCTGGTTTGTATAAGAGATCATCTAGAGCAGAGTAATACCAGCTGGTGGTGTTTCTTAAATGAGCTTGTGGTTAGACATGTGGATTTATCTATAATTATGGTCAGAAGATGGAAGTAGTACAGAGTCACTATAATAGAAACAACTGGCTAACACAGAAGAATTTCACTAAACAACATATGACCTAGAAGTAATAGTGACTAAAGAGGAAGTCCAGGCAGTTATGAAGCAACTGGGGGGGCGGGGAATCCCACCACAACCAAGGCCCCAGGAATAGATAAAAAAATAAATAGAAACTAGTTGACATATTTGAACAAACAGATGCTTCCCTGGACATGCTTAGCAGGCTATGCCTAGAAATCTGGAGGACAATTACTTGGCCTGAGTAGAAAAAATCCATGTTTATTCCCAACAGAGTGTGGAAATTATGGAACACTGTCACTAATGTCACACACAAGCAAAATCCTGCTGAAGATTATCCAAAACTGACTGGGGGCAGTACATGAACAGAGAACTCCCAGAAGTGTAAGCTGAGTTTAGAAGAGACAGTAACACAAAGATCATAGCCGATGTTAGATGGGTCCTGAAAGCAGAAAATACCAGAGGAATGCCTACCTGTGTTATAAAGGCTATTCAAAAGCATTAGACTGTATGCAGCACAGCAAATTTTGGCTAACCTTGAGAAGAATAGGAATCCTAGAATCCCTAACTGTGCTCGTGTGAAACCTATCCTTGGACCAGGAGGTAGTCCTCAGAACAAAGAAACACTGCACGGTTTGGAATCAGAAAAGCAGGGCATTAAGGTTGCATCCTTTCTCTGTGCCTTGTTAATCTATATTTGGGAAGCGGGACTTTATGAGGAGAAACATGGCATTAGGGTTGAAGGAAGACTCATTAACAGCCTGCACTATGCACATGATATAATCTTGCCTGCCAAAACTGAGGAAGACCTGAAACATTTGCTGCAGAAGATCAAGGAGTTCATCCTTTAATGTGGATTGAAACTCAACATTAAGAAAAAAAAACTATTCTCACCAGTGGGCCAGTTGGTAGCATCATGATAGGTGGATGGAGAAGAGATTGACATTGTTAACAATTTCAGCTTTCCGCTTTGATTCCACAATCAACACCATTGGCACCAGCAGTCAGGAAATCAAAAGACAAATTGCCTTCGGTAAGTCTGCTTTTAGGAACTGCTCCCGAGTACTGAAGAGTACATGTCAATCTGGATGCTAAGGTTCGCTAATCCAGAACATGATCTTCTCAATCACTTGCTATGCGTCAGAAAGCTGGAGAATGACTAAGGATGATAGAAGAAGAATTGATGCCTTTCAGTTGTGGAGCTGGAGAAGAGCATTGAACATATCATAGACTGCTAAGAGAACAAACATGTTTGTCATGGAGAGGGTGAAACCAATCTGTTCCTTGGAGGCAAAGATCATGAAGCTCTGTCTCACATACTTTGATCATGTACCAAAGATGAATCCTTGGAGAAGGACATCGTGATTGGAAGGGTGGAGAGACAACACATGAAGCAAGACCCTGGATAAGATGGATTGACACGGTAATGGATAATAGGGGTAGGTGTGTCAGAAACAGTGAAATTGGCTCAAGATAGAACAGGGTTCAGAGCTATTGTGCTGCTCGTTGTTGTTGTTGTTATGTGCCATCGAGTTGCTTGCAACTCATAGCGACCCTATGTATAATATCCCTAAACCCTGCTCTGTCCTGTGCCAATTGCATTGTCTCCAACACACCCACCCCGATTACTCCAGTCACTGAATCAATCCACCTCATCGAGGGGCTTCCCCTTCTGTGCTGTACCTCTACCCTCCCAAGCATGACATCCCCCTCCAAGGACTGGTCCCTCCTTGCAACATGTCCAAAGTATGTCGGACAAAGCTTCAGAATCTTTGCCTCCAAAGAACAGCCTGTTTTGACCCTCTCCGGGATGAACCTGTTTGCTTTCTTAGCAGTCCATGGTACAGTCAATACTCTTCTCCAGCACCACAGCTCAAAGGCATCAATTCTTCTTCTATCCTCCCTAGTCATTGTCATGGAAATTGCAGGGCACATGGAGGGAGAGGGATAGGAATCTTTACAGGCAGAGAAGCAGGTCCTCGGAAATCCCCGCCAAGCAGGTAAACGAGAAGAGCTATTGTGCTTAGGGTCACTATAAATGACAAGCGACTCAGTGGCACATAACAACAACAATAACAATAGATGTTATTATCTAGAATTTGTTTTATTTGTTAAGTCATGAGCTTAAAGAGAAAATCAATTTGTGGACACTTAAAATTAAGAGGTCAAGTATACAATATATGCTAAGTTAGTTGAGGACATCAAGTGTTATTTCTAGAACCAAATTTCCTTTCCTCACTCAGTTCTCCTCTTTGCTGAAGTTATGTGGTGGGAAAGAATATAAAAGCACTTTTTAAAAATTCCATTTACCTGAGTCTTATGGTCCACTTCTCAACTTGTCGGTCTTGGTAAAGTCACATCTAAACAAAGCACTAAGCCTCATTCAGCCGAAGACTGGTTCTGCAAAAAAGGGAAATACATTTTCTTGTAAATAGATCAAATGAAACCTGAAGATAAACAGCAGATTGGGAATTATGTGAGTAGTGAACTTGAATATTTCTACCTTTTGCCCTACTTTTCAATAATGTAGCCAGTGTATCTGCAGACCATACTGTCAAAAGACAAAAGCTTAAAAAAAATTTGTGGTTTTAGCGAAGGTTTACTGAAATGATAGGTTTTCATTTCTTGCTTCCCTCATTCCAAGACAAAAACTTTGAGCAAATCATTCAGAAGTTGGACTGAGAATGTTATCACCCCACATGTTTCTATGATCTTTGCGCTTCAACCCTTGACTCATTTCTCTAATTCATCATGTTGACTACTATTGCTTTGATGATGTCTGTGAACTCTTTGAACTTCCTCGTGCAGGATTTCTATTCATTTTGTGTTCTACATTTCTTCTTGATTTTTGTAGCAGCAGTACCATTGTTCTTATTAAGTCTGAACAGCAGGTTTTTTGAGGCAGTGAATCACACTGGAGGAGATTGTCCATCTTTCTCCCATGGAACAGCTCATGAGTTTGAACACCTTTCTGGATACATATTTCCTTTGATCCCATAATTCACTGAGACAACGCACTCCATCCAATTTAAATATTTCTAAAAAAATGTTTAGAAATCTCTGGTAGCTTCGTCCATAACGAGTTGCCCTTCTAACCCAAATGCTGCAACTTCAGCAGTTCAAATCCACCAGTGGCCCCCGAAAGGAGAAAGATGGGCAGTCTTTACAGCCTAGAACCCAATGGAGAAACCCTCAGAAACTATCACTATGAGACAGAATGGATTCAACAGCAGTGAGTGAAAACAAAGTCCTCTGACATTTCTTCCTAAGGCAATCAAAACTTCCTAAGATGATAACTGCTCCACTGTTGTATCATATCTAAACAGCTAACTTTTAACGTTCTGGTTTGGCTATAAAACAGAAGCCACTTGATTTGTTTCCTGAAAGATTCTATAAAGAAATAATATTTTCTATTCTTATACCCATTAAATTGTCTTCTAGTTCCTATTTTCATAACAAATACTTTCAGGCATCTAATTGACCCAAAACATCTCTGTGATGATGAATTTCTATTCTTTCATCAAAGCACTCATTTTAAAGTTTATTGTTTGGGTTTTTTAAATCCCATATCACTAGACCAGACATAATAGATTGTGTTCCTGGTTTGGCTGGCGCCTTCCCAGGCTCGTGGGAAGCTCTCCTAGCCAGAAGGCAGGAGCGTGGTAGTGGGAGTGCAGGAATCGTGGCAAGCTTTTGGAGGGGACTGCTTTTCCGGGAATGTGTTTGACGTGCAGGTTTGCTCTGTCCCTGGAGTGAGGCTAGCCAACCTGGGCCTAGGGTTTAAACCAGGAGGCAGCCTGAAGCCCAAAGGGCCCGAGGGCCAGGTTCAAATTGTCTTCCTGTCAAACATTCTTCTAGGTGGTATAGCACTGGTCTGTGCGTTGCTGTACAGAGGTAACTTGTGGTTGTTGTGATGCTGAAGCCTGTGACAGTGATGTGCCAATTGTGGTAATGGGCACCCATGGTGGACAGTGTTGGCTGGAGCTTCCCGACTAAATCAAGCCTGGAAGCAGGAGCGGCATCCACTTCCAAAATGGCTTGCCTCTGGAAACTCTATGTACGAACAGTTCTTAGGCTGTTCGTTCATAGGGTCGCTATGAGTCGTCTACGACTCGACGGCATTAAACAACAACAGCAACATTTTAGTTATTAGTCTATTAAAATTAATACCTCTGCACTTTTGCTGGTAATAAGCTAGTTATATAGAAAATACCTAATGCTCACAAAGTTTATTTTATTATTATTATTATAGTCTTAATATTTTGAAATAATCTACTCAATGCAATACATGTTGCCAGCAAGGATATCAATGGAAAGATGAACAAGGTCACACTTTTTAGGGACATCATAACTCCACAGTCCTGTTTGTTTTAGAGCACTTTGTGGATTCTCTCTTCTTTAAACAATTTCTAACAAATGTTATTGTACAATGCCAAAAAGGAATTATGAAAAGTGCAATAAAACAAAATAAGTTAAAAAGATAGTATCCCTACTCTCCTGGGATTTATTTTCTAATTGAGAAAGTAAAAGATGCACCAGGTGAAATGGTGAAACAGGGCCAGTCCCCCTTTTCTCAGCACTAGAAGTGTAAGGCGACATTGGCAGGCTAAATTAGCTTGTCACACAACCTCAGATCTTCATACTGGATGTTCCTTTCTATTTTTTTCTAAGTTCTATATTTTATAATCTGTAGCATTTTCCCATAATCCTTTATCAAACGTGTATGTCTTAGGTATAGCTTAGATCTTTCATCATAGTCCTCCTCTATAAATCATATAAATATCAAAATTATGTAAATCCTTCATAGCAACTACATGGCAGATTATAATCAAATAAGTACCTGCATCTTATCACCACATTGATAAGAAAATACAAAGGGCTCTGAAGCTGAATCTTGGAGCAGCTCCAGCTGCAGAACATTATTACTTTAGCAAGGACCCAGATCATTCCCTTAGTTTTGAATGGAAGAGTTCATTAATGTGGCATTTTGTAGCAATTTATTAAGCATCTACTTCGTGACAGTCACTGTCTCAGGAATAAAATGATAGGCAAAACAGTCTTTACTTTCTTTTGGAACATGCAATATATTAGTTGAAATAAAAATAATAGATACATAGTAAAACATGTAAAGCTATGAAAGAGCAAAGTAGATTGAGGGGACAAAGAATGATGGACATAGTGCTGTAGACAGGGTCTTCAAAATCTTTGAAAATTTTCTGTGTATGAACCTTTCTTTAATCTTTTTCCATCTCTCCCTATTCAGCCAGTAATGCATGCCCTATTTCAGATTGTTAATTGCAGTACACATAATGTCTGATCATACATTCACTTATTAAATCATCCCCTTCACCTATTCCAATACAGTGTTCATTAGCTACCCCTTCTTTTCTTTCTTTCCCCAACGCCACTCAGTGTCCCATAACCGTCTTAATTTTATGACAGTGGTCTTTTACAGTATTTGTCCTTTTGTGACTGAGTTATTTCACTCAGCATAATGTCCTCTAGACTTATCCATGCTGTATAGTTTTTTGTGAGTTCATTGTTTTTCAATGCTGTGTAATACTCCATTGTCTGAATGTACCACAATTTATCCATTCATTTGTTGATGGGAATTTGGTTTACACCCCTGGAGGGGAGGAATAATGAATAGTGATTAGCAAATATTTGGGTGGAATGAAGGGAAATGGAGAATATGATGAAATTTTTACTTGACAAGGTGAATAATGGTATTGTACAAGTGTATATGACGTTATAAGACAAAGTATATATGAACAATAGAATGAAAATGGATTTTTTTTAAATACTTTTAAAATAAATAAGAAATTAAAGCCATCTGTGGGGACAAAAAGTTTGAAAATGTAGCATTTGAGGGGAAACAAGCATAAAATCAAAGAAAGAGTCAGCCTACTAAAAGAACAAAGATGTGAAAATGAAGTTCAAAATTCATAGCAAACAAGTATTTTTTTTAATCTCTTTCTTGACTTGAGGACTCCGAACCTATCTGTTACTCCACAGAAGAAAAATGAACCAGTCCCCTCAGGTAAAGATTTATAGCTTCAGAAACCCTACTGGGCAGTTCTATTCTATCTACAGGGTTTCTATGAGTCAGATTTACAACAATAGAAATAGGATAGGTTATGACTTGACCCAATTATTTGACATCATTTCAACATAGACTATAGCTTACTTTTTAAAAACATAAAATTAACAGCCTATGAAGTGAAATGTTATAGTGATTTCCTATTAACAAGCCATCATCTCTATAATATAAAAAACCATTTATTGTAAGAACAGAAGGATAACTAGTAAGATATGTATAGGTCCAAAGAGGGAAGGGGAGGGAGCAGAGGAGGAGGAGAAATCACAGGGTCACAGAGTCTGGTGAGTGGAGGTCAGGAGTGAAGGAATTTTCCTAATACAATGGAGATCTAAAAAGATGGGAGTAATAGTAGGACTACTAGATAGATCAGTAGAGATTAATTTTATAAAACATAATTTATGGGAATGACCATAAGAAATACAATGTGAATTGGTGGGAAGAAACCAAACTAAAATTTTCAAAAACCAAACAGTTAACACCTTTAGCTTCTAAACAAGCAGGAGGCTGAGTCCACCTGGAGGCACCTCAGAACAAAGGTCTATCAACCATTGAAAACCCCATGGACCACTGCATTACTCTGATATACAGGGGTTTACCATGAGTCAGAGCCAATTCTATGACACTGGCTACATCAAAGAAGAGAGTATCTAAGTAAACTTACTCAAGACACCAGCCAGAGTGGTGAAGTTATACATGTACAGCTTTTTTTCTAGATGCATTAAGTTCTTTCTTTTCCTGAGAACTTATTGAGCAGTTGCTTAGATACATCATAGTTATAATAAAAAGAAAACTTTATTCATTCATTAAATTGTGACTCATGTATGTGTAAAGATAAAACTAACATACCCCCAAAACTACAGAAGTAAGCATGAGATGGTACAGTTATGGGCAGTCAAGATGAATAAGTTCAGAATTTTTTAAAAAAGCATTCAGCTGAATATATCTTAGGACTGAAAAAAATACATTAAATCTAACCTTTGCTTTATTTTTCTGTCCCAATTTATACAAAAAGCAGTTCAGTTACTGAGATGGTTAGTTTGGAGAAGACTCAGGAGGGATTTGATAAATGTGTACAAATATTTGAAGAACTGTCATGTGGAAAAGAAATTAGATTTGTTCAGTATGTCCCGAGAGAGAGAAGCAATAGAAAGATTTCACCACAATATAAAGAAGGACTTTCAAATAGAAAGAGAACTTAAGAGTCCTCCGAAGATGGCTCTTTGGGAGGCATGCTCCAGACCACATAGCTGGGACATCCTCTACAATGTCAACGGGGGCAGGAGAATCAAAGACTGAGATAGAGAGATGACTTACAAGACCATTCTAATACTGAAAGTTTATTCTTTTTTATCAGTGGGGGGGAAAGGCATCTATATTAATTTTAATAATACTATAGATTTTAAACTAATTCCTATCTTTATGAAAGAATATTTTCTGCTGTTATTTTTGGTTGCTTGGTTTTGGGGTTTTTTTGGTTTGTTTTTTGTTTTTACTGTAAGTTCTACAACTCTACATGTTACTTCTGGTACTTAATTGATAATAAATAATCCTCTCAAGCTCTGCTTTATTTCTTGCTTGTGGTTTCTAGATCTCCAGCCGTACAGCAACTACAGCTTCACAATTACAGCTTGTACATCTGCTGGCTGTACTTCAAGTGAGCCTTTTCTAGGTCAGACACTGCAGGCAGCCCCTCAAGGTAATGGGAAAAAAGCAATCTATCTATAATGGGGGGAAGAATTTTTGTGTGGTATATTGAAATGAATGCTTTCCTATTTCTTGAAAGGAAAGAGTAAAAAATTTAAAAAGTAGCCTAAGCTTGTGATCCCCGGTCTTCCTTGATCTACAGGTTACCTTCTAAGATAAATTTACATTAACCCTTGTAAATTTAAAAATATTCAGTTCTTCAAACCATTTAAAATTTTCTTTTGTACGGAAAAATATTTCTATTTGCCTATGAAATTCCTCCAAAATTAGACATTCACACAGATATTTGTGGAGTGCCTACTACATAGAAAGCACTGTGATGAGTGCTGGGGTTGAGTAATTATTCCCTACCTTGAAGACTTTACTAACAAGAATATTGGAATATGAAAAGTAATGGTAATAAAGAGAATAGGATCAGACTATCTAGATTAATCAGGGCGGGGAGAGATTACAACTCATTGAGCACATCAAGAAAGTTTTTACTTAGTAAATGAATGTTGAACTGTAGTGTGAAGAACAAGGATTTTGGCCAATACATAGTGAAGTGATATACTCTGAAATATGGTGGGGAATATAAATTATGACCCTTGTCTTTTAGGCTGATTGGCAATGTCTACTAAATTTAAAATGTAAATTTCCCTTGACAAAGCAACCCAGCAGTTGCATTTTCACTACCTATGCTTGAAAGAGTGGAGGGAGGGACTGTGCAGAAGAAGAAGATCCTGGAGGAGATGGATTGACACAGTGACTGGGGTAATGGAGGTGGGTGTGTCAGAGACAGAGATTGGCTCAGGATAGAGCAGAGTTCAGAGCTATTGTGCATATGCTGGCTATGAGTTGTAGTGGACTCGACAGCACATAACAATAACAACATGCCAGAAAAGTGAAAAAAAAAATGTCTACAATTACACAAAGAAGCATGTTTCAAGATGTTTACTGATGCACTGTTTGAGGCAAAATGCTGAGGGCAATCTAAATGGCCATGGGTTGGGGCATCTAAATTGCTAAGTAAATTCAGATATGTTCATGTTGTTGAAGTTCACACATCGGTTTAAAATATAAATAATTAAAAAGTGACAGTTTAGAAATATATTTAATTGACAGAACATTTTTAGATTGTGTCCCTGAATGATGTAAGGCTACTCAGAATTCTCAGCTGCTGTCTGTGGCTCAAGTCTACCCACAAATTCCTCAGAAAAAATGAAGAAAAAGAAAAAAGATCTAGCAACTCCTTCAGCCAAATCAACCAGTGAAAACTTCATGGAGCACAGGCTTACTCAGAAAAATATGGGATCACCATAAATTGGAACTAAATCAAAGTGGAACTAAGTCAAAACTAGAATTTTGAAATTATGCTATAAGTATAAGAAGCACACACAAAATGCCATTCATGTCTATAAGTAAATTAGTATATGTGCATAGGGAAAAGTCCTAAATGTATACACACCAGCTGATATCAATAGTTATCAGCTAGCTTTAGATAATGTAATTTACTTGACTAAGAAAAGTAGATTCTGTTTGAGTGAAAGTTTACAAATGTCATTTATTTTTTCAGACAAATATTCATAGCAATAATTACCATTACCTGATGCAATTAACGTATTACAATGTCTAAGCAAACCCCTCTTGTATTTTTGGTTTTACATCGTGTGGTGTGAAATTAATCACTACTGATCTATGTTCGCTATCCAGTGGGGATGTTATTTACTTTTCAGTGGGAATAAAAAATGCCTCTTAGCTTGTGTAAGCAATCAACTATTTTGTTATATCTTGTTATCTGCCTGTTTTCTATGTGAGGAAACTGAGGCATAAATAAGTTTTGAAACAGTAACATCATGTTAATTACCACAGTAGGGTCCTGAACTACTTGTCCATTACTCTTCTAATGAAAGGGATTGTTGTACCTCAGAATATTAGACCTGAAATTTCCTACCAGTAAATGGGGAATAAAATGGAAAATTCCACATATGGGGCATATGGCTCCTCACCAGGAATTCACTAATGATGTTTTCTATATAAAGAATGTTTCATGTCAAAAAGCTTAGTGTTCCTTTGAAAGGAAGAAACCAGCAGTGGATTTTTGGAAAGGTAAACTATCAAATGGATACTTTGATGATAATGGATAATTTCAAAAGGATCTATCAACCAGTTTGGGCTGAAACTGAAGCCTGATAAAATAACAACATCTCTTCCTCTAGTTTTCTCCCTAAATATATAGATTTAAGCACTTTGAAAATATGAATCTATTTTACCACTTTCTTCAACAAAATTTCTTGAAAGGGCTCAAACGTTAAGACCTAAAAATTATAGCTTTCAACAGTATAAGGGAGCATGAGATGAGAAAAGTGCTTGATTTCTTTTTAACTTTGTGCACCTTTCCTTGAACACAAATAACCATACAATAATAATAAACAAAATGGGCTTTCCTCTGTAGAAGAAACATGACTTTAAAATCCATTTCCTAAAGATCTAAGTGTCATTTGTAAATAAGTGATATATAAAGAAAATATAGTTTAAGCCGTAACCTGGGGTTTGTAAAATAAAACAAAATCTATAAAATTCAACTAGCAATAACATTAAGTACTGTTGGTACTATAAAGTGAAAACAAGTATGTAATTTCAAATTACTAACTCAATACAACTAATTATAAAATGGAATTGTGAGGTGAATCAGTCATGGTTTGAAGATCTGGCAAGCCCTGGTGATATAGTGCACTACACGAAGGAAGGCCTGCTAATCAAAAGGTTACAGTTTAAATGCACAAAATTATCAAAAGAAGAAAGATAGGCAGTCTCCTCTCTTAAAAATATACAGCCTCTGAAACTCGACAGAAGTTCACTATTAGATACAGTGACTTGGCAGTAGTAAAGGTTCCTTGGTTTGCTTTTTAAGTTGGATATGGAAAGAATGAAAGAAAACATGCCTTTGTAGCTACACTCACCACTGTTTATTTTCCCTTTGACAAACTGAGAATAGTTTTCTGCAATTTTATTCTCAAACTGTACTATTAGTCAAATAATGAGAATTGGAATTGGATTCTCACTTTCTCCTTTAAAATCACTGTCATCCCTGAGGTCTGTTTTAGAAGTAAATTATGTTAAATAGCCCAAACTTGACATTCAGAAAGCTTCACTTTAATATGCCAAGGATCATATAGCAGTATAATAATTTTATAAAGTTTATTACCTATAGACATTTAGGGAGATTCCTAAAAATTATTTAGACTTTATTTCATTCTAGAGACTGATTCCATAGAATAAATTGAAACTTGCTTAGCAATTTGTGAGAATAAATTTTTTTCACTTGTCTTTCTATTCCAAACCTTCAATCGCTACCTCAGTTAAGCACCTGGTGGACTTGAACCACATATTTTGGGTGTCAGCGTGACTCCTTACCACTAGATCACCAGTGCTTCCATAATTTCTGCTGTTGTTGTGTGCTGTTGAGTCTGAACTGACCCTCTTGCAAGTTTTCAGAGGCAGGAAATTCCATGGGAAAAGATTGCCCACCCTTCTCCCACTGAGCAGTTGGTGGATTTGAACCATGTGCCTTTGAGATTGCAAAACAGCTTCTTACTCAGGCCACCAGAGGTTCTCCTCAATAATTTACCTGACTCTAGTAATTTTTCTCTATCCCATATACTACATCCAAATTAATTTTCTCCTTGTACTGAGATAAGCACATCTCACAACATCTACCATCATAAAATAATCGCCTTTCCTTCAAGGAACAAAATCCCATTAAGCAAAACAGACCTTTCCTTTATCTTTTCTTTTGCTGATCAGTATTCTCCCCTGACATCCAGTTCCCCAGTCATGCTGAAGTGCTTTCAATTCTGTCCTACACCTCCTTGTGTGGGTCTTCTGTCTAGGTATCTTGTATATCTTCTCGCTGTGTGGACACCCCAAGGCTTTCTTAACAAAGTACCACTAGCAGTCGACTGTTGTTGTTATGTGCCGTCGAGTTGCTTGTGACTCATAGCGACCCTATATACAACAGCCCTAAACTCTGCTCTGTCCTGTGCCAATTGCACTGTCTCTGACAATCCCATCCCAATTACCCCAGTCGGTGAATCAATCCACCTCATAGAGAGCCTTCCCCTCCTGCACCATTCCTCCACCCTCCCAAAGCATGATGTCCTTCTCCAAGGACCGGTCTCTCCTCACAACATGTCCAAAGTATGTTAGACAGAGCCTAAGAATCCTTGCCTCCAAGGAGCCACCCAGTTTAATCCTTTCCAGGACGAATCTGTTTATTTTCCTAGCAGTCCTTGGTATCCTCAATACTGTTCTCCAGCACCACAGCTCAAAGGCATCAATTCTCCTCCTATCCTCCTTGGTCATTGTCCAACTCTCTGATGCTGTGAAGACCATGGCCTGTATCAAATGCACTTTAGTCTCCAGAGAGACACCATTGCTCTTCAGTACTCTGGAGAGGTCCCTAACAGCAGACTTACCCGTGGCAATGCGCCTTTTAATTTCCTGGCTACTGGTGCCAAGAGTGTTGACTGTGGAGCCAAGCAAACTAAAGCTGTGTACAATCTCAATCTCTTCACCATCACCCTGATGCTGTCAATTGGTCCAGTGGTGAGAATCTTTGTCTTCTTGACATTGAGCCTCAATTCATATTGGAGGCTGCAGTCCTTGACCCTCTGCAGGAGGTGCTTCAGGTCCTCTTCAGTTTCAGCAAGCAGGGTTGTGTCATCTGCATAACGCAGATTATTGATAAATTGTCCACCAATCTTGACCCCACATTTCTCCTCATAGAGCCCACCCAGCCTCCTGGATAACCTGTTCTGCATATAGGTTGAAAAGGTATGGAGATAGGATGCATCCCTGGCGTATGCCCTTCCCAATTTTGAACGATGCAGTGTTCCCTTGCTCTGTTCTGACGACTGCCTACTGGTCCAAGTATAGGTTTCACATTAGCATGATCAAGTGTTCTGGGATTCCCATTCTTCTCAGAGTCAGCCATGGTTTGTTATGATCCACACAGTCAAATGCCTTTGCATAATCAATGAAACACAGATAGACATTCCTCTGGTATTCCCTGCTTTCAGCTAAGATCCATCTAACATCAGCTACAATATCCCTAGTACCACGACCCCTTCTAGACCCAGCCTGAACTTCGGGTAGTTCTCGCTGATGTGCTGTTCCAGTCGCTTTTGGATAATCTTCAGGAGAATCTTGCTTGCATGTGAAATCAGTATTATTGTTCTGTAGTTTCCACACTCTGTTGGGTCACCTTTCTTTGGGATAGGAACAAATATAGATCCCTTCCAGTCAGTTGGCCAAGTGGTTGTTCTCCAGACTTCTAGGCACAACTTGGTGAGCACGTCCAGGGCAGCATCTGTTAGCTGAAATATGTCAATTGGTATACCATCTATTCCTGGAGCTTATTTTTTGCCATTTCCTTCAAAGCAGCTTGAACTTCTTCTTTCATCACCATAGGCTCTTGCTTATATGTTGTTTCATGAAATTCTTCTGTGTCTGCCAATTCCTTTCGATACAGTGACTCAGTATATTCTTTCCATCTTCTTTTAACACTTCCTGGATCATTTAACATTCTGCGGAAAGCATCCTTGATTATAGCAACTCGAGGTTTGAATTTGTACGTCAGTTCCTTGAGCTTAATAAATGCTGAGCGAGTTCGGCCCTTTTGATTTTCTGACCCCAACTCCTAGCACATTTCATTGTAATATTTTGCTTTCTCATCCCGTGCTGCCTTTTGAGATCTTCTATTCAACTCTTTAGTATCTTGAATTCTTCCTTGTGCTTTGGCTTCGCTGTGCTCCAGTGCAGTTTTCAGAGTCTCTTCTGACATCCATTTTGGTCTTCGCTTCCTCTTCTGTCTTTGCAATGGCCGTTTGCAGGTGACTAGAACCAAAATACTTTTCTCCCAGAATTAGAGACTAGAAATCTGAAAGCATGTTTTCAAGCAGGGTCCTGCTCCTTCTAAAAGCTCTAGGGAAGAATATGCCCTTGTTCCTTCGAACTTCTGGTGCCTTCCATCAATCTCTAATGATCCCATTGTAACTTGTAGCTGCACCACTCTAACCTCTGCTTCTTTCTAAATAGAATTTTATTATCTGCACTTCGCTGTCTGAGTCAGGCCTCTTCATAGAAGGATACCAGTTACTGCATGTAGAATTCACCTAAATTCAACATACCTCATCTTAATTCATTATTCTGACAAGAAGTCCATCATCAGATAATGAGATAACTGAGATGCCAGTGGGAATGTCTTGGCAGGAATACTCTTCAGTCCACTATACTCACTTAGCTAACTCCCTCTTTTTTAAATATCTTCTCTTGTATAAATCTTTCCCTAGGACTATTCTGTTTTCTTCTTTTCCTCACATCGCCCCACTAGTCTGTGTCAGGTGCTCTTTGTAAACATTCTAGTAACACATTATGCTTTCTGCTCCCATTGTATTTATCCTAATGTATTATTTTTGTCTTCATCTTTTTTAATCTTAAAACCCTTGAAGAGTAATAATGATACTCTTTCTTTTCATGTATACAGTGCTAAACACAGAAAATTGCACATAAAAATAAATGGAATGCTAAATTAATAAATTAGCATGTAGTATGTAGTTTGGGAGCTCTGGTGGCCTAGTGGCAAGAAGCTGTGTTGCGATCCCGAAGGCACACAGTTTGAGGCCACCAGCTTCTCTGTGGGAGAAAGATAGGCAATCTCCTCTCGTGTGACTAACTGCCTCTGAAAACCCTCTGGAAGGTCAGCTATGGGTTGGTCCTGACTCTGTGGTATACAACAACAACAATATATGTCGTTTGGAAGCCAATGCATACTTGATGTCGGTTGATACAAAAAATGGTCTCTTCAATATATTTCCAGAGAGTGTCAATGCATAAAAGAAAAACTGGGTTTTTCTTTTTTAGCTAGAATGATGATGTGTGGGGAGACAAGAAATGGATGTAATATTTCATGGCACTTAAGATCAATTTAAAATGTTTCCACTAGACATATTTCTTTCCCAGTAGGCATTGTCCCTAAATTGTGTGAAAAGCCTTTTGACTACTAACTTAAAGTTTGATTGTTTGACTTCACCCAGAGACAATTAAAAGAAATGTCCTGTGATCTGCTTCTAAAAGATCATAGCCTTAAAATTCCAGTAGTATAACATTCTCCTCTGAAACACATGAGCTCACCAGTAGACAGAACTCATGAAAAGACAATTGGTTTTGGTTTTATTTGTCATAGACTCTCTAGGGGTTTCCTTCTGGCCTTCTCCTTCCATGGATTTCAGCTAGTTTTCCACCACAAACACCACCAACCTCCACCATGGTCCTAGATTATTTCCAAAACTACCAACCATTCCCTTCCCTTGAGCTTCCTCTTTATTATACAGAATAGGATTTCTAGTGTCCATGTGAAGCTCAGACTGTGGTGGGACTAGCAAATTCCTCAGAGTAGACACATCAAGACATTAAAAGTTTGCTTTACTCTACTGAAGACTTCTTGCAACTTCAAGTTGATATCATCTCCACATCATAATTCAAGTATAGCAGTTATTTTGCACATCTTGAAAGTCACCCCATCAATCAAACCAATGGTCACTTATTACCAGCCTAAACACAGCTTTTTTCACCTTATGTAAGCATGAAACTAAATTTTATTTCAAATTGGAAGTAAATCCAAAACGTTGCTTCATTTTATTTTAATAGCTCCCCTATTTGACTCCAGGTCTACTGGCCACATTGACTAGTTTAAATTGGAAACTAGGCAACAGCTTTTTCGTGCCTTGTTATTGTTTAAGTGCATGCAGTCAGCTCTGGCTCATAGAGAATCCATGCACAATGCAGTGAACTCTGTTTCAGCCCCATAATCTCGGCTCTCCTTCACCTGTTGTTGAAGTCATTTTGTGAATTCATCTCATTGAGAATTTTCCTCTTTTTCACGACCCTCTACTTTTCTAGTCATGATATTCTTCTCCAAAGACTGATTCTTCCTAATAATATGGCCAAAGTATATGAGCTAGTCCTACCATTCTTCTGAGGAGCATTTGAGCTATGCTTTTATTTCCTTTGTGTTCTGTAATACATCCTGCAAGAGGGAAAAGACATGACTACAGGAAGCAGATTATGATTAAGACTTGATATATAGGTCTTGAGTCAACAAATTAATATCATGTTTAAATCAAAATTCTGATTAATTGGTTGAGTCATCTGACAGCTGTTGGCATGGGAAGCTGTGCATGTCCACTGTGATTTGTGGGGTTTCTAAGCATCAAGCATAGATGAGCTCCTAGAACAAAGGGAGCAGCCATCCCCTCATGAATGCCTTGATCCTTCGAATGTCTGTATGTTAAGGTCATTTAGAAATCTGTCCTCATTCTTTAAAGATGCTGCTAAATAAACTGTATTTTTCTTTTTTCTTCCGAAAAAAATCTTAACCCTGCAGAGTAATTTACACCTAAGTAATGAGCAATCAAAAACTTTAAATTCTGAGGACTTTAGGAGTAATGTGAATATAGTGCATAATGCACCAGGCTGCTAACTGAAAGGCTGGTGGTTCTAATTCACCCACTGCTCCTAGGGGAAACTATGAGTAATCTCCTCCCATAACGATTCACAACATCAGAAACCCTAATGGAGGGTCTCTGCTCTGGTGTCCTGGTCAGTAAAAAGTCGAACTCCTAATTCAAAGACCATGCCTCTCTGATGGTTCAAAATTATCATGAGCAATCTCCTCCTTTGTGCTTAAGAGTCGCAAAAAATCAATGGAGAGTCAACTATGAGTCAATTCATTGCAGCAGCAATGAAGTGTTTTGGGTTGGTTCTATTTTATTTTTTTTAAGTTATGAATTAGAACTGATTTGATAGCTGTGGTACATTAATATTGAAAAGTGTTAAAAAGCAGCAGAAGAGAGTTTATGTGTCTATTCAGATCATGTCTAAATAACATCATAAAGTAGAAAGGTTGATATTTCATCTCTCTAGGTTTCTCATCAATATAATTTGTGCATCTGTAAGAGTATTTGAATATTTAATGCTGAATCATGGATATATGTGTTTATTTAATTTAATATACAGAAGAGTATTTTTTTTATTCTATTGCAAAGACTAGGGAGCTTACCATGGTATTTTGGAGAGTTTTAACCTTTTCTCCCACCACTCCCTTGATGCAGGTTTCTCATTGAAAATTTTGCTACAATTTTCATATAGATCTATTTCTATCTGTATGTGTATGTAAATTTTATACTCAGCAAAGAAAAATCAATTTCTTTTAAAATGATGAAAGTATCCTGGCATTTTAGAGTCTTCATAAAACATCTTCTTATGGCTTTCTACAAATGATACCATCTTATATTGTCCCAATACTTTCTTCTTCTGAAGACAAGTTATATATCTTTTTGAATCTGTAATACTTGTTATTTCTGGAAGATTTTCCAGAGAAACTTGCTGACCTTCTACTTGAGATACTAGATGCTCTTGATTTATTTGTTTTTCTCTTTCTTCAACACAAACAACCTTTTCTATAGAAATGCCTAGACTGCTTAATATAATATTGGTTTACAATAAATTAATTAATTCACTTATTAGTAATCACACTGTCCAACAAAAATACATTTGTAAATAAGAAGACGGCTCCTACTCTCTTAGAACGTGTCTTATATTGAAAAGAGAGAAATGGAAATTTCGAATAGATGTTAAGAATTGTGTATATGAAGTACAAGAGAGTGCACTAGCCCAGATATATGCATTTAGGGCCCTTACCGGTTGAGCTATGGTACTGGAAAAGAGTATTGAATGTACCATGGACTGCCAAGAAAACAAGCAGATTCATCCCGGAGAGGGTTAAACCAGGTTGCTCCTTGGAGGCAAGGATTCTGGGGTTTCGTCTGACATACTTTGAACATGTTGTAAGGAGGGACAGGTCCTTGGAGAGGGACATCATGCTCGGTAGGGTGGAGGGCAGGTGCATGAGTGGAAGGCCCTTTATGAGGTGGATTGATTCAGTGACTGGGGTAATCGGGATGGGTGTGTCAGAGACAGTGCGATTGGCAAAGGACAGAGCGGAGTTTAGGGCTATTGTACATAGGGTCGCTATGAGTCACAAGCGACTCGACGGCGCATAACAACAGCAGTTATAGTTGCTGTCCAGTTAGATCCTTCTTATGGTGACCTATGTACAACATTCTGCTCAGCCTTGTGCAGTCTTCATGATTGCTGGAATGCTCTAGCTCACTGTGTTTACCGTATTTTGAGTTTCTTCTAACTTAGGATTCCTCTTCCAGTACTATAACAAATAGCAGTCTATTGTGATTCATAAGATTTCCATTGGCTAATTTGTGGAAATCGATTCCCTGGCCTTTCCTCCCCATTTTTCTTAGCCTTGATGCTCCACTGGGCCTGTCCTTTTTGGGTGAACCTAGAGGTATTTGAAATACTAGTAATCTAGTTTCCAGCAGCATAGCAACATGCAAGCTGACAGATGGATGATAGATTCCATATATAAACAATTGTCATTGTGGTGGTTCCAACTCACAGCTGTTTACACAGAGATATTTGAAAGTAAGATACTGAATGGAGATCCCCTAGGAAGAGAATTGATTGAAAGACTAGAGGCAAAGAAAAAAGTCAAAAGGAAGGAAGAAAGGCCAATGTAAGTCCTTGAGATACTATGATGTTTTGAGGTCCATTGAAAGTATCCAGTCAATGAACCCCAAAGGAGCAGCCAGAGAGAAAGGAGGAAAACAAGCTGATCACGTCTCCCAGAAGCAAAGCGAGATAAGGTTTATTTTCCATATTGTGTAATTCCTGTAAATGTTATAGTTACTTTCAAAATTCCAGATAAATAAGGACCAGAGTTTGAAATCCCTGGATAGTCTCTCAGGCCTTATGTAAATGAGATTTCAGATGACAACCTACATGAAAGAATATCCATGTCATTTGGAATTCACTTTCTACAGTTAATTGAAAAATAAACTATTCAAAACAATAAGGAAAATATGTTTCACTTCAATTATATATTTCACCACCAAAGTACGTAGAATGTATTTTTTTATTTAAAAGAATATATTTATAAGGAGATAAAAATATTTGAGTTTGTAAGAGATTCACTTGTGAGCTATGTGACATTCATGGTAAATTTTAATTAAATGTAAAAGCATACTTCTCAGTATATAGCACTGATGAAACTTGCCAATTCATTGGTGGTTTATAATGTCAATTTCTGTTAACCACCCAAATAATTCTTTACCCAAACTTGAGGAACTTTTTTGGCTTAGTGGTAAGGAATTGTGCTACCAGCCCAAATATATGCAAGTTGAAGCCACCAGGTGCTCTGTGATAGAAAGATGGGATTCTCCTCTCATGTGATTTAATGCCTCTGAAAAATCTACTGCATGGTCAACTGTGGGTGGGTTCAAACACAAAGATATACAACAAATGACCATCCATTAGTGTTGTTTATGAGTTTAGAGAGTTTAATTTTTTTTTCTTCCCTTCCTCAAATATTTAGACTTTTAAAGCTATTAATAAGGTTATACCACAGACTACCAAAATAAGAAACAAATCCATTGTGGAAGAAGGTCAGCTAAAATGTTCCTTAAAACTAAGCATGGCAAGACTTTAACTTGTGTATTTTGGGCATGTTATTGGGAGGAACCAATCTCTGAAGAAAAACATAATGCTTAGAAAACCAGAGTGTCAGATAAAAAGAGGAAGATCCTCAATGAGATGAACTGAAACAGTGGTTGAAGCAATGGCTTTAGCATAACTGAGATTGTGAGATTGGCAAAGGATTGACCAATGTTTAGTTTGTTGTATACAAAATCATTGAGTCAGAGTCAACTTGATAGCACTTAATCAGAACACCGATGGAATAATGATGTCAAAGGCCCAGGTATATTTCAATCAAGCTATGATCTTTTCAATTGTTATGTTGGACAATGACTAAGGATGACAGAAGAAGAATTGATACCTTTGAGTTGTGGTGTTAGAGAAGATTATAGAATACCCTCTAGACTGCCCAAAGCACTCATATCTCTTGGAGAAAGTGCAACAGGGGTGTTTTTGGAGGCAAAGATGGTGAAGCTTTGTCTCACATATTTTGGACATGTTGGTAGGAGGGACCAATACTTAGAAAAGGATATTATGCTTGGAAAGACCAGTGAAGTAGTGGCTGGCCTTCAGGGAAATTGACTGACAAAGTGACTGTACCAATGAGCTCAAATATATCAGAGATGATTAAAATGGCACAGAATATGGCAGGGTACAGATCTGTTGTTCATAGGGTCACTATGAGTCATAGTCAACACAACAGCACATAATTAGAACAATAATGTGTCTGCTATTTGTCAATGCCCTACTACAGACTTTTGGATCTGTAAAATGTAAATTAATTCATATTTTTAATTCATCATGAAATAAATACTGAGCATGATACACTAGGGTGATATTAGAAATCAAGTGGGTAAGTGAATATATATATATATTTCTATATGTGGGGTGATTGTGTCGCTTCTGTCCTAATAACAAAAGTCTGTTGTGTTATTTTTTCCAGGAGTTTGGACAACACCTCGACACATTACAATAAATTCTACAACAGTGGAATTATATTGGAGTGAGCCAGAAAGGCCCAATGGTCTTATATCTCAGTATCTCTTGAGACGTAATGGATCCTTGGTTTTTCTGGGTGACAGTGAGAAGTTTAGTTTCATTGATAAATATCTGGAGCCTGATAGCAGGTAAAAAATAAAACTTTATCAATCATCCGGTCAGATATTTAGATTTGAAAGGAAGATGAGAAATAGTATCGATATGATTGAAACAGTAGTTCAGTCAACCAACCAAACAATCCATCAATCAATCTATCCATTCTGATGATATCTTTAAATCAATTTCAGATGTCAAAAACCTAAATCCTAAACCATTAAACTAATTTTTATTACATAAAATTGCTTAAAATGTAAATAAACATTAATATATGCAAATGAAATTTGAAATCCTAATAATTTTTATATGTAAATATATCTAAAAAAACCTACAAAATGATCAGATTATCTTAAAATAACGGATTTTGGAAACTAGTAAGAAAAGATGATGTAAAGAGGTTTGTTTTGCATTAGCCAGTTTTTGCCTGGTAAAATGTTCTCTCTAATTGCTACTCTGCAAATAAGCATGAGAAGTTTGGGAGGAAAAAAATTCGTGTATTTGTAATTCATTCACTTTACTTTCTCAGAAGAGACAAAATATATTTTAGATCAGCACACGTTTTATTATAGAAAGTTGTTGTTGTTGTTATGTGCCGTCGAGTCGCCTGCGACTCATAGCGATTATAGAAAGTAGAGATCAATTTAATTTTATTGTAGAGAGTAGAGATCAATTTAAAAACACTTTTCTATAAATATAATTCCCTGCACTCCAACCTATTTAAAAACAGATTAATGTAAATCCTCTACAATCTACTCATAAATTTCAAGACTTTCTTAAAATCTTTAAGAAAAGCTGTAATTACTTTTGCTGAAATGAGCCATTGAGTTAATTCTGGCTCAAAGAAACCCTATATGACAAAGTGGAATTGCCTCTTAGGACTTCAAGAGTATAATCTTTGTGGGAATAGAGTACTCGGTTCCTTGTCCCAAAGGGTAACTGCTGAGTTTGAACCTTTGACTTTTGAGTTAGCCACCTACCACTTAGCCACCAGACCTAGAAATAAATACAAAATTAAAAGGGACAAGGAAGAATGAAAATCTGGAGAGAATACTGTCTCGTGCTGGAAAATCTGAGATCTATTGTGAAGTTTCTGAAAGAATAAAGGATTGACAATTTGCCACAATTTTAAGGCTTAGCAATAAATAGAGAAACAAGCAAACTTCATTCAAGTCCCTTGTGCTTGCCTTATCACAATCATTTTGTTTTGCTTTGCTTTACATCTAGGTATGTTTACACATTAGAAGCCCAAACTGAAGGGGGTAACAGTACTAGTGATGATTACATAATACAAATACCTGTATGGACACCAGAAGAAATCCATTCTCCATATAATATAACAGTAAATGGACCTGATTCCATATCTGTGGCTTGGACCAAACCAGGTGAGTAATTAAAGTTTTTCTCACATCTCTTCCACTCTGTGTTCTTGTGTATGTGTATGTATATGTGTTTTTGTATATGTATGTGTGTGTGTAATATTTTAGAGAAAATTAGAGCAGAAGATGGCAATGTGAATCTAGTAATTGAGAAAGATACTGTCTGTCTCCTGGATGAATATTAATAGGGTAATCACAAATTGTACTCAGCATATAAATGCATATGCATGCACAGATCTTTATATCAATGTAATGATTTTTTTTTAAGTATCACTGACTAAGATTCTAGCTTTACTCACACACACACACACACACACACACACACACACACACACACAGCTCCAAGCTCTTTAGGTTGAATTACCTTTAGCGTTCATTTGCACAGAACTCTAGATGGGCTCATTAGTGCCATAATATCCATCCCTCTGTTATGTTGTAGACGAGGAATTTGGAAAGACACTAACTCTCTGTCATGGACCTTGAGTTGAGATTGGTTATGGTAGTATTTTATCTCTCCAAGTTGTGTATCCTCCATCAAACCACTTAGACAATGGTGGGTTCTTCCCGTGATTTAGTGTCTTACTATATTTTGATGTAAGCAAGGAGATGGTGAGATTGGCACAGGACAGAGCTGAGTGTAGGGCTGTTGAACGTAGAGACGGCACATAACAGCAACAACAAGCCCAGTAAAATCTTAACTCTATTAATAGTGTAAGGAGTAAAGATTAGAGTAAGGTATGTTTGCTTTTTCTGTTGATAAAGAGGCACCAAAAATGTTTGTTTTGTTAAAATTTAAAACTGTGGAATGGGTTCAATTAATTTCAAAATACCTAATTTTAATTTTCACATCTAGTTTTTAAATGATTGGTATGTTCAAGTCCATCATTATAACCACTGTGTATTCAAGTAGTTTGCAACCTGGAGAGCTCATTTTAGTGTTCCCATCAGAATAATTTAGCCAAACTAAAACTTGGCTCTAATAATTGATTAACAGAGTCATTTTGTCCATTAGTATATTGATGCCATAAAATAAATAGCACGGCCATGTTTTTCACAGAATTAAAAAGAATCTCAGTCAGAGAATGTAAGCTGGCCATAAATGAAAGGCAGAATATATGGGTCTTGTTGGGTAAGGCAACTGGTTTGCGTTAGTAGTGTGGACGTACCTGCAGATGCTCAAAAGAATAGCCTGGTCAATTGCTACCACAAAGATTATATGCAACGTAAAAACTCTGTGATGCAATGTTACTCTGTAAGATGCAGTAATTAGCTAAGAATCAGAATCAACTTGATGGCAGTGGTTTTGGTTTCTGGATTTTTTGTTGTTGTTGCTAGTTGCCATGGAGTCCACTCCAACTAATGATAATGTTATCATTAATGTTACACGCAAGAATGAAATATTGCTCAATCATGCTCTTCATGATTGTTGATACGATATAATCCATTCTTTCTTTTACATTTTCGTGTGTGTGTGCGTGTGTGTGTGTGTGTGTGTGTGTGTGTGTGTGTGTGTGTGTACCATCAAACCATATCTGACTGGTACAGGAGGAGATTGCCCTTCCTTCTCTAGCAGAGCATCTGGTAGATTCTAACCATGTACCTCTGGGATTGCAGTGCAGCTTCTTG
>NW_006399840.1:6825537-6859031 GCF_000299155.1 Elephantulus edwardii | reverse complement strand
TTTTTTAATTGAGATTTTAAAACAAGTTTATAGAGAACTTGGATTTCCACTCATTCATTATTGAACATTTTCCTCCCTACTCACCCTTCCAGTTTGTTTTTCTCTTGGATAAAAAAAAAAAAAACACAAAAATTCTTTCATTGTTGCACAATTTTCTCCCCCTACCTGAGTCCACTTTGCTATGCAGCTCTTATTTAAGACTGTTGTCATGCAAATAATACCTAATCATCTATTCCTTTTAAACAGTTCTTTCCCTCATCTGTTTCAATGCAGTGTACATTATTTATCCCCTTTTCTTAGTTTTTCCCCAAACCCCATGTCAGTCCTGTTTTATAACAGTGGCATTATGCAATGTTTGTCTTTTTTGGCTGAGATATTTCACTCAGCATAATGTCCTCTAGGGTCACACATTTTGTATAATATTTTATGAGTTCCTTGTTTTCAGCACTGTATAGTATTCCATTGTGTGAATATACCACAATATCACTATCCATTTCTTTGTTGATGGGCACTTGGATTGTTTACATCTCTTCACTATTGTGAACAATGCAGCAATAAATATAGGTGTGTATATATCTATTTTGGTGGGAGTTCTGATTTCTTTAGGGCATATTCTTAGTAGTGGAATTGCTGGGTCAAATGGTATTTCTATTTCCAACATTTTGAGAAAGTGCCATACAGCCTTCCATGGTGGTTACACCATTTTACACTCCAACCAACAGTAAATAATGGTTCCAGTTTCTCCACAACCTTGTCAGTATTTGTTGTTTGCTGTTCTGTTGAATTCTGCTATTGTTACTGGATTGTTTTCGCTCTAATCCATTCTTACAGCCGCTATATATTTAAGTTCCTTCTATCTAAGGAGGCTTGTATTTCAACACTAAATGGCTTGCCTCTGGAAACTCTACGAACATGGAGAAATGATGAAAGTTATACATAAATGTTCAGGTCTTTCATTCATAGGGTCACTGTGAGTCATCTATGACTCAATGACACTTAACAATAACAACAACAACATAGAGAGAACTCTGTTGGCCTAATGGATATAAATTTATGCTACCAAGCCAAAGGTGGCTGATTTTGATCTGCAACCTTCAGGTCTGGTTTTAATTGTTTTGGTCACACATTCTTCCAATTGGTATAACACTGGCCTGTCCATTTGCTGTACAAAGGTAACTCATGATTGCTGTGAAGCTGAACACTGTGACAATGACGTGTCAAATATGATAATGGTTACCTGTGGTGGACAGTGTTTGGTGGAGCTCCCCACTTGAAACAAACTTGGAAGTAGGAGTGGCATTCTCTTCCAAAATAGCTTGCCTCTGGAAACTCAGTGAAAGTGGAGAAATGAAAAAAGTTATACAATTGTTCAGGTCTTTCATTCATAGGGTTGCTATTAGTTGCCTACAACTCAACGACACTTAACAACAACAACAACAACATGAGATACTAGAGTCTGCTGTAATTTGTAGATTTCTTGTTAACTAATTTTTAGAAACAGCCAGGCATTCTTCTTCATCCAGTTTAATTCAGAAGTTCTATTAAACCTGTCACCATTACTGACCCTGAATTTATTTGACATCCTGGTGACATAGTTTCTAGCATTATACCAGTATGCTAACCATTACAGTAAGACAAAATGGCTCTGATTATTGACTTCATTATCTAAGATCAAGGAGAGAAGGGACTTTAGTTGCTTGAATTTACAAAAGAAAATCTGTAAGAACTTTCTAAGTAAAGAAAAATTTAAGTTGCTCTAGGAGATTAAATATAAATGATTCTATCTGCCTTTGTTTGAAAAAATGCAACATATTAAATTGGACAAACAGAAAGGAATAATGAATAGCGCTATAACACAAAGTGCTCCAATCGTTCTCTAAGTTTTAGGAGCACAGGTAATCTTGAACTTTGTACTTTATTTCAGTGGAGGAAAAAATATATTTTCTGCCTTAAAAATATGCAAATGTAGAACCACCCTTCTGGAGTGGATTTCTGCTTCTATGAAATGGTATTGCTATCTCACAACTGTTATACATTCACTCTGGAAAATAAAATGATGTAGGATACAGCCCATCTGAGACCATATTCTGTTTCCTGATCCACACCTGGGTCTCTTACTCACAAAGAACAACAAGCCGAAGTCCAGGATGGTAAGCAAGGTTGATGATGGCCTAGTCAACTGTTTGGGAAATCCAATGGTTCCTCAAATCATCTGCTATTTTAACATGTATATGCACCTAGATGGCTTTTGCTGATCTGAAAACATCAAATTCAGTGCAGATTTTAAAGTATCTTCTTCTTAGAGTAACTAAAGTAAGATGAAAAGGAAAGTCACAATTCTTATCTCAGTGTTTTCACATATTAACTGTAGATGTTATTGTGTACCATAGAATCAGAACTGACCCACAGCAGACCCTCCAGTGGTTTGAAGCAGTTAATTGCACAGGAGGAGATTGCCCGCCCTTCTCCCACAGAGCGGCTGGTGGTCTCACTTGCCTACATGATTGCTTAGGTTGTTAATTTTGTTGGCAAGTGCCATTTAGTAGAGTACAAATCGCAGAGACCCAATGCACGACAGATCTGAAACTTGTCCTATCCTGTGCCATCTTCATTATTTCTGACATACATGAGCCCATTGCTGCAGTCACTATGTCAATTCATCTTATTGAGAGACTTTCTCTATCTCACTGACCCTCTACCTTTCTAAGTGTTATGTCCCTCTCCAAGGAATAGCTTCTCCTAACAACATGCACAAAGTATGTGAGGTGATGATGCATTGTCACCTTTGCCTCCAAGGAGCATTCTGGATGCTCTTTCTCTAGGACATATGGGTTTATTCTTTTGTCAGAACATTCAGTACTCAACTTCAACATAGTCTTCTCTGTCATTCTTATTCATTATACAGCTCTCAAATGCATAGCAAGTGATTGAAAAGACCATGGCCTGAATCAGGAGTATTGTTGTCTTCAGACTGACATCATTACTCCTCAGTAATTTGGAGAGATCCATGATAGTCTTATCTCCTGATTTCCGCTACCACAGGTGTTGATTATGGATCCAAGTAAAATGAAATAGTTGACAATTTCAATCTTTTCTCCATCTCTCATGATGATGCTTATAGATCTAGTGGTGAGGATTTTTGTCTTCTTGATATTGAGATATAACACATATTGAAAGCTGTAGTCTTTGATCATCTGCAGCAAGCACATCAAGTCCTGATCACTTTCAGCAAGCAAGGTTATGTCATTTAGATAATGTAGGTTGTTAATGAGTCTTTCTCTGATCCTGATAACCTCATTCTTCTTCACAGAGACCAGCTTCTCAAATTATTTTCTCAGCATACAGATTGAATGAGTATGGAGAAGGATACAACTCCAACAAAAACTGTTCCTGATTCTGTAGATTGTTGTTGCTGTTGTGTGCTGTTGAGTTGGAACCGACTCATAGCTGACCCTCCAGAGGATATTCAGTGGCAATTCCCCTTCCTTTTCTCATGAAGCAGCTAGTGAATTCAAACCATGTGCCTTTGTTATAGCAGCACAACCTCCAGGCCACCAGAATTCCCTGAAACTGTAGGTATTGACTATTATTGTTGGCAAATAAATTTTTATCTTTTGTTGGCAAATAAATTTTTATCTTTTGTTATTTATTTAATTTTTAAAATGTGTTTGTGCCAATACTCACTTGGATCCCTGCAGGCTTGAGTTAAGAAATTTTCAAGATTTTTCAGCTTCGTATTTTTTCTAACTTAATTCAGCATTTTATGTTTAATGTTTCCATATAGCGGAGGACCATTATTGAATGAAATTTTTTCTTGTTTAATATAACCTTAACTCTTACCTACCTCAGGCTGTGTAGAAATTCTTCACTGTAATCCAGCCTACGGGATATTGTGGAAATGCTTTACACGCTAACTTTTACCATTTAACCAATGGTTAATAAATCTATAATATCCAGGCCTGTCAATCTTTTCGTTTCAGACGCACAAAATCCATTACAGAGACCCTGTAATATATGGAAAGATTAAAATCTTAAATTAAACTTTTTTCCTGGTGCCTAGAAGGATTTTGAACTCAGTAAACAGGCTGATGATTTTGACTTGTGTATAATCTACAGTTGATTTTATTGGAAAATACCACATGCTGTGTTTTGATTTGGATAATAAAAACATTTTCCTTTCCTGAGTAGTCACAAATATATATTTTAAACAGAAAGAAAACAGGTTTGTTATAAGTATAGTTTGTTGATTTGCTCACAGTCAAGAAACTTCTAGGTACACATCCTTTGTCCTTAACATCATGACATGATTACATCATGGGCAGAGTTAAACAATGTCCTGAAGAGTCCATACTGACACTCCCTGAACCTGAACTAGCATTTAAAACCACCTGATAAATGTGTTTGAAGATAGATTTACCAAAATACAATCTCATGAGGTGTAGTCCAGGAGCCTAGATCTTTTTAAAACTTACCAGATGAGTTTGGATAATTACTACCTATTTAGTAACCATGGATCTTATATATCAAGATAGGTGCTTAATTACAATAATTCTCTGACAACATGCATCCAATCAGTTTCTTTTGAATGCCTAAAGCCAACATAGCAGATATGCTAATTATAATTCGTTATGTGGCCAGCATGACCTTAAGCAGGCAGGTTACTGGAAGAGGGACCAGTTCATGTAAGCATCAACTTGTACGGCAATAGAAAAATCACCTAGGTAATTAACTAGGCTTTTGGATTTTTGAATAATTGTTTTAATACTATCTTAAAATTGCACAGCGTGTGTATAGACTGAATAAATGAGGATATCTAGGGGCAAGAGTAACTGCTACAGTAAGAGCAATATTTGTCATATGTGCCATTTGTTAAATCCCTACTACTGGCACTTACTAGACATCTGAAAGTTGGACAAAGTACTGAATATCCCATGGACTGACAAAATAACAAACAGGTATGTTTTGAAGAAAGTACAGCCAGAATGCTCCTTCGAGGAAAAAATGACAAAGCTTGATCTCACCTATTTGGGGCAGGTTGCTAGGAGAAAATATTCCTGTCTTCAGACCTTTTCAATCTATATGCAGAACAGATCATTTGGCAAGCTGGGTTTATGAGGAGTTCAGTGGCATCACGATTGGAGGAAGTCTAACCAATAACCTGCAATATTCAGATAGCACAGCCTGCTTGAAGAACTGAGGAGAACTTGAAGCACTTTCTGCAGAAGGTCAAGGACTATAGTCTTCAATATGGATTGAAGCTCAACATCAAGAAGACAAAGATTCTCACCACTGGGCCAATTAATTGGCAGCGTCATGATATATGGAGAGGATATTAAGGTTGTTAACAATTTCAGCTTGCTTGCATATTTCCACAATCAACACCCTTAGCACCAGCAGTCAGGAAATGGAAAGACAAATTACACTGGTAAAATCTTTGATTAGGGACCTCTCCAGGGTACTGAGAAGGAACAATGTCAGACTGGAAACTAAGGTGAGTCTGATACATGTTATGTATGGTCTTTGAAGTTACTTGCTATGCATCAGAGATCTGGAAAATGGCTAAGGATGACAGAAGAAGATTGGATACATTTGAGTTATGTTGCTGGAGAAGAGTCTTGAACATACGATGGACTGCCAAGAGAATAAACAGGTCCATTTTGGAGAGGGCAAAACCAAGTTTCTTCTTAGAAGCTAGGATTTTGAAGCTCTGTCTCATACTTTGAGCACATGGCCAGAAGAGACTAGTTCTTGGAGAAGGACATCTTAATCAGAAAGGTAGAAGGACAGTACAGGAGAGGAAGACCCCAGATAAGATGAATTGACACAGTAACTGGTGTTAGAGTCAGTGAGACTGGCTCAGGAAAGGACGCAATATCACATTACAACAACATGGTTGATTGTTCTGTGGAGTACATTTTTCATGAATATTATTTATAAAGTCATCTATTATTTGGGAATGTGAGTCCATGTTGAGGTCTGAAGAATATCTAAGGTCCAAAGCCTTGGGAGTTCAACCAGGCTCTAGAAGAATAGTCATTCCAGTCTTTTATTTCAAACCCAAATTAAGATTAGAACTCTGAAACTTTTCAAAGACTATCATTCCTTCAATTGTAGTTGGATATTTGGGCTGTTTCTATGTTCTTGCAATGGTAAATAACACTGCTGTTCTCATTTTCTCAGGGTATAGTCCCAGCAGTGGAATAGCTGGGTCATATGGACCAGCTATTGTTCAGCTTTCTGAGGAATCATCAGACTGCCTTCTAGAGTGGTTGTACCATTGTATATTCTCACCAAAAGTGTATAAGAATTCCTATCTCTCCACATGGATTGAGGAATTATGGTACATTCACATGATGGAATACTGTGCAGCACGCAACAATAATGATTTTGTAAATCACTACCTAACTTGGGAGAGACTGGAGAGCAGTATCCTAAGTGAACTAACTCAGCCCCAGAAGGACAAATACAATATAAGACCACTATTGTGGAAATAGATAACTAGTAAAACAATCCGAGGAGAGGGCACAGGGATGAGGAAGGCGGTGCATAATCAAAGTCCCACAATTTGATGGTTGGAGGGAGGTGATGGGTTAAGGAAATGGGAAAGATATGGTGTGAAAAACAATGTGTATGAACTTTGTAAGCAAACCAGTATAAAAGAAAAAGTTTCTTAAAAAAGTATTAAAAAAAAATAATATCATCTGTTCCAAGTCACACAGTAGAGTAAGGCTTCACATTCAGATCTGTATTCAATGTTCACCTTTAACAAGTTATGTCTTACTGTATTTGGTCTAACTGCTAAAGCCAAATCAAATTTATATACACCCCAACATTAATCAGACTCACAATTGAGCAACTTTAGATTTTAAGTAGAGCCCAGATGCCAAAATACTTGCCATTGAAAAATCCTGGACTGATGGTGGCGCTATCAGAGAGAGCTTGCAAGGCTGTAGTCTTTATGAAAGTGGACTATCACGTCCTTCTCCCGTGAAGCAGCTGGCATTCACCAGCTCACCAGCATGATTAACAGTTTACCAGCATGAGTCAAGGTTGGCATAGTCAAGTGATTTTTGTTAATCAAGTTTTGATTAAAGAGTAGCTATTCATGTATACATCATCTATAGACATTAGATATCTTGGTGTTCAGTAAGTTCACCAGGTGCAGTGTATTTAAATCATAAATATTCACTTCAAGTCAAAGTTGGCATTAAACTTTGAGTAATCTACCTTGTATTAATTGGAATAAATCCACAACAATGTTTATTTTGCTTTTCTAATATCCATACGCATACAAGGAAGGCCAGTGAATACCGCTATCATTCAGATATATGCACCAACAACCAGAGCCAAAGAAGAGGAAATAGAAGATTTTTACCAACTTTTACAGTCGGAGATCGATCAAACATGCAATCAAGATGCATTGATAATAATGGGTGACTGGAATGCAAAAGTTGGGAACAGAGAAGAAGATTCAGTTGTTGGAAAACAGGGACTCGGTGAAAGAAATGGAGCTGGAGGGAAGATGACTGAATTTTGCACAATCAATGACTTATTCATTGCAAATATGTTTTTTAAGAGACATAAACACAGATTATATACATAGATTTCACCTGATGGTGTGCATAGGAATCAGATTGATTACATCTGGGGAAAGAACCACTGCAGAAGCTCAATATCAGCTGTGAAAACTAGGCCAGGAGCTGATTGTGGAACAGACCACCAACTACTTATATGCAAGTTCAAGCTGAAGCTGAGGAAAATTTAACCAAGTCCACGGGAACCAAAATATGGCTTTGAGTCTATCCGACCTGAGTTTCAGAACCATCTCAGGAACAGGCTTGAGTTCTTGAACACTAATGAGCGAAGACCAGATGAGTTGCGGGAGGATATCCAAGATGAGTGCAAACGTTTACTGCAAACACAGAAGAGGAAGCGAAGACCAAAATGGATGTCAGAAGAGACTCTGAAAATTGCACTGAGGCGCAGAGAAGCCAAAACACAAGGAAGAATTCAAGATACTAAAGAGTTGAATAGAAGATTTCAAAAAGAAGCACGGGATGACAAAGCAAAATATTACAATGAAATGTGCAAGGATGTGGAGTCAGAAAATCAAAAGGGCCAAACTCGCTCTGCATTTCTTAAGCTCAAGGAACTAAAGAACAAATTCAAACCTCGAGTTGCTATAATCAAGGATGCTTTAGGCAGAATATTAAATTATCCAGGAAGTATTAGAAGAAGATTGAAAAAATACATTGAGTCACTGTATCGAAAGGAATTGGCAGACACAGAAGAATTTCATGAAATGCCATATAAGCAAGAGCCTATGGTGATGAAGAAGTTCAAGCTACTTTGAAAGAAATGGCAAAAAATAAGGCTCCAGGAATAGATGGTATACCAATTGACGTATTTCAGCTAACAGATGCTGCCCTGGATATACTCACCAAGTTGTGCCAAGAAATCTGGAGAACAACCACTTGGTCAACTGACTGGAAGAGATCTATATTTGTTCCCATCCCAAAGAAGGGTGACCAAACAGAATATGGAAACTATAGAACAATCTCATTAATTTCACATGCAAGCAAGATTCTACTAAAGATTATCCAAAAATTACTGGAACAGCACATCAGCAGAGAACTACCTGAAGTTCAGGCTGGGTTTAGAAGGGTTCGTGGTACTAGGGATATTGTAGCTAACGTTAGATGGATCTTGGCTAAAAGCAGGGCATACCAGAGGAATGTCTATCTGTATTTCATTGACTATTCAAAGGCGTATGACTGTGTGGATCATAACAAACCATGGCTGACTCTGAGAAGAATGGGGTAATCGGAATGGGTGCGTCAGAGACAGGGCTATTGGCACAGGACAGAGCAGAGTTTAGGGCTGTTGTACATAGGGTCGCTATGAGTCGCAAGTGACTCGATGGCACATAACAACAACAATACAACCTTACAGATACAATGAGTGAACGACAAGCAATGAAGAATTCCAGCTCATTGAAACATTGTAAAATTGTTGTTGTTAGGAGTCATCAAATCTACTACGAAAAAGTTTTTATTAATTGGCCCTCCTTCCCAGTGATTCTTCCTACAAATGCCCAGTATCTGTCAATACCTGCATGTACACACACAGATTACACAAAGAACCTTCTACTCAACTTGGCCCATTCTCAACAGAGATATTTGCTGTGGTGGTTGTTATATGTCGTCAAATCGAGTGTGACTCATAGTGATCCTATGAGCAAAAGATCTGAATGCTGTTCTATCCTGCGCCATCCTCACCATCCCTGACACACAAGAACCCATAGCAGCAGTCACTGTGTCAATCCACCTGGTTGAGGGTCTTCCTCTTCTTCACCAAGATGTTAAAAGACATTAAATAATACTGTCTTATCCATGACGACATTCCATTCTGAAGTTATTTTCCAATAATTTGCTCTTTCCTGTAATGCACCCACTTCTTGCCACTCCCACTGAAAATTCCAGGGCTCTCCAAAACCTGGCTAGAGATTTTCCCATGGTACCTTTCTTACAGGACCCAGATCAAAGCAGAGATTTGGTCACTAATTTGCTAGTTATTATCTCTTGATCTCCACTTAATTTTCTGAGCAAATACAGAAAATGATAAAGCTAATGCTTTAATAGGGACCTGTTTCACTTCCATATCCACAAAAGAACATAACCAAGATACCCCTAACCTGTGTAGAAAAAAATAGAACTGATTTGTTAGAAACATTATATTATATGCAACCGGTCCTTTCAAGCAAACAGGGCTATCAAACAGAAGTGATAATTTTTCCTCTTGGAATTGTTCCTAGTCTAGCCAAAAAAAAAAAAAATCAAGGAAGAATTATTTGATTGACTTGTCCAATTGTAGACCTGCTGTAAAATGAAACCACTGAAGGAAAAAAAAGTTGAATAATTGAACTTTTTTATTTGTAAAGATAATCAGGGTTTTTCTGATTACATTTTAACTTCATAAATGTTAAATAACCTATCAGCATCTAGTTGTTGTAAATTATGAAAAGGAGCATTGCAAGGAATATTAACCAACGAAACCCTTGTTCTTTAGTGAACAAGAAAATGTGTTATGGCAGCTTGTCATTGTGCAACTGGTAACTTTGACACCAAATAACAAAACTGCCATTTGTACTTAAGGTAAATTGGTTCACTTGAGCTTCCACTGCTCCTCTTGCTCTGACATAAATTTATGAACTGGGGAACTAAACAAGTCGTGTGGCTCCCCAGCTGACTTTAACAAATATGCCCATTTCATTTCATTTAGTCATCGGAGTACCAGGGGGCTCAGCAGTTTCAGACTCATTGCAGATGGTACAGAGTTTGCAGCGACACAGGAGGCTTTCTTGTCACAGCCCTGTAAGTTATGACAGTGGAGGAGGCTCTCTTCCTAAGTGCATGTCATGGTTTGACATGTTCACAGCTTAAAGGATCGTTTTCTGTTTCCACACCTCATAGGTATATGTAAAGGACATTTATTTCCCATTAACCAAGATGTGAAAAATACACTTTACAGGTTCATGCTTTGACCAGCCATGTTTAAACCTAGATAAAGATTGTATCTATATTCGAGATGCAGTAGAAACACAATTTCATTCCCTGATCCCCAGTGGGAGACCTTTTTCAGGAGAGAAGTTGTTGGTTTTGGTTTTGGTTTTTGTTTTTTTTTAAAGCCTGAAAGCAGACCAGTAGATACAGATTGAGGACACACAATGAAGCGTAATCTCAAAGTTACTGGAGGGAAGACCACACCTGATGGCAATTGAGAATGAATAATAGGCTAGCTGCATGAGAATACAATATCACATAAGACCACTATTGTGGAAATAGGAAGATAACTGAGTAAGATGCGTATAAACATCCAAAATGGAAAGGAGAAAAAAGGGGCAGAAAAAGGAAGGGGGGGAAATATCACTGACAGCAGAGGTTAAATGAGTAAGGGAGACGGTAAAGTAATGGGAAAGGTTTGAAGATGGCTTAAAAAGATGGAGTGATAATAGGCATAGAGCAATTGTAATTATAGAAAATACAACGTGTACAAATGATTGATAAAAATAAAATATGTACACAAAACATATTAATTATTATATACAAACCAATAACATTTACATTTTAAAAAAAGAATAAAAATTGATCATAAACAAGAACAAATACAGAATGCAGCCAGAAAACTGCATGCTATTACACTTTCAACTGAATGTGGTTGAATTGGAAATGACTCATAATTGGCCTTCCAGCTGGTTTCCTGAGGCTGTAAATCTTAAGGGACAGAAGTCAGCTGGCTTAGTGGTAAGAAATTTCACTGCCAACCCAAAGGTACACAGTTTAAAGCCACCAATTGCTCCATGGGAGAAACATGGGCAATTCCCTTCTGTGCAATTCAGCCTCTTGAAAACTTGCTGAAAGATCACCTACAGGTCAGTCCCAGCTCAATGGTACATAATAACAATAGAGCTCATGGGAGAAAATTGGTTTGTAGGGCAACTGCTTACCCACTCTTGTTGTGTACCTTAAAGTCAGAACTATTTCATAGTTGACCCTCCAGCAGGTTTTCAGAGGCAGTTAATCACACTGGAGGAGATCGCCCATCCTTCTCCCACAGAGCAGCTAGTGGCCTTGAACCTTGTGTCTCTGGGATTACAGCGCAGCTTCTTGCCACTAGGCCACCAGAATTAGGCCACCAGAATTCCCTTATAAGCTGCTATAGAGACATTCGTTTGAGTGAATATGATCCTGTTTTGCCATTGAAATAGTAAATTTATATGAAATGTGCATTCAGAGTTTGAGGACACATGAAAATAGTTTCAATGTTGTATTTATTTTGTTTTGCACCATTTCATTTTGGTTTGTAATGATTTTTTTCTAAATTATAATAACTGTATTAAAGTGTTTTATATTTTCTAATTAAATCCTCAAAACTCTCTATGAGTTTTAAATAATGATAAAGAGTTACACTGCACCCAACTAAAAGTCAATGTATTTTCTTCTCACGTGCATTAATCTCCAGAATCAATCATATACTAGGAAATATACAAAGAAAGCCACAACAAATTCAAAAGCAATGAAATAATAAAAAGTATCTTTTCAGACCACAATGCCATAAAACTATAAATTAATGACAAAAGGATAAATCTAACAAATCACCCATATGGAAGCTAGATAACACCCTGCTAGAATGCAATTGAGTTTTGTTGTACTTATGTGCCTGCAACTCATGTATAGAACCTCTGAAGCCTGCCCTATCCTGAGCCAGTCTCACTGACACCAACACACTTACTCCCATTACCCTAGTTACTGTATCAATCCATCTCATCCAGGGTCTTCCTCTCCTGTGCTGTCCTTCCACCCTTCTGAGCATGATGTCCTTCTCTAAGCACTGGTCCCTCCTGGCCATGTGCCCAAACTATGTGAGATGGAGCTCCAAAATCCTAGCCTCCAAGGAGAAACTTGGCTTCAGTCTCTCCAAGACAAACCTGTTTGTTCTCTTGGTGGTTTATAATATATTCATTACTCTTCTCCAGCACCATAACTTGATTCTGCTTCTACTATCCTTAGTCATTGTCCAGATGTTTGATACATAACAAGTAATTGTGAAGACCATGGCCTGGATCAGGCGCACCTTAATTTCCAGTCTGAAATTGCTGTTTCTCAGAACTCTGGAGAGATCCCTGGCTTTCCCAGAGCAGTTCAATTTTTTATTTCCTGACTGCTGGTGCTAAAAGTATTGATTGTAGAGCTGAGCAAGCTGTAATTGCTAACAACCTCAACCTCTTCTCCTTCTATCATGGTGCTGCCAATTGGCTCAGTATTGAGAATCTTTTGTCTTCTTAGTGTTGAGCTCCAATCCATATTGAAGGCTACAGTCCTTCACCTTCTATAGCAAGTGCTTGAGTTCCTCTGCAGTTTCAGCAAGCAAGGTTTTGTCATCTGCATAATGTAGGTCATTGGTGAGCGTTCTTCCAATTCTCATGCCACATTCCTCCTTACAAAGCCTAGCCTTCCAAATGATCTGTTCTTTCTATAGACTGAAAAAGTGTGGAGACAAGATGCATCCCTGATGCACTCTTTTCCTGATTTTGAACCATACATTGTTTCCTTGCCCTGTTGTGAGGACGGTTTCATGGTCTGAGTATAGGTTTCACATGAGTACAATCAAGTATTCTGGGATTCCCATTCTCCTCAGGGTTAGCTGCAATTTTTTGTGATCCACAGTCAAATACCATTGTATTGTCATTGAAACACAGATAGACATTCCTCTGGTACTCTTTGCTTTCAGCCAAGATCCATTCGACATTGGCAGTTATATCTCTAATGCCATGACCTCTTCTAGATCCAGCTTGTATTTCTGGTAGTTCTCTGTCAATGTACTGTATTTTTTTAATAATATTTAGCAAGATTTTGCTTGTGTGTGATATTAGTAATATTGTTTGATAAATTCCACATTCTGTTGGATCACCTTTTTGAGGAAGGGAACAAATATGGATCTCTTCTAGTCAGTTGGCTAAATAGTTGTCCTCCAGCTTTCTTAGCACAACCTGATGAGCCTGTCCAGGGCAACATCTATTGAAATATATCAATTGGTGTACCATAAATTCCCTTGCCTTATTTCCCCCACACACACACATCCTTCAGAGCAGCCTGCACATCTTCCTTCATCACCATTGCCTCTTCATCATATGTTGTTTCATGAAATTCTTCTGTGTCAATCATTTCTTTTTGCTACAATGACTCTGTTTACTCCTTTCATCTTCTTTTAATGCTTCTGGATCACTCAATATTCTACCCATATTAAGTATTGAAACTCAGAGCTTGACTCTGTTCTTTAGTTCTTTAGCTTAAGAAATGCTGAGCGAGTTAGACCTTTTTGATTTTCTGACTCCAGCTCCTTGCATATTTCATTATTATACTTTGCTTTGTTCTCCCCGAGCTGCCCTTTGAAATCTTCTATTCAGCTCCTTACCTTCTTGATTTCTTCCTTTTGCTTTGGTTTCTCAGCACTCTAGTACAATATTCAGAGTCTCTTCTGACATCCATTTTGGCCTTTTTTTCTTCCTCAGTCATATAGAAGAAGAAAAAATAGAAATAAAAAAATTCCTTGAAACAAATAAAAATTAAAATAAGCCAAAATTAATAAAGCTAAAGTAGTCCTGATAGGGCAGTTCATGTTGCTGTTGTTGTTGTTGTTGTTGCTGTTATGTGCTGTCAAGTTAGCCACAATTCATTGTGGCCCTAAGCACAATAGCTTTGAACTCTCCTCTATCCTGAGCCATTTTCACTGTCTGACACACTATTATCATTACCCCAGTTATTGTGTCAATCCATCTCATCAGAGTCTTCCTTTCCTGTGTTGTCCCTTGATACTTCTGAGCATGATATCTTTCTCCAAAGACTGATGTCTCCTGGCCACGTGTCCAAAGTATGTGAGACAGAGTTTCAAAATCCTAGCCTCCAAGTAAAAACTACATTTCATTCTCTCCAAGAAAGACCTTTCTCTTGGCAGTCCATGGTATTATGCTCAAGACTCTTCTCCAGCACCACACCTCAAAGGCATCGATTCTTCTTCTTTTATCTTTACTCATTGTCCAGCTCTCTGAAACATAACAAGTAATTGCAAAGACCATGGCCTGCATTAGGTGCACCTTAATCTCTAAACTGACATTGTTGCTTTTCAGAACCCTAGAGAGGTCCGTGACAGCAAATTTTCCCAATGCAATTTTTTTTATTTCCTGAATGCTGGTGTTAAGGATGTTAATTGTTGAGCCAAGCAAGCTATAATTGCTAACAACCTCAATCTCTTCTCCATCTATCATGCTGCTGCCAGCTGGGCCAGTGGTGAGAATCTTCGTCTGCCTCTAGAAGAAAAGAAATAATATGGACAAATGTTGAAATCAATGAGTTAGGAAACAGAAAAAAAATTGAAAACATCAACAATATCTGAAGCTGGTTCTTCAAAATGGTAAATAAAATAGACAAACCATTGAAAATGTAACAAAAGAAAAGACATAATAGTTCAATTAAGAAATTAAAGATGTCACAATAGTACCAGCTGCAATTAAATCAATAATAACAGAATATTATGAAAAGCTATACTCCAATAATTTTTAAAACCTAAAAGAAAAGGACATATTCCTAGAAACTCACACCCTACCCAGACTGAGATGGATATACATAGAACACTTGAATAGACTATCACAAAAGAAGAAATCAAGCAGGTCATAAAAAGATTCACACACACACACACAAAAAAAGATTCACATACACACACACACACACACAAAGTGCTGGCCCAGATGGCTTCATAGCTGAATTGTACCAATTCTACTAAAATTATTTTTAAAATATAGAAAAATAAGGAACACTCCCAAATTCATAATATAAAGCAAGCATAACCCTAATACCAAAACAAGGCAAAGATATTATTAAAAAAGAAAACTACAGATCAATATTTCCCATGAATATAAATAAGATGAATGGACACAGTTACTATGACAGTGGGGGTCAGGTGTGTTAGAGATGGTGAGGTAAGGATGGGCAAGGGCTAAAGCCATTGTTTATAGGGTCACTATGAGTCGTCAACTAGACAGCACAGAACAACAACAATAGCTATTCATCTTGAGCATTTCTTCATGTATTTGAATATCTTCTTTGGTGAGGAGTCTTTTCATATTTTGGCCATCTGAACATCTTCTTTGGTGAAATCTTTTCACATTTTTTGCTCATTTTGTTATTAAGTTGTTTGTCTTTTTCTTATTAAGGAGCTAAAATAATCTATAAATTTTTAATATGAGTCCCTTATCAAGCATGTCATTGCCAAATACTTTTTCATAATCTGTGTGGTCTTTCTTTTTTCCTGTTGGAGAAGTTTTTGATGCACACAATAATTTTATTTTCAGAAGGCTTATGTTATCTTCTCTTGGCTTTGTATTTTTATCTATGTTTTAAAGCCTTTATTGGAAGTTTCTGTATTTGTTCCTATTTTTTCTCTGAGATCTTCATACTTTTTTGGTTTTACCACTAGATCCGTGATTTACTTTGAGTAGTTTTTTGTGTGTAGTATGAGATGTGGGTCTTATTTCCGTTTTCTGCAGATAGAATTCCACTTTTCTCAGCACCATTTGTTAAAGAGGCTGTTGTTTCCCCACTTAATGGATGGCATCTCATTTTCAGAGATCAGTTGACCGTAGATGGATGGGTGATTGCAGGGTTCTCAATTCTATCCCCTTGGTCTATGTGGTTGTCACTGTACAAGTACCATGATGATTCGCATGTCTGTGTAGTAGATTTTGAGATCAAGGAATGTGATTCCTCATTTTCCTATTGTTTTTATTGTGTTTTTCTATTGTTTACCTTGTTTTTCTATTTCAGGACAGTTTTACTTGTTCAGGATTTCTCTCTTTTCCAAAATAAAGTTGGAAATGCCATTTCCATCTCTTTCAAAAATGACATCGTTATCTTTATTGATATTACATTGACCTTGTAAATTGTTTTATAATATTATAATTTTCACAATATTGCAATATGTTTCTCAGCTTATGGATGGGTATTGTAACTGTTATTGTTTTTCTTGTTTCCTTTTAAGTGTTCTCTTTGTTGCTAGAAAAACTTGTCTCTACTTTGTCAAATAGAGAAACGTGATGAATTTCTGTATATTGATCTTATATCTTATACCTAAATTGGTTTATTATCTCTTAACAATTTTCTTACTGAGTCATTGGGAGTTTCCATGTACACTACCATATAATATACATATAAATATAGTTTTACTTCCTCTTTGCCAATTTTGATGCCTCTTATTTTCTTCTCTTGCCTTATTGCTTTACTTAGGTGGGACTTAAAATAAAATCTTGACTAGAAGTAGTGAAAGTAGGCATCCTTACCTGATCCGTGTTTGCATCACTGAGGATGATGCTGGCTATTGGTTTAGTGTGTTAACTGTGGTTATATACCATCGAGGTGGAACCAACCTATCGCTGACCCTCCAAGGGGTTTTCAGAGGCAGTAAATCGCATGGGAGGAGAATGCCCATCATTCTCCTGTGGAGCAGCTGGTGAATTCAAACTGAATGCCTTTGGGTTAGCAACACAACTTACTATTATACCATCAGAGCTCATCAGTTTACTGTACATATTTTTAATTATGTCAAGGAAATTTACCACTATTGTTATTTTTTTATTTATCTTGTCTTTTATTATTATTATAGTTTATTTACAAAACTTGAATACATTGTTTTTCACAATGGTTCCTTCCCATTTCCCTAACAGCCATCCCCCATCAAATTGTGTGACCCCATGATGACTCCCTCCACCTCACATCCTCACCCCTCTGCTTCAACCCTCCCCATTCCTTAGATCCTCATGCTCATTCTACAATAATGGTTTCTAAACAGCAGTTTGTTAAAAGTCTTTTTTTTTTAATCAGTGGAGATGAACATGTGGTTCTTGTCCTTGGTTTTATTGATGTGGTGGATTGCATTTGTGATTTGGGTGTTGTTGTATTTGTGTGTGTGGTTTTGGGGGTTTTTTTGGTTTGTTTTTTTTTTTTCCTGTTGAACCATCCTTGTATGCCTTTCTGAATCCACTTGATCATGATGAATTATTCTTTTGTTATATTGTTGGACTCTATTGGCTAGGGCTTTTTAAAGATATTTTGCTTCTATGTCCATGAAAGATATTTGTCTGTAGTTTTCTTTTTTACTGGTGTCTTTAACTGACCTTAGCAATAAGGTTATGCTTGCTTCGTATAATGAATTAGGGTATGTTGTTTCTTTTTCTATATTCTGAAATCATACACGCAGAACTGATAACAGTTCTCTGAATATTTGGATTCACCACAGAAACTATCAGTCTGGGACTTCATTGTTGTTGTTGCTTTTGTTTTTAGGGTTTTGATTTTGTTTGGTTTTTTGTGAGGTGTATGGTGGTTGTGTTTTCGATTTTTGTAATGGTCTGCTTAATTTCTACTTTTGTGATCAATCTGTTCAAATGTTCAGTGTCAATCTGTGTTAACTTTGGTGTGGTGTTTCTTAAACTTGTCCATTTCCTCTATTATCAAAATTATTAGAATATAAATTTTTCATAATATTCTGTTATTATCTTTTTTATTTCTATTTGTTCTGTTGTGATTTCATCCATTTCTTTTCTCATTTGAGTTATTTGAGTCTTTCTTTTCCTTTGTTAAATTTGCCAATATTTGTAAATTTTATTGATTTGTTTGAAGAACAAACTTCCAAGTTTTACTGATAATTTTGTCTGTTTTATATTCCATTTATTTCTGCTCTTATCTTTATAATTTCGTTTATCTAGAGGTTAGGAAGTACGCTTGTTCTTTTTCTATTTTTTTTAGATGTTAAGAACTTTATGGTTATTTTTTATCTGTTTGAACTAATCTTAAAGTACTGTTTTTGCTGTATTCCAGAGGTTTTGGAATGTTGTGTTTGTTTTCATTCTCATTTCTTTGAAAGAACTTTTTATTTCACTTTTCATTTCTTCTATGTCTAGTAGTCATCAAGCAAGGTGTTATTTCATTTGCAAGTACGTAAGTTTTCTCAATTATTCTTTATTTTCTGACTTCTCATTTTATTGTACTGTAGTGTGCTGATACATGTCACGGGCTTTGAAATCACTTGCTATGCATCAGAAAGCTGGACTAGGGATGATAGAAGGATAATTGATACCTTTAAGCTGTGGTTTGGAGAAGAGTATACCATGGACTGGTAAAAGTACAAAGAGATTTACCCTAGAGAAGGTGAAACCAGGCTGCTCCTTGAAGGCAAGAATTCTGAAGCTTCATCTGACATACGTTGGACATGTTGCAAGGAGGGGCGGGTCCTTGGAGAGGGACATCATACTTGGAAGGGTGAAGAAACAGTGCAGGAGAAGGAGGCCCTCAATGAGATGGATTGATTCAGTGACTAGAGTAATGGGGGTGAGTGTGTTGAAGATAGACTTGCACAGGATAGGGTAGAGCTTAGGGCTGTTGTATATAGGGTCGCCATGAGTCTCAGGTGACTCAACAGCACATAACAACAATCTGAGAAGATATTTTATATTATTTCAACGTTTCTGAATTTATTAAGGCCTTTGTGACCTAACATATGATCTATTCTGGATAATATTCCATGCATGCTGGAGAAGAATGTATGTATCCAACCTTTTGTTGCATAGAGTACCCTGGATTTGTCTATGAAGTCAAGCTGGTTAATTGTATAGTTTATTTCTTCTGCATCTTTGTTGAGTTTATTTCTGGTTGCCTTGTCTTTTATTGATAATAGTGTGCTGAAGTCTCCTACTATCTTGTGGTATTATCAATTTTTTTTCTTCTAGTCTGTTAACATTTGTTTTATGTATTTTGGGGCATGGTCATTTGGTACATAAATATTGATTAATGTTATATCTTTTGTTCTATTGACACTTAAGACATAATATAGTGTCCTTCTTTGTCTCTTATGCTGATTTTTACCCTGAAATCTATTTCATGAGAGATTAATATTGCCACTCATGGAATTTTTTGTTGTTATTTCCATTTGCTTAGTGAGGGTGGGTTTTTCCACTATTTTTTATTTTTAGTCTAAATTTATCCTATCTTTTCAGATGTCTCTTGTAGACAGCACATTGATTGGTTTCAATTTTATCCAGTAAGCTACTCTTTCTTTTAACTGACACATCTAAATGATTCACATTCAGTATGATTATCATTAGGCAAGTTTTTCTTGTTGTCATTTTATTGTATTCTTTTTTGTGATGTTGTTGATAACTTTCGTCCATCCACTTTTTTTGTTGTCTCTGTGTGAAGGTCTTTCTTTAGCATTTCTTGCAAAGTTGGTCTTGTTTTCATTAATTTCCTTAGTTTCTACTTTTCTGAAAATGTCCTAAATTCTCCTTCCTATTTGATGGATAGTTTTGCTGAAACCGGGTTATCAACTGGTAGTTGTTTCCTTTTAGAGTTTTGTATTTGGGATCCCATTTTATTCTTGCTCCCATGGTTTCTGCTCAAAAATTTGAAGTTAATCTTTTTGGCTTTTTTCTGTATGTAACTCTTCATTTCTCTTGAGATTTTTTTTTAAGTATTCTTTGTCTAAGATGTTGAAAATTTGACTATGATGTCTTTTGTTTTGTTTTGTTTTAGTCTCTCCTGTTTGGTTTTGTTTAGCTTCTTGGATGTATATTTTCTCAGGGATCCTGGAAAGTTTTCTTCTAGTAACTCTTCTAAAATTATATTGGTGTTTCTTTGGTTTGGGGGGATTTTTTTTTGCCTCTTCCTGTTCTGGAATTCTAATTTCCCATATACTATTACTCTCACGGCATCTCACATAATTCTTATGTTTTGTTTTGGTGTTTTTAATTTTCCTTCCTTCTTATTTTTGCTTTCCCTCCAGCAGATATGTGTTGAGATCTTTGTCGTCTGCTTCAATAATTCTGTGTTTCATTGCTTCAATAAGCTCTTTCATTCTTCCAGCATGTTGACAGTTTCTAAAATGTTGGTCTTATTCCAGATTATAGTTTCTTGCTTTTGATTATTTCTAATTTTCTATTGGTTTTATGCTTGGTTTTATAGTAGTTTTGGGGCTTTCCCCCCCCCATAAATTCCTCTAGTAGGACTTTTGTTGTTGTTGTTCATTTCTCTAGTAATTGTGGTATTTTCTTGCTCTGTTCGCAAAATTGCCTCTTGGTCTAGGTATAGGTTTCACATGAACACAATTAAGTGTTCTGAGATGCCCATTTTTCTTAATACTAGCCATAATTTGGTGTGATCCACACAGTAAAATGCCTTTGCGTAGTCGATAAAGCACACTTAGACATTCTTCTGGATTGTTCTTTGCTTTCAGCCAGGATCTATCTGACATCAGAATGATAACACTGATGCAACATCCTCTTCTAAACCCTGTTTCTATTTCTGGCAGTTCTGTTTACACAATGTTCTAGCAGTTTTTAGGTGATCTTCACCAGTATTTTCAACCACCTGGTTGAGAAGACCCTCAGTCAGGTGAATTGGCAAAGCGACTACAGCAATGGGCTTGAGTATATGAGAGATTATGAGCCCAGCACAGGATAGGATTCAGATTGTCCATGGTATTTCTATCAGTTGTACTGTACGTGACAGCACCTATCAACGACAGTAACGTTGAGTTCTGCTGCCAACTCAAGGCAAATAGTTCAATTCCACCAGCTACACCATGGAGAAAAGTGAAGCATCTCTTCACATCTGACTTACTGCCTCTGAAACCCTGCTGGAGTCTCATTTTTTAGTTAGTTTTGACTAAAGGTACAGCACAACAAAAATAACAAACTTTTGCTTATGAATTCCTTCAATTCTTTGTGTTTGTATTCCATGTTGTGAAAATATTTGAGCATGATTCTGTTATTTCCCTCTCACAGAATTCCATCAGCCTTTTCTTCTCTGAGAGAGCCACTGATTCCATGTTGTGATCCCCTTTTTTGTGACATCTGGTTTTGGGGTTTTGTGGGTATGGCATGGTTTGCTGTTCAGGAACATTGCAGTGAAGCTGTTACTATAGATGTTCTTGTTTTGTGGGTTTTGGGGTTTTTTTTTCTTAGGAAAAGCAGAAAAGCCATACTAGTTGCTGTTGTTGTTGACGTTGTTGTTGTTTGCGTCAAGTCGTTTGCGACTCATAGCGACCCTATGTACAACAGCCCTAAACCCTGCTCTATCCTGTGCCAATCGCATTGCCTCTGACACACACATCCCAATTATCCCAGTCACTGAATCAATCCACCTCATAGAGGGTCTTCCCCTCCTGCACTGTCCCTCTACTCTACCCAGCATGATGTTCCTCTCTAAAGACCTGTCTCTCCTTACAAGATGTTCAAAGTATGTCAAACGAAGCCCCAGAATCCTTGCCTCCAAGGAGTAGCCTGGTTTAACCCTCTCCAGGATGAATCTGTTTGTTTTCTTGGCAGTCCATGGTACATTCAATACTTTTCTCCAGCACCACAGCTCAAAGGCATCAATTCTCCTGCTGTCCTCCCTAGTCATTGTCCAACTTTCTGATGCATAACAAGTGATAGCAAAGACCATGGCCTGTATCAGGTGCACCTTAGTCTCCAGAGAGACACCATTGCTCTTGAGTACTTTAGAGAGGTCCATAACAGCAGACTTTCCCATCGCAATACATTTTTTTTATTTCCTGGCTGCTGATGCCAAGGGTGTTGACCATGGAGCCGAGCAAACTGAAGCTGTGAACAATCTCAATCTCTTCGCCATCCATCCTGATGCTACCAATTGGTCCAGTGGTGAGAATCTTTATCTTCTTAACATTGAGCCTCAGTCCATACTGAAGGCTGCAGTCCTTGACCCTCTGCAGCAAGTGCATGAGGTCCTCCTCAGTTTCAGCAAGCAGGGTTGTGTCATCTGCATAACATAGATTGTTGATAGATGTTCCACCAGTCCTGACACCGTGCTTCTCCTCATAGAGCCCAGCCTCTTGGATAATCTGCTCTGCAGACAGGTAGAAAAGGTATGGAGATAGGACACATCCCTGGTGTACACCCTTCCCAGTTTTGAACCATGCTGTGTCACCCTGCTCTGTTCTGATGACTGCCTCTTGGTCCAAGTATAGGTTTCGCATTAACATGATTAAATGTTCTGGGATTCCCATTCTTCTCAGAGTCACCCACAGTTTTTTATGATTCACACAGTCAAACGCCTTTGCATAATCAATGAAACACAGATAGACATTCTTCTGGTATTCTCTGCTTTCAACTAAGATCCATCTATCATCAGCAACAATATCTCTAGTACCACGACCCCTTCTAAACCCAGCCTGGACTTGGCAGTTCTGGACTTCTGGCATATCACTGTCCCTTCGGAGACAGTACAACTAAATTTAAGAGACACTGGACACAGCATAAAAAAAATTGTCGGAAGTTGACGTGTTCGAAATCACAGAAGCCAGCAAAGCTTCAGATATAAGCTGTCAGATCATGGGTCAGACAATGGAAGATAAATTCTGAAGGGATTTGGAAGAAGTGAAGGGGTATCCTGGTGAAGGGTGGAGCTGGGAAATAAGTGGATCAAGGCACTGGGCTAAGGGCAGGGACAATACTATAACTAATGGTTAACTCCACAATGAGGGATTTATCTTTCACTGCTCCACAAATTGCTTGTCTGTCAGATACTCCTCTAAATCTAAACATTCAGGTTAAGACAGACTAGGAAGAAGGATTGGCCATCCACTTCTGAAATAGCAGGCCTCTGAAAACCCTATGTACAATAGAACACATGTAGACTATCAGAAAGGGAAACCTAGGTAGAACTTTCAAGTATGGAAATACAAAGGAAGAAGAGCAGTTGTAAGCAGACACTAGTGATTGGAACATGGAATGTGAGAACCATGAATGTAGGAAAATTAGAAATTGTTAGGAAAGAAATGGGATGCATAAATATTGACATATTAAGCATTGGAGAGATGAGATGGACTGGCATTGGGCATTTTGCGTCAGATGATCATATGATATATTATTCCGGAGATGAAAAGGTGAGGAAAAATGGGGTTTCCTTCATAGTTAAAGAAGTAATTTCTGGATCTATCTTGAAGTACAACATTGTGAGTGATAGGATTATATCCATACGCTTACAAGGAAGTCCAGTGAATACCACTATCATTCAGATATATGCACCAACAACCAAGCCAGAGCCATACTAGCTACCTTCCTATTTTCTTTTTTTTTCTTAATTAGTATTTTAATGAAAGTTTACACAAAACTAGGATTTCCATTAATTCATTGCTGCATATTTTCCTGCCCACACCACCCCCCTAGTTTGCCTTTCTCTTTAAAAAGATTCTTCCATTGTTGCACAGTTTCCTCTCTCTCCTGTCCTCTTCCACCAGTCCTCTTTGCTGTGCACCTCTTAATCTGGACTATTGTCATGCAAATAATACCTAATAATATATTTCCTTTAGACAATTCTTTCTCTCATCTATTTAAATGCATTGTTCATTGTTTATCCCCTTTTTTCCTTTTCCCCCCAACCCTTCCGCCAGTCCTGTTTTATAACAGTAGCATTATGCAGTATTTGTCCTTTTGTGCTGAGATATTTCACTCAACATAATGTCCTCTAAGATCACCCATTTTGTATAATATTTGATGAGTTCCTTGCTTTTTAGTGCTGCAAAGTATTCCATTATGTGAATATACAATAGCTTCTCTATCCATTTGTTTATTGATGGGCAATTAGGTTACTGCCATCTCTTTACTATTGTGAGCAATGTAGCAATAAGCATGGGCTTGCATATATCTGTTTGGGTAGCAGTTCTGGTTTCTTTAAGGTATATCCGCAATAGTGCAATTGCTGAATCAAGTGGTATTTTTATTTTCAACTTCTTGAGAAAGTGCCAAACTGCCTTCCATAGTGGTTGCACCATTTTGCACTCACTCCGATAATGAATAAGGGTCCCAGTTTCTCCACAAACTTGCCAGCATTGTCTGTTTGCTGCTCTGTTGAATTCTGTTACTGTTACAGGGGTGAGATGATATCTTATAGTTGTTTTGATTTGCATCTTATTAGAGCAATGACGTTTGAACATTTCTTCGTGAGTTTGCTCATCATTTGAATGTCTTCTTTGGTGAAGTGTCTGTTCATATCCAGTGCCCGTTTTGTGATTGGGTTGTTTACCTTTATCTTGTTGAGATGCTCCAGTATTCTATAAATTCTAGATATAAGTCCCTTATCAGACATGTCATTGCCAAATACTTTTCCCAGTCTGTGACTTTCATTTTTTACCCTGTTGGAAAAAGTTGTTGTCCATAAGGATTTGATTCTTAGAAGATCTCATTAATCTATTTTATTCTCGCCTGGTTGAAGGTTTTTCAGGATGCTTGTAAGACTGTTCATGTTGTGGATTAGGGCCTCTAGAGTTTTTCCCAGCTTTTCTCTGATGAAGTTTATAGTCCTTGGTCTTATTTCTACATCCTTGATCCACTTTTAGTTGGTTTTTGTGTACAGTGTGAGGTATGGGTCTTGTTTGAGTTTTCTACAGATAGTTTTCCAATTTTGCCAACACTATTTATTAAAGAGGCTTTCATTTCCCCACTTAACTGATTTCATGTCCTTGTCAAATATCAGTTGACCATAGGTATATGAGCTGATCTCTGGGTTCTTAATTCTATTCCATTGATCTATATGTCTGTTATTGTACCAATATCATGTTTTCTTGACCACCACACTGTGTAGAAGGATTTGAGATCAGGGAGTGAGATGCCTCCTAGGTTCTCTTTTTTAGGAGTGCTTTGCTTATTTGGGGCCTCTTTCCATTCCAGTTGAAATTGGAAGTTGTCTTTTCTATCTTGTTGAAGAAGGGAATTGGTATTTGTATTAGGATTGCATTGAACATGTAGATTGCCTTTGACAGAATTGTCATTTTCACAATATTGAGTCTTTCTATTCAAGAGCATGATATATTCTTCCATTTCTCCAGTTCTCTTTTTGTTTTTTGTAGTAATGATTTGTAATTTTCTTTGAATAGGTTTATTGTATTTCTAGTTAGATTTAATCCCAAGTATTTAAAGATCAGCTATTGCAATTGGTATTGTTTTTCTTAGCACCAGTTTTGTATTCTCCTTGTTACTGTAGAGAAATCCAATTGATTTTTGGATGTTGATCTTGTACCCTGCCACTATTCTAAACTGGTTGACTGTTGACTATATCCAGTAGTTTTCTTGATGAGTTTTTAGGGTTTTCCAAGTATACTATCATATCATCTGCATATAGAGATAATTTTACCTCGTCTTTGTCAATTTGAATACCTCTTATTTCCCTCTCTTGTCTTATTGCTATCAATAAAACTTCCAATACAGTATTGAATAGGAGAGGTGATAGTGATCATCCCTGCTTAATTTCTTTTCTCAAAGGGAATACCTTTACTCTCTCTCCTTTGAGAATTATTTCGGTGCTTGGTTTTGCATATGTACTTTTAACTAATCAGTAAAAGATGCTGGATCATGTCAAAGGCCTTTTATCCATCAACTGGTAAGATCATGTGGTTTTTATTATTTGCTTGGTGAATGTGAATTACTTTGTTTGTTTTTCTTATGTTGAACCATCCTTGCATACCTGTTATGAATCCCACTTGGTCATGGTGCTTTTTTTTAATGTGTTTTTGGATTCTGCTGGCCAGGATATTAGTCAGGATTTTTGCGTCTATGTTAATGAGAGATATTGACCTATAGTTTTCTGTTTTGGTGGTGTCTTTACCTGGCTTTAGTATCAAAGCTATGTTGGATCATAGAATGAGTCTGGGAGAATTAAATATTGTTTTGTGAAATACTTTATGTAGAATTGGTGATAATTCATCTCTGAATGTTTTATATAATTCACTTGTAAAATCATCTGGTCCAGGACTTTTTGTTGTTGTTGTTGGAAGTTTGTTTTATTACCTTTACAATTTCTTCTTTTGTAATGAATCTGTTCAGGTGTTTAATTTCAGTCTGTGTCCGTTTAGGTAGGTTGTAAGTTTCTAAGCATTTGCCCTTCTAGGTTTTTATATTTTTTCATGTTTTAGTTTTTTGTAATATTCCCGTGTTAGTCTTTTTTATTTTAGTTGGTTCTGTTGTAACATTACCCCTTTCACCACTTATTCGAATTATCTGTGTCTTGTCTTTTTTTTTCTTTTGTTAGTTTTGCTAGTGGTTTGTCAATTTTATTGACCTTTTTGAAGAAACAACTCCTGATTTGGTTGATGGTTTCAACTGTTTTTCTGTTTTCCATTTCGTTTATTTCTGCCCTTTTCTATTTTCAGGGTTTTTAGAGGGTGTCAAGTTTTCTTGCTGTTCTTTTTTCAATTTGTTGGTGATGAGGGGTTAGAGAGTCAGTTATAATTTTGTTTTCCTTGCCTTTTGATGTGCTTGATTGTGTTTGATTGTTGCTATAAATTGACCTCTCATCACTGTTTTGGCTGTCTCACAGAGGTTTTGGTAAGGTATGTTTTCATTGTCATTTATTTCAAAAATTTCCTTTTTTTACCCACTCATGTGTAAGAAAGTTGTTGTTCAGCTGCCAACTCTATTCTTTTCTTCTATATTTACTTGTAATTAATTTCTACTTTTGTAGCATTGTGGTGTGAAAATATGCTTTGTATTATATCTATGTTCTTTAATTTATTGACGCTAGTCATGTGACCTAAAATGTGATCTATTCTCAAGGACATTCCATTCACATTGGAGAAGGTATACTGCTTTTTTTTTTCTTTTTTAATGCATTAGCCTCTGTATATCTATAAGATCGAATTGGTTTATTGTGTGAGTTAATTCTTCAGCATCTTTGCTAAGTTTCATTCTGGTAGTTCTATGTTTTCTTGAGAGTGGTGTATTGAAGCCTCGTGCTACTATCATAGTGTTGTCTATTTCTTTTTTATTTTTTTCCGGGTTTGTTAATTTTTTGTATATTTTGCAGCTCTATTATTTGGTGCATAGGTATTTATTATCGTTATGCCCTCTTGTTCTATTGACCCTTTAAGCATTATGTAGTGACCTTCTTTGTCCTTTATAATGGTTTTTGCATTGTAATCTATTTTATCAGAGATTAATATTGCTATTCCTGCTTTTTTCTGGTTACTATTTGCTTGGTATATTTTTTTCCCACCCTTTTATCTTTAGTCTTTCATTATATTCACTTTTCAGGTGTGTCTCCTGTAGACAGCATATTGATAGGTTTTATTTTTTATTCAATCTACTACTCTTTTTCTCTTCAGTGGTGTGTTTAAGCCGTTCACATTCAGTGACATTGTTGAGAGGCTAGGTTTTATTATTATGATTTCGTTGAGTTCTTTTTGATGTTGTTGCTAGTTACTTTGGTTCATCCTGCTTTGAGTGGCACCTCTCTAAGATAGATGTCTCTCAATGTTTCCTGCAATGTTTGTTTGATTTTTACACACTCCCTTAGGTTCTACTTTTCTGAGAAAATCTTCATCTCTCTTTCATATCTGATGGATAGTTTTGCTGGGTACAATATTCTTTGTTGACAGTTGTATTCTTTGAATGTTTGACATATCTCACTCCACTGTCTTCTTGCTTGCTTGGTTTCAGCTGAGAAATTAGCACTTAACCTAATTTGTGCTGCTTTATAGGCTACTCTTTGTTTCTCCCTAGCTGCTCTCATAATTCTCTCTTTGTCTTTGGTTCGAGAAAATTTGACTATAATATGCCTTGGTGATTTTCCTTTTGGGGTCTATTCTATATTTTGTTCACTCAGCTTCTTGGATATATATTCTCTCATTCTTCATTATACCTGGGAAGTTTTATTCTAGTAATTCTTCCACAACTTTTTCGGTGCCTTTACTTCTTCCTGTTTTGGGATTCCAATTATGCTCATGTTATTCCTCTTGATAGTGTCCCACATTGTTCTTAGGCTTTCTTCTTTTTTCTTTACTTTTATCCTACTTTTTTATTCTAGCAAATCAGTGGTGACAATTCTGTCTTCTGTTTCACGGGTTCTGTTTTCCATCTCTTCAATTCTATTCCTATGTCCCCTCCAACATGATGGCAGCATCTGAAACATTGGTCCTCATATTCAGGATTGTGGTTTCTTGTTTTTTTCAGAGCCCCTAATGCCTCATTTGTTTTATCTGCATTGCCTTGGATTGTTTTTTGTTTGTTTGTTTGTTTTCAAGTTCCTGTCAGGTTTTGTTTACAGAGTCCTGTAATTCTTCAAGTTTGTCTTTTACCCATTGAAAATATTCAATCATTGTTCTTTTGAATTCCGTGTCAGAAAGTTTCATCAGACTTTCCAACTTCAGGAAATCCACTGATCTGTGTCACTTTTTGTGGATGACATCTTGTTTCAGTTTTGGGTATGGTGTGATGAGTGCTTCTTCTATGGCATTGCTGTGGGAGAGTTTTTCATTCCTGAGGCCTTGGTCTAAAAACCTTGTCTCAGGTAGTTACTTCTCCAGGGGTAGGCAGGGCAACTACCCTGCCTGAATGTCTCTCTGAGCTTTCAACTCAAGGGAATACTTGCTTCAGTTGGTGACAGATATTGCATGTGAATTAGTAGTCTTCTCTGTCAGGCAACTGCTACAGCTAGGTTATGCAAGTCCAAGGTGCCCAGGGCTAAAGTCAACTCAAGTTCTGGGAGGGGAGATAAAATGGAATCACCTGTGATATTGTCATCCCTGGCACAGTTCAGAGGGGCAGCAGCGGGTCATCTTCCTTACAGTGGAGTGTCCAGGTGGTAGGGCCAGGTCCTCTAGGCATTGGGGCTGGGCTTCCAGGCAATGGAAGGGAATATCTTGGCAGTGGGTGGCAGGGACAGGTCCTCCACACAGTGAGGTTGGGGCATCCAGTAGCCAGGACCAGGTCCTCCAGTGGTTTAGCGGAGGGCCACACAGTGAAGGGGCCAATGCCTTCAGGTAGAAGGGCCAGAGATTTCCAGGCAGCAAGTACCAGGGTCTTCCAAGCAACAGAGCCTCAATCTAGTGCTCCAGAGAGGAGAGCAATCCAGGCTACACTAAGAACTTTTTAAATTCAAGTACCTAGTTAATTGACTAGAACAGATCCATGGCTGCTGATGACACGTGCTGCTGTAGATTTTCTTTAACTTTCTTTCTTCTGACACATGTATGCTAGCCAATGAAGAAACCATGTAATTATGTGTTTGTTGTCTGTGCAGTGCTATGGATTGGTGAATAGGAGGGGTGTTACTGGTGATTGTTTTCTAACTGTGGACAGGTGCAGTATAAGTTGAACCTTCTCCGATAGAATAAGTTCTACTCCAGTGTTCCATGAAGTCCACAATTAGGGTGATAAAGGAATAAGCTCACTGAAGGAATTAGTGAATTTTTGTTGCATTTTCGTTTTGTTTTCAGCAAAGACGGTCTCTGAGTTTCTGCCTATGTATACAGCATACTTACCAGGTCACTGAACTTCTAAATCCATGAATCTTTGTGAATCAAGGATTGTCTTTGAATCAGAGGCTGTCTGTAACTCAGTGATTCCCTGTATTGCTGCGCCTTTACATTTTTCACCTGTATCCAGAGGTATGTGCATCTCAGGGGTCTTGGGATTGTATCAGGTATCAGCTTTACAGCAGAACCATGAGTCAGGGTTCTAGAAACCTACTAGACTGCTACTGGTCATGGTTTCTATTGGCAGTAGGTGTATCCTGTGTTTTTTCTGGATTTTTCTCCATCAGGCCAGTTAGCCAGCATCTATCCATGTCTTTGGATTGGGAGTTGAAAGTATAGTGTACAAGTTCCAGGTGAAGTCAGTAGGTATAATTTTTGCATCAGAGAGCTTCTCTTTCTTTTGTTCAAAATTCCCACATCCTGTGTATACACTGTACTAGGCATGAAATTCAAAATTACTTTATAGAGGTTTTGCTCATGTGACAGCTCAGAGCATCTCCTACTAGGTTCAAGATGGTGTTGAACTGCTTGCCATGGGGTAAGGGTTGTGCACATAGGCTCATAAATATCCTATTCATTCAGAAGAAAGTTCTCATAGCCCATTGTCCATAAACATCAGGAAGCTGGGATCTTGCCTTCTTCATAGTGGTCATCCAATTCTAGTCATTGTTGTTATGTGTCATAGAGTCATCTGCAACTCATAGCAATCCTAAGTACATTCGCTTTGTACCCTGCCTTACCTGAGCCAATATCATCTTCTTTTGCAGATTTACTTCCATTTTTCCAGTTACTGAGTCAATCCATCTCATCCTGGGTCTTCCTCTCCTGTGCTGTCCCTCTTCCCTTCCAAGTATGATGTCCCTCCGCAAGGAATAGTCTCTCCTTGCTATATTGTAGACAGGATACTAAGATTACCAATAATGCCAGGGATGAATGAATGCCTTAGGACAATCAACTTTAACAATTAATAAACAATATCAAGAGGACAGCATTTGCCCAAGGAAAGGCTTAGAAGCAGGAAGGGGTAAGAAAGATAGGAAACATTAAGTGGGAATGGCAAAAGTGTTGTTCTAGTCTAGGGATTAAAATCAATGTCAGGAAACATACTGAGACACTGCTATGAAGATTGATGTACAAATCTCTGAGTCTCAGTTCCGATTTCCTTGAGGTATATTCCTAATAGTGGAATAGCTGAGTAATATAGAATTTCTATGTTCAGCTTTCTGAGGAACTGCCAAACTGCCTTCAAGAGTGGTTGTACCATTGTACAATGCCATGAACAGTCTGTGAGAGTGCCTATCTCTCCACATCCTCTCCAACATTTATTGTTTGCTATCCTGTTAAACTTTGTCACTGCTACTAGAATAAGATAGTATGTCATTGTGGTCGGGTTATTGTTTTTTAAATACATTTCTTACTTTATACTGCTTTACTTACAAAGTTCATATTAATTATTTTTTACACCAGATCTTTCCCATTTCCTTTACACAACCCTCCCCCCACCCATCAAATTGTGCAACCCAGTGATTAACGACCGCCCCCCAGTCCACCCCACTACACTCCCACCCATCCTCACCCCTTTGTGCCCTCCTCTTCCTGCCTTGGATCTTTGTATTCTTTCTACAATAATGGGGTTTTTTTTCTATACAGTATCTGTTCTTATGGGACCAAGTTAGTTCACTCAGCATAATGCTCTCTAGTCTCTCCTAAATTAGGTAGTAATTTACAAAATCATTGTTCTCGTGTGCTGTGTAGCATTCCATCATGTGAATGTACCATAATTTCTCAAGTGGTGCTTGGATAGTTGAGCTGTTTCCATGTTCTTGCGATGGTGAATAATGCTTCTATGGACATTGGTGTACAAATCTCTGTTTTTACCTCAGTTCTCATTCTCTCAGAGTATATTCTAAGCAGTGAAATAGCTGGGTCATATGGAATTTCTATGTTCAGCTTTTTGAGGAAATACCAAACTGCTTTCCTGAGTGATTTTATAATCTCACCAACACTGTATAAGACTTCCTATCTCTCCACATCCTCTTCAACATTTATTACTTGCTGACCTGTTAAACTTTGCTGCTGTTACTGGAGTGAGATTGTACCTCATTTTGGTTTTGATTTGCATGTCTCTTATTACCATTGATTTGGAGCATTTCTTCATGTGTCTGCTGACCATGCTAATGTCTTCCTCTGTGAAAAGTCTTGACATGTCTTTCACCCATTTTTTAAGTATCAGTCTTTTTCTTCTAGAGGCCCACTAGTATCCTATAAACTTTGTTATGAGACCCTTATCTAAAATGGTATTGCCAAATGATTTTCCCCCGGTCAGTAGGTTTCCTTTCTCCCTGTTGGAAAACATTTTTGATGCACTCATTGCAAGAACATGGAAACAGCCCAAATGTCCAACCACAAATGAATGGATTAAGACATTGTGGTACCTTCACACAATGGAATATGGAATACTATGCATCACTCAGGAACACCGATTTTGAAAAATACGAATAACTTGGGAGGATTAAAGAGCATTATGCTGAGTGAACTAACTCAAACTTAGAAGGACAAATACTATATAAGACCATTATTGTAAAAACAGAAGGATAACTAGTAAAACATGTCCGGGTATCTAAGGCAGGAAGGACTGGAAGCAGAGGGGTGAGACTGGGCAGAGGGGAAATCACAAGGTTGTATAATTTTGTGGGTGGAAGGAGGGGGTAAAGGAAATGGGAAAGATGCAGCAGGGATCTGAAAAGAAGTGGATATAGTCCAACAGTGGTTAAATTTATAAAACATAATGAATGGGAATGAATGTATGAAACACAATGTGAATGAAAAACAGTGTGAAACACAATGCATACAAATTTTGTAAGTAACCAATATAATATCACTTTAAAAAAAAGAAAGCCTCATTCTGTGGGCAGTTGCATAAATCTGAAAAGGAAAGAAGATACATGATGTAGATTAACTGTTAAATGGAAAATCTATTTGCTATGGGAATATTCATTCAAATCACAATCTAAGTAAATTTTTAAAAAGAAAGAAAAATTCATTCAATGTTACTGAGGTGGTTGTGTCTATAGATGCTTTGATGTGTATCTTTTCACCAAAATAAAAAGAGAATAATTTCAATTTTAAAAGTAGTCATATTTTTTATAACCAAATAAGGTTATTTATAAAAAAAAAAGTAACCAAGCCGATTTCACTTACGGTGACCCCAGGTGCTACTGAGTAGCTCCATAGGATTTTTCTTGGCTCTGCAGAAGCAGCTTGCCATGGCTTTCCTATGTGGTGGTCCTGGGTGAGTGGGAACCATCAACCATTTAATAAAAAGCCAAGTGCAAAGTGTTTATGACACCCGAGATCCTCACCTAAAACTTACAGATCATTAATTATGCAAGTAAATTGTGAATTATCTTTTGTATGAAATAAAGGGAGAGAAATTACAGGTTTTGGACCCAAACTTCATAAGCATTTAGGTTCATGATTCTCATTGACATATTGCAATGTTGTTGTTGTTGTTGTTGTTGTTGTTGTTATGCGCCGTCGAGTCGCCTGCGACTCATAGCGACCCTATGTACAACAGTCCTAAACTCCGCTCTGTCCTGTGCCAATCGCACCGTCCCTGAAAC
>NW_006399840.1:6815845-6824421 GCF_000299155.1 Elephantulus edwardii | reverse complement strand
GTTGGGTCACCTTTCTTTGGGATAGGAACAAATATAGACCTCTTCCAGCAATACTGTGCATTTTGTAGGTAGTATATGTTTGAATATTTTGTGAGCTATTATTATATAGAGGATCCATATATGAGAAAATGCCTACAACAAACATTATACAGAAAAATTATCGTTCCAAGCAAAACTGGTGTTGTTTGTGTGCTTTAAGAATAAGTAAACCTAGAAAAAGTGTACAACACCAATCCTAATTTCCTAAATTAGCTTTTAAAAAGTCAAACATTGTCACTTCATTTATATTTGACAAAAAAGCTTATCTCAAAATGGAACTGTTGTACCTCATTTTTATTAAAATTAAGTGAAATGTATTTCTAAGATTTGGAAATACATTATATTTTCTAACCTATGGATTAATCCAAGCAACTCCTTGGAGGCAAGGATTCTGGGTCTTCGTCTGACATACTTTGGATATGTTGCCAGGAGGGACGGGTCCTTGGAGAAGGACATCACACTTGGTTGGGTGGAGGAACAGCGCAAGAAGGGAAGACCCACTATGCAGTGAATTGATTCAGTGACTGGGGTAATCGGGATGGGTGTGTCAGAGGCAGTGCTATTGGCACAGGATAGAGCAGAGTTTAGGGCTGTTGTACATAGGGTCGCTATGAGTCGCAAACGACTCGACGGCACATAACAACAACAACAACATGTTCATGCAGCTTTCATCTATTTAAGCAGCAATATACCTCTCCCAAATTTAAAATATATATTATTGGAAAGGACAAGCATTTCTCTGCAATTCTGTATAGCATATATTTTAATTCTCTTTTTTTAAAAAAAAAAAAATTTCTTTCTCTCTCCCTCTACAGGGATTCTCATCCCCCAAATGCCTGTGGAGTACAATATTTTACTTAATGCTGGAAGTGAAGCACCTCTGGTCTCCCCTGTTGGTCACCATCATTCCATCCGCCTGGAAAATTTGACCCCGTTCACACAGTATGAGGTTAGGGTCCAAGCATGCCAAAATGGTGAGTGTCTTTCCTATACTGATTGGAACTGAGAAAGGATTTCATTTAAAAAAAAAGTCACAGATTTTGGAATTTTAATAGATTCAAATAAAAAAGACTAACATTTCATTTCATATGTGTGGTGGACTGTTTGTTTACCCAGGAAAATCAGAGTCTGGCATTGAGTGAAGCATTACGCATTTTTGCACATTAAATCATGAATATTTAAACATGTGAAAATGTTGGTTTTGCAAAGTCTTGTTTTATAAGGTACTTTAAAAGAAAAACACCTAGCTCACATAAAAGAGTCACTGGTAATGTAAAATAAAATGAGCATTACAAAAATCCCATAAAAAATGTACTTCTGTTGGTTTTATTTAAATTTTATTCAGAAATGGATGGAAATAGTTATTTAGAAGTTGACCCACATCCAGATAGATCTTACAATTTTTTTTTGTATTTTAATTCACTTATTCATGCACTTTCCCCCCTCCCTTTCCTTTTCTGCTCCCTAATTTTCTTTTTTTTTGGATGATTTTTTAAATTATTAATTTTAGTAGATCTTACAAATTTTATAATGGTTAAGGCCTGAACACTGTGTCACATACATCACTAAAGTTTTTATTTCACAGTTTACCCTAGTGGTCAGTGAAGACATCACCAGTGTTGTCCTTAGGAAGAAAGTCTCCAATCCATTCATCCTTCCAAATGGATAAAAGGAAATTGGAAAGACCCAATATGATCTAACATATAAGAACTTTCTAATAAACCAGTATTTTTAAAAAGTTTAATTGTAAACTAAAATTTATGAAGGCAGTTGATTAGCAAACAATCAAGAGAGTGACACATTGTGTTAGGTGTTGTCATTACATATTAAATAGATGTTGTTGTCATTGATTTCTGTCATTGAATCAATTCCACCGAATGGCAACTCCATGTGTGCAAGACTAGAACCATTTACTTTCAAGACTATTTACTTTCCAAGGCATCTTCTTTACTTCCCAAGAAACAGTCTTCTAAGTCATCTTATAATTGGTTGAAACAGCCGAAATGTCAGCTGATAGTGAAAAAAGTAACCATTTGCATCTTTCTTATTGTTGTTGCTGTGTGCTTTCAAGTTGGAACTGACCCTAACTGACCTTGTAGTGGGTTTCCAGAGGCAGTAAGTCACATGGAAGGAGACTGCCCACCGTTCTCTCACAGAACAGCTAATAATTTTGAACTCCAAGCCTTTAGAGTTGCAGCACAGCTTCTTACCACTAGGCAACTTGGGGGCTCTCAATTAAATACATTTGTCAAAATGGTTTTCTAAATGATTAAGTAATATGAGATTGTGTGAGCAGAGACATGGTAAAACAAAATGTAACTTTGTCACCTTGTTGGTTCCAACTCATAGTTACTCTCCCTTAGATTTTCAAGACAAAAAATTTTAATGAAAAGAGGATCCCCATCTTTCTCCTTTGAAGCCACTGATGGATTTGAACTTCAGAGACTCAAGGCCTTTTGATTAACAGCACCATTATTCTCTATTTACTCACCGTGCCACTGTTGTTGTTATGTGCTATTGAGTCAGAGTTGACTCATAGAAAATCTTCCATTGGTTTTCAGAGGCAGTGAATCCCACAGGAGGAGATTGTCCAGTTTTCTCTTGTGGAGAAAATAGTGGATTTGAATTTTGTACCTTTGGATTGACAGCACAGCACCTTGCCATTAGGCCACCAGAACTCCCTATATTATGCCATTAGAATGCCCATATAAAATAAAAGAGAAAATGTGTTGCTCACGCTTGAGTACAAATTGGTTCACCTTAAAGTGAATAAATCTTATCAATCTTACATGTGTAGAGAGCCCTGATGATGTGCTACAATCACAAATGCACACAATTCAAATCCACCAGTTGCTCCAGGGAAGAAGGAGGAGCAATCTCCTCCCATAAGTTTACTATCTCTGAAAACCCACTGGAGGGCCAGCTATTGGGTAGGTTCTGACTCGAGGCACAAAAGCTTATCAAAGGTCACCATTTTGAATGCCAATTGTTCTGTGAGAAAAAAAGATATGACAATTTATACTCCGCAAAATATTTGGAAATCCTGTGGGCAGTTTTGTCTCATATAGAGTCATATTAGTCATAATTTACTTGACAGCAAAAATTTTGGGATATTTACCTATAACTGGAGCCCCTAGGTTTCCAAGTTATTGGTACTTTCCATTTCCAAATAAATGTTATTTGGCATAGAACCAGTTAGGACTATCAGGTTTTCTGATACCTTTGCTTCATTTCAGAAATTTAGGAAGACCTAAGAGGAGGTACATCTGAGTCTGTTATTCCACTTTGCTCTAAAAATGCCACATTACATTTTATTTTTGTTTCTTAATGACTATAATGTCTTATGTTATCTTGGATTAGTAAATGTTACGTAGAGTATTTCAGTATATATAAAGCAGGTAGGATCCAAGTGGCTCCAAATCTGATTATCTGGGCTATTTTATAAACAAGTATATATTTTATTTAAAAACTAGATACGATCTGTAAATGTTCATTAAAACTAATAAAATTTAATAATAATTTTAAAAAAATAAAAACTAGATACGTACAAATTTAGAATTAGCACTGGCTGGTTTTGGGGCATTAGCTTGCTATGAAGAAGAGCCAATAGAGAGCGAAAATGTTTTACTCATTTATATAATTGTAATACATATAATATAGGTTTTTATATTATATATTCATATATACCGATAAATTGTTTTTGTTAGGTGCAGTTGAGGTGAGTATGACTCATAATGGTCCTCTGAACAACACATTTGTATCATATCCTAAACCTGTCCCATCCTCACCATCTTGAATACACTTGAGATTTATAATGTAATCTATAACAAAGAATGACAGAGACAATCACATTTTAATTTGAAGATCACTACATTCCCCACATTTGTCTTTGCCTGATCAACATGGACTCAGGGTGAAGTCTCTCTCAGGGAGGAGTGATAGGGAATGGCAAAGGACACACTGACAAAGAAGATTAATCAGAACTGGCTTTGACAAGCACTGTGGCATTTGGACAAGAACAAACTGGGAGGAGGGTAGAGAGAATATTGCAACAATGAATGAATGGAAACCCAAAATCTCTGTAAATGTTTATGAAAATTAATAAAATATAATTATAGAAAAAAACATACTGCTGTGTTGATTTAAATGTAACATCAGCTTCTGTATCCCTGTGTCCATGAAACTGTGTGGTAAAGATACAATAATTTCAAATTAGGATGACTATTATTATTTCTACTGTTTTAAAAACAGGTTATTTTTTAAAAAAAATATTGACCAAAATGAAATATTAAGAGTGTACAAGTGTGTTAGTGATGCACATGTGTGAAATTCAAACATCCTTTTCTGGCTAGAATGACTGCCATAAAATAGAGCAAACATGGTTCAGAGAAGTGGACCCTTAATGGTCAAGGCCTGTGTAAATACATGGTAATTAACACATTGTAAGAAACTGCACTACAATTCCAAAGGCATGTGGTTCAAATTCACCAGCTCCTCCACAGGAGTATGGATAATCTCCTTTTGTGCAATTAATTGCCTATGAAAACCGCTGGAGGTTCAGTGATGGGTCAGTTCCAACTCGATGGTACACAACAGCAAGTACAAATTTTTTTTCTATGTAGATTTATAATACTAGTCTGGAATATGTGTACAAATGTATGTTCAAAACTCAGGTGGATTGATTTGTTACACACTTACCTTTCCATATGAATACGCAACTCTTTCCCCTGTTTGATAAGTTACTGAAAGTGTCTATTTTTTTCTTCAAGGAGGTTGTGGAGTTAGCAATAAGATATTTGTTAAAACATCTGAAGCAGTCCCAGTGGGCCTTAATCCCCCTGTTCTGAAGGCACTGGGATCAGCTTGCATAGCAGTTGCATGGCTACCACCTAAGAAACCAAATGGAGTCATTAACAACTACTTTATTCACAGGTAAAATGAATCATCACTTTGTTTTCCATTATCTTAGAATGCATAATAGCCCAGAGAATTAAGTATGCTTTCTAGTTCCATAAAGAACTGTATGGAAATGCATATGCTAGTTTTTTGTTTAGTTTGGGGTTTTTTGTTGGTGGAATTTGTTTGTTTGTTTGTTTATTTGTTTGTTTGTCTTGGTGTGTGTGTGTGTGTGTGTGTGTGTGTGTGTGTGTATTAGTTCCTACCTATAAACTAATCCTAGTGCTAAGTAATTTTTCATATTGTCCATGGAAAAGTCATAACGACCATGTAATATTGGTTGAGACAAGACACGTTAGTTTAGCTCATAGAAGCTTTCCTTACATTTGATGAAGTGATAGAACAGACTTTCTCTATGGCCAAGACAGCAAACATTGTAGCTGCAGAGAAAGAAGAACTTTAATCCTGTTTCTTCTTATTACAAAGAGATTGAGCAACTTCTTCTCCTCCTCAAAAGATGTTGCTTTAAAAAAATTTGTAAGAAGATGTTGCTTTTCATATGTGAAGATTCCTCTAGATGCATGACTGAGTCTCCATTCAGATGACTAACCCACTGCCATCAAGGTAATTCTAATTCACAATGACCCTCCAATGGGTTTCCAAGGTAATAACTCATTACCATCTCTTTCTCCCACAGAGTGGCCAATAAACTCAAACTGCCAAACTTTCTGTTAGCAACCTGGCCTGTAACATACTACACCACCAGTGTTTCTTGCTCAACTAGCTAAATATGCTAAATTTGTTAAAGTTAACCTACTTAAAATTAAGAAAAGAAGGAAGAGAAAAGGAATGAAGAAAGGAGAGAATTAGGAAAGAGCAGGGAAGAAGGGAAAAGAAAACACTGGGTCAAGGGAAGTAAGAACTGTTGGCTGAGAGCTTGTTTTCAAAGACAGAAAACACAGACAGGCAGACATAAAGGATTTGGAGACTGAAGATCCCATTCCCAAAGCAGTGTATTTCTAGATCCTCATCTCCCACTTCAGACCCCTCTGGTTGGTCCCCCTGAGTATCCTCCGGTCTTTCCTACTTGGTTCTCCTCCTGGGTACACACTGAGATTTACTTTAGCCTCTCTTAAATCTTGACACTAACTCTAGATGACCTTTGATTCCAATTGATCTTCAGTGATGAACTAAGGATTTGTGGGGAAATTATGAAGGGAAAAAATACTATTGTATTTCTGGTTATGTAAATTTCACTACCCACAACAAGCAAGCCAGATATCTTCTGGCAAACATTAATTGAGGAATAATATTTCAGATTCAAATACATATGAACATTTAAAAATGGCTAGTGTGAATTTATTTTTTATGCTAAGCACATTAGTGCAGGCTCTAAAATGCCCTACCTCTAGAAATAGTTTTCTTTCATCTACTTAATGCTAATTGTATGAGAAAAGCACATCAAATTCCGATTCTGAATAAAGGGAAAGAAAGTATCTTTTATAGACCAGGACGTGGCTTCACTCTGTTGGTTTTGTAAATAAAGCTCATGATTACAGTGACTATTCCATGGCAGCTAGAGAGAGAGAAAACAGGAAATATAATGCAGAAAGCCCGCTTCAATGAAAAATACTGTAAATTGAATTTGACAGCATTTGATGGCATTTGATTATTCCAGTCACAGCCAAACAATGATATAAAGAGTAATATGAAACAGAATGTGTTACTGCCTAGCAGACTCAAAAGCAATAAACCTTCCTCCAATGTGACACAATCACTTCACAATCATAATTGTAGCCTGTTTGATACCTCTGAGTACAGCAGAAGGGCACTGACTGACATAGATACATTTTGTTTTTTATTTAAAGTGAAATGAAAATGGTGCACGGGGGCTTCAGATACGATCATTATATTCACCTCCATAGGCATGAATCACTTGGCAGTTATTTCAGCTGAAGTTTAAATGTGCTTAGACAACAACAATATCAAATTTTTCTTAGATAGCTACAAAAAAAATCAGAAATTTGTAAGGACAGAAATAGAATGTAGACACATAGTTCTTTTTCATCCTGGGACTGCATAGATCCCTTTATATGGTGATGGCCACCAGCCTGCAGTATTTCTGGGGTGGGTTTATAGTATGCAGCTTCTGCTTTATCATTTGCCTTCTTTTTTTTGATCATCACCAGCAGAAATGCGCCCACCTCAAACCAAAGGCAATTTGATCTATGCAGATCAATTTATTAAATTGTAAGAATTTTGTTGCCCAGTTCTTGCCCACCTTCCAAATAACTTTCCCTTTAGTAATTTTTTTATGTTTTAAATATTAATTCTGGGTATCATCCTATTTTAAAATGTCCATCAGGGAACTACTAGAAGTTCAAGCTGGGTTTAGAAGAGGCCATAACACCAAGGATATTATTGATGATGTCAGATGGGTCCTGGCTAGAAACAGAGAATACATGATCAGTGTCTATCTGTGTTTAAGAGAATATGCAAATGCATATTTTGTGAATCACAAAATAGTAAATTAAAAAACCCACAAAAACCCAACTATGACTAATCTTGAAAAGAATTGGAATGCCAGACATTTAATTATGCTCATATGAAACCTATACCTAGACCAAGAAGCTGCTGTCTGATGAAGCAAAAGGACATTGTTTAGTTTAAAATCAGGAAGGGTATACATCAGGCATGTATCTTTTCTCCATACCTATGTAATCTGTATGCTGAGAAAATTATTTGTCAAACCAGACATTGTGACAAAGAATTTTGGCATCAGGATCAGAGGAAGGTTAATCAACAACCTGTATTATTCAGATGACACAACTTTACTTGCTGAAAGTAAGGAAAACTTGAAGTACTTGCTGAAAAGATCAATGAATACAGCCTTCAGTATAGAATATATCTTAATATCAAGAGAACAAAGATCCTACACCCTGGGCCAGTAGGTAAAATCATGACAGAGAAAGGATTGAAACTGCCAATGATTTCATCTTATTTGGATCCACAATCAACATCCTTGATACCAAAAGCCAGGAGATAAACAGACATGCTTCTTTGGGCACATGAGCTGTCAGAGACTTCTCCAAAATAGTGGAGAGCAATGATGTCAGTTTGGAGGCTAAGATGCGCCTGATTCAGGCCATGATCTTTTCCAATACTTGCTATATGTCTGACAGCTAGTCAATGAATAAGAATCATAAAAGAATAATTGATACCTTTGAGAGTTGTAGTGCTGGAGAAGAGTACTGAATATCCTATAGAATGCCAAAAGAACGAAGAGGTATGTCTTAGAAAGGATGCAGCCAGAGTGCTAATTGGAGGTAAGGATGGCAAAGCTTAGTCTCTCATATTTGGACATGTTGCTTGTAGAGACTATTCCTTGAAAAGAGACATAGTTCTTGGAAACATGAAAGGTCAGGAAAAGGGAGGAAGACACCCACGCCCCAATGAGTTGGACTGACATGTGACTGTGGCAATGGGCTTAAGTGTATCAGATGGCATAGGTTAGGATAGGATTCAGATCTGTTGTTCATAGGGCCAGAGTTAGTTATACTCAACTTGACAGCACCTAATAAAAACAACACCCTAATAAAGAGGTAATATGTTATGTTATTATTGTTGTTGTTGTTGTTGTT
>NW_006399840.1:6781704-6814010 GCF_000299155.1 Elephantulus edwardii | reverse complement strand
TTCCTTGTGCTTTGGCTTCTCTACGCTCCAGTGCAATCTTCAGAGTCTCTTCTGACATCCATTTTGGTCTTTTCTTCCTCTTCTGTCTTTGTAATGACCATTTGCACTCTTCCTGGATGATACCTTTGACTGTTAAATAGCATCCACAGTGACCCCAAGTTTCTGAGTTCCAATAATTCTAAACTCTTTATTTGTTCTCTCAGTCCCAGCCATTTTTTTCCTCTTGGTTTCCTGTACTTGTCGTCTCTTTTTATCCTCTTTGTTAACAGATTTGTCACTTATGGTTTTTAATATTAAGTATTTGTTGTAATAATTAGTATGATTCCTTTCTCCTAATCAGACATTGATTGCTACAGACAAAGAGGTATATCATCTGCTATGATATCATAACAATCATCTGTTTCTAATAGGGAAAGAGCTGCTACTTCTAAAGGAAGAATTCTTGCTGGCTGGGAAGACATGTGCATTAAAACCAAGCAAGCAAACAAGCAGGAAGGAGTAGGGAAGCCCAACATGGAATAGAGTCAGGTGGAAAAACAGGAACGTTTCCAGAGTTCCAGCTCTATAATAAAACAGAATGTAGAAGGGTAGATTTAGAGGTGGGAGACAACAATTTAACAAGTGTTGTTTTCTAATACAATGGCATTAGGTTCTCCTGGATAGTTATCTAGGCATCATTGGTTCATTTATATACATACATATAAATATATATGGTTTTTCCCCCCCATTCATATACGTTTTCTTTCAGGGAGCTCTGGTGGCCTAGTGGTAAGAAGCTGTACAGCAATCCCAAAGGCTCACAATTTAGTCCATTAGCTGCTCCACAGGCAATCTCTTCCTGTGCCATTTTCTGTCACTGAAAACTCACTGCAGGGTTGACAACAACAACATACACACATTTTATTCCACACATTCCTTCCTTCACATTGACATGGTACAATGATACAATCATTCCCATACATGGTGTGTTATAAAATTAATCATCACTGATCTATTTCCACTACTACCTCCTCTTTTTAGATCCCACTGGATCTTTCTTAATTCCTTCACTCCTTCCCTCTACCCACAAACCTTTGTGAACTCATGTCTTCCCCCACCCATCTGCCCTACAGCTCCCTTTCTCTTATATTTTTGGACATTTATACACATCTTATTAATTATCCTTCTGTTTTTACAATAATGGTCTTATGCCATATTTGTCCTTATGATACAGGGTTAATTCACTGAGATAATGCTCTCTAGCCTCTTACTCCTGAGTGCTGCATAGTATTCCACCCTCTCTGAGTGTAAAAATAACATCTCAATCCATATATTAATTGATGGACATTTGGGCTGTTTCCATGTTCTTACTATTGTCATTAGCACTTCTGTGAACATCCAAGTACAAACCTCCCTGTGTCTCAGTTCTATTTTACTTGCTAGCCATTGTCGCGGTACTAGGGATGTTATAGCTAATGTAAGATGGATCTTGGCAGAAAGCAGAGAAATGTGTATTTGTGCTTCATTGACTATGCAAAGGCTTTTGACTCATGGATCACAACAAGCTGTGACTGACTCTGAGATGAGTGGGAATCCCAGATTATTTATTTGCTAATGGAAAACCTATACTTGGACCAAGAGGCAGTCATAAGAAGAGAGCAGGGAGACACTGGATGGTTCTAAATCAAGAAAGGGGTCCAACAGTTATGTATTCTGTCTCCATACCTTTTCAATCTGTATGCAGAACAGATCATCCAAGATGCTGGGCTGTACGAGGAGGAATGTGGCATCAGGATTGGTGAAAGAATCATCAACAACCTGTGTTATGCAGATAACACAACCCTGCTAGCTGAAACTGAGGAGGACCTGAAGCGCTTGCTGTGGAAGGTCAAGGACTGCAGTCTTCAATATGGATAGAAACTCAATATCAAGAAAACAAGGATTCTCACCACTGGGCCAATTGGCAGCATCAGTATGGATGGTGAAGTGACTGAGATAGTTAATAGTTTTCGTTTACTTGGCTCCACAGTCAACACTCTTGGTAACAGCAGCCGGGAAATCAGGAGATGAATTACATTGGGAAAGACAGCTGTGAGGGACCTCTCAAGAGTACTGAAGTGCAAGGACATCAGGCTGGAGACTAAGGTGCACCTGATCCAGGTTATAGTTTTTGCAATTACGTGCTATGCATCAGAGAGTTGGACAGTGACTAGGGATGATAGAAAGAGAATTGATGCCTTTGAGTTGTGGTGTTGGAGAAGAGTGTTGAATATCCCATGGACTGCTAGGAGAACAAACAGGTTTGTCCTGGAGAGGGTGAAGCCAGATTGTTCTCTGGAGTCAAGGATTCTGAAGCTTCGTCTGACAAACTTTGGGCATGTAGCAAGGAGGGACTGGTCCTTGGAGAGGGACATCATGTTTGGAAGAGTGGAGGGGAGACACAGGAGAGGAAGACCTTCTATGAGATGGACTGATTCTGTGAGTGGAATGGTGAGTATGAGAGTGTCTGAGATGGCGAGGTTGGCGCAGGATAGAATGGCATTTAGGGCTCTTATACATAGGGTCGCTATGAATCACAAACAACTCGATGGCACATAACAACAACAAGCCACTGTTTTAAGAAAAGGGAGAGTATTTTTAAAAAATAGGGATTCATTGTTATTGTTGTTGTTAATGTGCAGTCGAGTTGTTTGCGACTCATAGCGACCCTAAGTACAACAGCCCTAAACCCTGCTCTATCCTGTGCCAATCACACTGCCTCTGACACACACATCCTGATTACCCCAGTCACTGAATCAAACGATCTCATAGAGGGTCTTCACCTCCTGTGCTATCCCTCCACCCTACCAAGCATGATGTCCCTCTCCAAGGACCAGTCCCTTACAACATGTCCAAAGTATGTTAGACGAAGCCCTAGAATCCTTGCCTCCGAGGAGTAGCCTGGTTTAACCCTCTCCAGGATGAATCTGTTTGTTTTCTTAGCAGTTCATGGTACATTCAATACTGTTCTCCAGCATCACAGCTCAAAGGCATCAATTCTCCTTCTATCCTCCCTAGTCATTGTCCAGCTCTCTGATGCATAACAAGTGATTGCAAAGACCATGGCCTATATCAGGCACACCTTAGTCTCCAGAGAAACACCGTTGCTCTTGAGTACTTTAGAGAGGTCCCTAACAGCAGACTTTCCCATCACGATACGTTTTTTTATTTCCTGGCTGCTGGTGCCAAGAGTGTTGACTGTGGAGCCGAGCAAACTGAAGCTGTAAACAATCTCAATCTTTCGCCATCCATCCTAATGCTACCAATGGGTCCATTGGTGAGAATCTTTGTCTTCTTGACATTGATCCTCAGTCCATACTGAAGGCTGCAGTCCTTGACCCTCTGTAGCAAGTGCATGAGGTCTTCCTCAGTTTCAGCTAGCAGGGTTGTGTCATCTGCATAATGCAGATTGTTAATAGATCTTCCACCAATCCTGACACCACACTTCTCATAGAGCCCAGCCTCTTGGATAATCTGCTCTGCATACATGTTGAAAAGGTATGGAGACAGGATGCATCCCTGGCGTACGCCCTTCCCAATTTTGAACCATGCAGTGTTACCCTGCTCTGTTCTGATGACTGCCTCTTCATCCCATTATAGGTTTCACGTTAGCACGATTAAATGTTCTGGGATTCCTATTCTTCTCAGGTATTCATTAGATGTTGAAAATATAACATGAGTAAGACAGAGTTGCTTTCAGGAAGCATGAACAATAATAGTAAAAAAATAAAATATATTGCAATAAGTGATAAATGTTTCAATAAAGGGGTAAAAGGACACACATGGATATTATGACTGTTTGAAGCAAGAAGCAAGAGAAAGACTTTCTGGGAAAAGTGAGGAGAATAGAGTTTTAGAAGATATTTGGAGTTTACCTGTAGACAGGAGGAGAGAAAGAGAAAGAATAGGAAGAGGTTTTAAAGAGACCAATACCAAAACCATAGAAGCATGAAAGATTAGAGATTTATTGGAAATGCTAATAGAATACTAGGAAACTAGAATAACGTAAATTCACCATAAATCAGCATTTGGCATGTTGTTCTTAGGTGCCATCAAGGTGCATATGATCCATAGCAACCTCATGAACAACAGATCTGAGCCTTATTACCTACCCTGTGTCATTCTCACCATCTCTGACACGCCTGAGCCCATTGCAGCTGTCAGTGTGTCTAACTATATAGTTGAAGGTCTTTCTCTCTTTCAGTGACCTTCTCTCTTCCCAAGCATGATATCCCTCTCCAAAAAAAGCCTCTCCTAGCAACATGCCTGAAGTATGTAAGACATAGTTTGTCATCCTTTCCTCCAATGAGCACTCTAGTTGCACTATTTTCAAGACCTATTTGTGTATTATTCTGGCCGTGCTCGGGCTATTGAGCACTCTTCTCCAACATCATAGTTGAAAGGCAACAATTCTGCCTTTTATCATGCAGTTTTCAGATGGATAATTATATTTCATTTAAACTGGAATCTAAAGAACAAGATTAAAGACAAGAAGTGAGTGTTAAATATAAAATAGTTAAATGGACATACCACTGAAAGGTTTTAAGTATGATTCAATTTTAACATTTTGAGAAGATCTTCAAACTTAGTTCAATACTAGAATGAAGATTAAGAGCTCCAGTTCTCAAAATATAATCAAATCAAGAACAAAGATGAGTTTTCCCAGGGTGATGTAATTAATAAGAAGCAGCAGCATCTAGACACTCTTTATTCTGATTACAAATTTTCCTACCTATTTATTTATAAAGGGAATTCTTAATATTTTCCATGTGATAAAGATGACATTTTAATAATGCTGATATTATAGTGAGAATTTTGGGAGAAGGATTGATTAGGAGTTCTTAAAACTGACTGCATTCATTGAGGTATCAGAAAGTATAAATGCATTTATATGTGTATGTGTGTGTGTGTGTATATATATATATCTATATATTCCTTGTAGGGTTTTTTTTCAATTTTTGTTTTCCTCATAATGTTAGGCCACATATAATTTACTCAAGTTAGAGCAATGCATTACTGAGAACTTCCTCAAATGAATTTAAAAAAAGAATAACCATTTGGCTATTTAAAAAAAAAATTCAAAGTGTGATGTCCCTAAACACTGAATATTCTGAAGGAAACACCGTTAAATGAACAGTTTAATCCTGAATCTTAAATAGATTGGAAATAATCGTGGAATACTCAACAACTTCAGCTCAAAATTTGTTAAGACATAAAGATATTTTTTAGCAGCACATGTGGACTGTTTTTACCTCATCCTCATTTTAATCCATTGATTATTTAATAGGTAAGAAATTATCAACCAAGTCTTATCCTTTTTAGTTGTTTTGACAGTTAAACTTGAGGCTAGTAGTTTCTTTATTAGTGGAGATTATAAAAATTCACACATTCAGTCAGTTTTTGTGTAAAAGAATGCCAGTTTGATGAAAATATGACTTTGCCTGGATTGGAGCTTTCAAGAGCATGCAATAAAAATTAATTGAATTGTCACAAAAAGGTGGAGACCAGACAAAATAGAAAATTGTATTTCTGCATAGAAGTTTGTGTGTTGGCTTGCTACATTCTGTTCCTAGCAAACACCCTTTTTAAAAAATCACTGAGAGAAGTCCTTGGCTGTGAGCCCTGAGGTTCTCATTAGAATGGATCCCTCCCAATGACACACCTGGTACCTGGTATCTGCTGCAAGTACAAAGGCCAAGCCTTGCAAACCTACCCTGAGTGCAGAGTCTGGCCCACGCATGGTGGTAGGTAATAATGAGGTGGGTTGCCGAACCATAATTATAGGTCACTTAGAGGTATCTTTGAAGCCTCTATGGCTGCCAGCAGGAAGTTTGTCATTGCTTATACTTAGGTCATAGTGATTTATCAAATTGGGAATCATCAAATTCCCAAAGCCAAAGGTTTGTAGTGTCTGACAAAGGTACTGTCATTTACTTAGTCTAAATAACCCTTCACATTGTGATGGAGCTGCTTAATCTGATATGGCAGCATGTGAGCATTCTAGCACCTGAAGACTGTGTCAAATAAGTCCTCCTAACAGCTTGTAAAATCTCAAAGTAGCTACAAATCTCACCTCAACTACAGAGTAAAATGAAAATAAGAGAGGCCTATCTCTTTATTACAATCTTGTTCAACCTAAGATACTACTCTATTAGGAAATCCTAAGATACTACTCTATTAGGAAATAAATGTTGATGATAAGGCAAAAATGCAGAAAAACCGTGAGATTATGTGACTTGTAACCATTTATGCAAAAATAAATTCTTGAACAATTACTGAGCTCAAATGCAGAGGTAAACTAACCACAATTTCTTAATGACTTCTAATTAGGTCAGGATTTGACAAGTGGATGATCAAAGGACTTCCATATTAAAAATTTGGAGCCATCCAAATAACTGATAATTTCATTTCTTTTATTCTATTTTTAAAAAATATTCCATATATTCAGAACCAAAAGAATCCTATTTGGGATATCCATAAAACCTAAAATAAGATTAAATAATTGCACTTCAAGCAGTTGAAAGAATTTACTTAGCTTATTCTTTATTTTGTTAAGTTCTGGAGAAGATATTCCTAGGAGTTTGACCCTTTGCACGATGTCTAATGCAAATTCCTGTTATGTGACTTATGTTATTTGCAGTAATTTGCATACTCTTCTATCTTCTCCACTAAACCATGAGCTTCTAGTAAAGAACATGTTCGTACTTGTATTTCTCTTCATGGGCCAAGGCCTCATGTATTAGCACTTAATAAAAATTCGTTGTTAATAAAAATAAGTGCTCCTTATTTTGGAGAATTATAATTTAATTAAAAAAGATAAAAGAAGAAACATAAATGTGGGAATGAATTTAAAACTTTTATAAAGTATCATGACCACAAATGCAAAAATGACACTCTGCTATGTGAAAGGGAACAAGCACTGAATTTCTTTTCATAATTTCACATTCTCTAGTAGGCTTGATGTTGTTCCTGTTGCATGACTTCAGGCCCTCTAGCAGGTTTTCAGAGGCAGTTAATCACACAGAAGGAGATTGTCCATCCTCCTGCTGAACAACTGTTGAATTTGAACCTTAGGCTTTTGGCATTGCAGCGCAGCTTCTTACCACCAGGCCACCAGAGCTCCCTCTAGTAGGTTTTTTCACATGGCAATCTCTAAAAGTTTTTAGAAGTTTATGAAAGCAGTCATAAAGTCATTCTTAATGTGCAAATACTTTCAGTTTATGCATTCATTATATTTGCTGTTGTTCTATTGACCAAAAAAGTCATAAAGTTAATCCCAGAGTAAGTTTAGATGAGTGTCAGGTAAAGCAGGTGTATAAAGAAACTTGAAAAAAAATTAGAACTGTTATTGTAATCTGTGTATCATACATGGGATCAAAATAGTGAATTCAGCTTTGGATTGCTACCAGGAAAGTTGGTAGTTGGTGATTTTAACCTACCAGCCATTTCATAAGACAAATATTAGTCTACTTTCCTGAAGATTTATGGCCACGAGAACCCTATGAAACAGTTCTACTACTCAGTCCTTCAAGTTTGCTATAAGTCAGAATCTACTTGTAAACAGTGAGATTTTATTATTACTCACCAAGAATTGTATGACATACTCTTTTAAAATTACTGCATGTGACAGAGCTATAGTCTCTCCATGTGTGAGTGTGTGAAGAGAGAGAGAATATTACAAAGTGATATTAAGTCAGATGTCTAGTGTGCTATCTGGTCTTGCTTCACCATGAATGGAAAGTTGAAAAAGTTATCAAAAAGGTATTCATTATTTCCCCTAAAACCTTCCAAACTTTGTAACAGGTTGCTTTATGGGTTGCCTTGCAGACGCCCTGCTGGCTCTAAAGAGGAGGTCCTTATATTTGTCTGGTCTGACGGAGCCCTTGAATTTACTGACACGTCTGACTCTCTGAGGCCATTCACACTCTACGAATACCAGGTCAGAGCCCAAAACTCCAGGGGCTCAGTGGAGAGTATGTGGTCTTCAGCAAGAACCCTGGAAGCCCCACCTCAAGATTTGCCAGCTCCCTGGGCTCAAGCCACCAGTGCTCATTCAGTGTTGTTGAATTGGACCAAACCAGAATCTCCCAATGGCATTATTACTCAGTACCATGTGATCTACCAAGAGAGATCAGATGATTCAACATTCAATGTTTCCATCGTACACGCTTTCACTGTCATGGTAAGAATTTACTTAAAAAAAAAATAACTAGTTCTTTTTCCTGCCATTTTTCTTCAGTTGAGGCTCCAATGGATAAAATATGTCCAATAGTGAATAGAAGCACTTCTTTCATATAGATAAGTTACTTTATTCAAATAAGGAATGTTGGACACCATTCCTGAGACCACAACTCTTTTTCATTCCTTCAAATGCATGAGTAAATGTTTCCCCTCTTGATTTCTGGAAGTTCTGGCAGCCTAGTCAGTAGAATGTCGTGTTGTCAATTCAAAGATGGGAGGTTCAAAACCATCAGCTTCTCTATGGGAGAAAAATAGTCAATCTCTACCCATGTAATTTAAAACCTCAAAAAATCTGCTGGAGGGTCAGTTCCTATTGATGGCAATGAGTTGTTTGGTTTTTGAGTTCTGTATCTGTTAAATTGTAATCACTAAATATGTTCCTCTGTACCTCACGAGGTTGAAGTTTGTTTGGATGAAATTACAGAATTCCCTTTTCCAATTACCAATGATCCAATGATGTCAGATGTTTATAAGAGAAAAATCACATGTATTGATACTTACTGGTGATTTTTCTAGCCTGATCCTTTCTGGCCATCCACACAATTTTCACACGTACACACCCTCAATTCATTGGATACCTTCTGACCAGATTCTTTAGGCTGGGGATAACTGGACATTCTATGTGGGAAGCAGAAACAGAATAACTCCTACTTTGGGAAACTTTCTCATTTATAGCATTGTAAAGATTAAAATTGCACATAATAAAAGCATTAATGAAGTAGTATATTTTGGCTTATAATGCGTATTAGAGACCATGAAGATGACTCAGTATAGGACAAGGTACAGAGCTGTTGTTACAGGGTAGCAATGCGACACAGCCAAATCAATGGCACTTAACAACAGCAATGTCAATCACTCTAGTATTCAGATCTCAAACTCCACTACTTTTGAGCAACAAATCACAATGAAAACGAGAATAATGTTTACCAAAATATTAGGAAAAAAACACTCTAGTGGTTTGGCAGGAAGTCCTCATACTGAAAAGGCTTCACAGAGATTATGAAACTCCGTAGTCATAGAAAATAAGCACACAAGATTTTCAAGATGTGTCAAGACCTTATTAAATATATTCAATATGGGTGTGAGTTGATTTGATATGGCCTCCTATTTAAAAACACATTTGACCCTCAGGCCTGGTTTTAATTGTTTTTAGTCAAACATTCTTCTAAGTGGTATAGCACTAGTCTGTGCATTGCTGTACAGAGGTAACTTGTGGTTGCTGTGATACCAAACACTGTGACACTGATGTATCAAATGAGATAATGGTTACCATGGTGGACAGTGTTTGGTGGAGCTTCTGATCAAAATAAGCTTGGAAGTAGAAGTGGCATCCATTTCCAAAATAGCTTGCCTCCGGAAACTCTATGAACATGGAGAAACAATGAAAGTTATACAAATGTTCATGTCTTTAATTCATAGGGTGTCTATGACTCAATGGCACTTCACAAGAACCACAACATGAAAATTTTATTTTAAAATATGAAAATTCTTCATAAATAAAAATAAAATGATCAGAAATAAAATATTATTATCATTATTATTATCATCATCAATATTTTAATGTATTTCTATGCTTCAAATATAAGTAACTGCATAAAGGTTACATTTTTCAAAGTAAGTAATATTGGGTCAAAGTGTTTTTCATGGAACTCCATGAGAATCTTTTAAATTAACTATTTAACTAAAACCAACATTTTTATTGTACCCTCATATTTAATTTTCTTTTTTTATATTTAATTTTCTTATATGAATGAAAAATAAGTAATGTGTGAGCAAAACAATGCTAAGAAAAATCTTAGTTTTTATTTAGTTCTAAATTCATTCTTTTTATTTGATATTTAACTTTTTATTTCAGTCGTATAAATTATATCTTCTTTATCATTTATTATAAGCATTAATAACAATATTGTAAGTTTAGAAGATTTTCTTTTTTTTTAACTAATATGACATCCATGGGAAAGTATGTTGCTTCTTACCAGATCCTTGGAATTCATATTCTTAGCTTCCAACTCTGAAAACAGAATCTCCAAGAAAATTCTGAGACATTTCTGATATTAGCCTCTTGAATGAGTCATTTGAATTGTGTGTTGTTATAGAAGTTATCTTCAATGTTAAAGTGACTAAACTTTTGGGCTTTTGAAGTATGAGTCTAGTTATGTAATCTCCCAAAGCAGTTCTAGTGCAATTCCTTTGTGAGATACCATATAAATCATGCTTAATAACTAGTCCCATTTTTTCAACCCAAGAGAAAGAATTTAGTCAATCCCTGAGTTTTGTATTTTATTTAATCTTCTGGATTATATTTGTATCGGAAGGATTATAAATCCCAAGCTTTAAATTGCACAGTATGCTTTTCACACTGGGTTCCCTGCACATCACTTCCATTATGATAACCTGGGAAGCTAATAATCACTTACTGCAAGTTAATATTTGCATTGCTAAAGAGAATATACAAAATAATCCAGAAACAATAGTATTCCTTCATCCTAAATTTTGAATGTGTGTGCATGTAGTTTCCCACCCCATAGTCTGTACTGTTAAAAACAACTCCAATGGTAAAATAAAAAGTATTATTTTTTGTTCTTTTTTATTGTCATTTAAGTGAAAGATACAAAACAGATTAATATTAATTCATTCATACACATTTTGTTCTATAACATTAATTTCTATGTTGTTGTGTTGTTAAGTATCATCGAGTTGTAGATGACTCATTGCGACCCTATGAACAAAAGACCTGAACACTTGTATAACTTTCATTGTTTCTCCACATTCATAGAGTTTCCACAGGCAAGCTCTTTCAGAAGTGGACGCCACTCCTGCTTCCAGGCTTGTTTTAATCGGGGAGCTCCACCAAACACTGTCCATCATGAGTAACCATTATTACATTTGGCACATCTGTGTCACAATGTTTCGCATCACAGCAAACAGGAGTTACCTCTGTACAGCAAATGGATAGACCATTGCTAAACCACTTAGAAGAATGACCAAAAACAATTAAAACCAGGCCTGAGGGCCCAAATATGTTTTTAAATAGGAGGCCGAATCAAATCATCTCACACCCATTAGCGAGTCAACATTCTACCCTAAGCCTTATCAGAACCAGCAGACAAAACTCCGTAGAATTCGGCTACTGCAGACAATATCACACTTTTCTTACTTCCTATGTATAATTTTTATTTCTATTAATCCTTCTGCATTTTCCCTTTCTTTGGTGATAGTGTACTGCTCATTCCCTTATTTTATATTGTGTTTTTCCTTTAACCATCTTACTGTGTGTGTATTATCTGTTTACTCCCTTCTCCATCCCTTTACCATCCCTGGTAACCATACAAGAATGTTTTGTGTATAAATTTTTCCTTAGCTGCTTCTAATAATGATATTATATAATATTTGTTCTTTTATGGCCAAGTTATTTCACCTTAACATAATGTACCCTAAATTGAGGTAAGCAGTATTTTATGAATTCTTGATTTCTTTTTAGTGATACATTTTGGCTCCATTGTGTTAATATATCATAGTTTCTCTATCGATGAGCACACAAGTTATTTTCATCTTTCTGTTATTGTAAATAATGCTAGTATGACCATGCCTTTGAATGTATGAGTTCAGATTGAATCTTTTATTTCTTTAGGCTATATACCTAGTAGTGGACTTGCTGGACCAAAAGGTTGTTTGTATTTCTGCTTTCTAAGACAGCTGAAAAAGCTTTTCGTAGTTTCTCTGAATAACAATCCAGCCATCTGTGTATGAGATGTCCAATCTCTCCAACTTTGCCCGCATTTATTACTTATGGTTTGTTGAACTTGCTATTGTTGACGGGGTAAGATGGTATCTCATTGTTGTTTTAATTTGCATCTTTCTGATGGCGTACTCTATAGGGAGTTTCACTGCTAATCCAAAGGTCAAGCTTCTCTGGCCATCCAAATCCACCAGTGGTTCAGAAGTTCCACGGAATAAAGATAGGCAATCTCCTCCTGTGTGGTTCACAACTTTAGAATATGGATAGAGGGTCAGCTATGGATCAGTTTCTACTTGAAGGCAATGAGATATGGAGAGACAGAAAGATAGAGTCCGAGAGAGAGAATAATGATGGTGAGCTTTCCTTCATGTGTTTATTGTCCATCAGATTATCTTTCTTTAAAATACTTTTTGTGAAGTTTATTTTATGGTTTTCTGTGTCGAAGTCTTCTGGCCGTTTTGTGATTTGATTCTTTGTTTTGCTTCTTGTTGAAGTATTGGAATTTTATCTAAGTTTTGTGTATTAGTCTTTTGTCAGATGTGTCCATAAATTCCTATTTTACTCTTTCAGAAAAATGTTTTAATACATTATTGCTGTTGTGTGCCATTGAGTCAGAATAAGCCCAATTGCTACTCCTCAGATAGGCATTCAGGGGCAGATAATCTCATGGAAGGAGATTGCTTCTCCTTCTCCTGCAAAATATCTGGTGGATTCAAACTGTATTTTAATGCATAAAAGGATTTCAGTTTTGAAAGGGTTGCAATTGTCTAGTTTCTCCTCTTCTGATTGGTATTTTTAGTTGCATTTGTTAGCTCATTTATGCCATAGATTAGGGATCCTGAGTTTTCCCCTATTCTTTTTTGATGATCTGTAGTGTTAGATTTTATATGTATATCCTTGATCCATCTCAAGTTTGTGTTGTATATGGTGTGAAGTATGATCTTGTCTCAATTTTGTACAAATATATATACAATATTTCTGGCATCATGTGTTAAAGATACTGTCTTTTCTCTATTTAATGGATTTCATCTATTTGTCGAAGATCAACTGCCTGTGAGTGCATTAATTTGCTTCTAGGTTCTCAGTTCTATTTCATTAGCCTATTTTTCTGTCATTGCATCAGTATTATGCTGTTTTTATTACTGTGGTTCTGTAGATGTTTTGAATAAGGGCTCCTACTTTGCTTTTCTTCTTCAGTGGTGCTTTGCTTATCCAAAGTTTCTTTTCTTTACGTATAAAGTTGGTAATTACTTTCTCTATCTGTGAAGAATGATGACAGGATTTGAACTGGAATTGCATAATATCTGTAAATTACTTTTGACTGTATTTTTCCTTCTAAAACAGTACTTGATTTTCACAATATTAAGTATTCCTATCCATGAGCATGATGTATTCTTCTGTTTTTGTCATTTTCTTTATAAATAATCAAGTATATTAACCACAAATCAGTCAATACTAGTGGTCATATATTCTGCTCACTAGACTAAATTTCCAAGGCAACAGATCTATGACTCTTTATTGACTTTATGGACTGACTGACACCTTTGAAAGAGATAACAAAAATACACTATTGGGTTTTGTGAGCATTTTTTAAGTTTCATCCATTGATCCATTGTTACATTTCCAAGAGAGAATAATCATCCTTTTATTATTAAATTATGTATACTTCATTGAAACAGATGAGGGAGAGAACTGTTTAAATGGGATATATGATTAGGTATAATTGTCATGACAGAATTCCAGAATGAAGGCTACACAGTGGAGTGGACCTGGGGGGGGGGGGATTATATAACAATGAAAGAATTTTTCTTCTACTTTTCAAAGAGAAGAGGTAATTGGAGGAGGCATGGGCAGGAAGAAAAGTGCAGCAATGAATGAATGGAATCCTAAGTCTCTCTAAACTTTCATTAAAATTCCTTTTTAAAAAAAGGGGGGAAATATATAAAGAAAGCTATATTACTTATTTCTGATTGTCTATGCTCTTTGCCATTAGAGACGACTACTCCTCTTATCCTGACAAAATCCTTTCTTCTATAATTTTAAGTCTATTCTTTTCTCTTTTGACTTTTATTGGCCTTCAGGGTCAAGAAAAATTATTGATAATTCATACATATTTTACAAGTCATTCTTGAGTCTTATACCTCAATACTCAATATAGCATTCAATCCCTTTGTTGAAATCAGTCATGAGACTGGGCTCTTCCACAAAGTCGAGACTGGGGAAGAGGAATAACCAAGCTTGGGCTCAGGCTATCAGTGCTGGCCATCTCAGATTCCTGGGTGCCCTTGGTTCTGCTGTTCATGTTTAAATTACTCCCTTGTAAGTTGTTTTCCAACTGCCTTCCTGACTTGACTTAATGTTTCTCTATCTAATTCTTGAACCAGTTAAGCATTTCTACTGGCTTCTTCCCTCTTCTGTGTCTGTCCAAGGCAGTTTTCCAAGTTTTTGTTTCATTTACTACTTTGGCTGAAATATCCCAGAGCAAAGAAACGATATTCTATGTTAATGAGGTCCATCCCAACAATAGCAGTATTGCTATTCAATCCACAGGCTTGCAAGAAGTATCACTAGTGCGCCTCATTTAATCCCTTGTTTATACTGAGACTCTGTCTCGGCAAGATCGGGACCAATAACTTGCCCATAGTGATGGTGCCATCATTAGCTGATCCAAAGGTCCTCCCAGAGTTGTTTATAGACAGGTGGATGTTGCTGGGAGAGCCACATAAAACAGGTGCAATGGAGGCATGAATCCTGCTGGTGGTGGCAGTGGATGGAGAACTGGCAGTGGGGGCCCTCCATGGGGGTGGGGAACATATGTGTTGGCAGGAGCAGCAGCAGCAGCAGAGGCAGCAGGAGAGGAGAAATGGGAAGCATGTGGGTCTTAATGCCTCACCAGCTTGTCTCCCAACTTCATGAAAAGTTTCATCTTCCTTTGGGATTAAGTAGATCTCTTTGAAGGGAATGAACCTTGGGGTAGATCTTTAGGTCTCCTTGGACCAACAACCTTCATTTCAGTGGTTACTTCACTGAAAGTCCGTTAACTCCCTTCCCAATTAGATCCATGATGAATTGCGTAGTGTCGGGAGAAAAACTGTATTTAGCCTTCTTTGGCATGCAAGAGTTCCATGGTGGTACTTACAGGGAACACTCCTGGCGAGGTTGGCGTTACTGCTGCCATCATCTGAAGTTTGTTTGCTTTTTCTCACTGGCACCTGCTATAGCACTGGCAGTAATAACGTAGGAGTTAAAGGCGAAGGTGGTTTACCTGTTAGTGTGTGCTCTAAGTCTATCCCTGCTTACCCCATAGTGTTATAAAACATCAAGCCCAGAGCACACATTTGCCCAGTATTCTGAAAGATAGATGGTTCTTCACTCTATGTGCAGATTCAAGCATAAGGTACTGAGTGGGTAGGAAAATTGTTTAGGTCAATGAAAGTTGGCTTCCAATATAGAAATAAAATCCAGAATGATAAACTCTGGTTTCTGGATTCTAGTTGCCAAATTCACTTTCCCAATGTCAAGGAGAAGGTATTCAAAATGTCTTCATATGATTATCTCAATTCATGTTACCATTATATAGATAGGTGACAGAAAAAGTACATATTTTATAATCAACCTATCAGGGAGAATTTGTGAATAAATCGGTGATTCGTTTTTAATCTCAGTTAGATAATGGCTTAAAATAATATTAAATGTACTTCATATATAACCTTGAATTAGTTGTAGCTCTAGAAATTTTCTTTTTCTTAAACATTTCTCCTCAAACACATTTATGATAACATAAATGCTCTGGGAGATCTAGCTATCTAAAGAGATTCCTTTGGCAATTATCTTTTAATTTTATCCAAATCTGTTATCTCTTCTTCAAAATTGGCAACTGTATCTAAATTAGGCAAAATAACATAAATCAATGAATTTTTTCATTTGCAAAGCTCAACTTTTTATTGTAATGATTTATTTGGTGTGTCATTAAATTTTTATTCACTTGACTTCTATACTTAAGCCTTCTTTCAACTAATTTTATGGGGTCATGAATAGATATTGAAGATCTACTTTTTACTGGTTTTAGGGGATGAAGACAATGTAAATCTTCTTGTACTCCATGCAACTACTTCTCTGAATGAGCTATACTTTTCTCTAACCACTCTCTTCCAACAATCTCTGTCTGAATGAACTCTCTATTTCAACCCTTGGTAGGATAGATATAATGGTTTTCCAGGTACATTCAGGGGCAAGAAACAGTTCCATTTTGGTAATAAAGAATAATTTCAAGTAGCAAAGATAAAAGTTCCGTTTCAGTCAAAGCATCACTCAATGTAGGGATCTGCACTGGAAGAGAAAGATGGTCTTTTTATTTTTTTCACTTGTCTAATCAAATCCCACTTCTTCACATCTTACTGATTCCCCAGAATCATGGCAGGAAAGAGAGATGACATTAAACATTTTAAGAGGGAAGACTCAGTGTCAATATGGTACCCTTGCTCTCTGTTGGACACCTAATTTTATTTGTAGCTGAGGTAGAAGTTGAACCATACGAAATCCTATTTCCCAGTTCTGTGATATTAACAATACAATGTCTGACTACTTTTCTAGCTGTGAAGGTCCAACTCAATTTATTTTATTTTTGGGGACCCACTCCAAAGAAAGCAGAACATTTCAGGTCATAGGAACTAAAATATCAAGTCAACTATATACTGTTAAATATGACTATAAGCAAGCTCAATATTATCAGTCAGGAAAAAAACAGGGGCTAGCTTAGAAACAGAACCTCACTTGCTTGTATGTACATTCAAATTGAAGTGGAAAAAATGAAATAAGTCAATAAAACTTTCAGTATATCCATCCTGAATTTCAAGAACACCATAAGAACAGATTTAAAGCATTGAACACACTGACTAAAGACCAGGTAAATTGTTGGATGACATCAAAGACATTATATATAAAGAAAGTAAGAAGTCAGGAAAGAAAGAAAATCAAAAATGGATATAAGAAGGCATTCTGAAACTTGCTCTTAAACATAGATTAGCTAAAAAAACAAATGGCAGAAATTATAAAGTAAAAGAGCTGAACTGAATATTTCAAAGGTTATCTTGAAAAGATCAAGTACAATTGATCCTTGAACAACAATGCAGGTGTTAGGGACGTCAACTGTGGCGGACTGGAAGCCTTATCAACACCATTATCAAGCATATATTTTATATGTTTTATTAGTTATCTGCCACGCCCACATAAAAGCTGCATTTTCAATATGCAATAAAAAGATATGTCATAAAATGTGCAGTTTTTATGCCCACTGGTGTAGGTGCTACAGCAATGGTTTCATTAATTTCCTTTTCTTATTTCACAGTGAATCTTACACTGGATTAATTTATCTTAAAATAATGGGCAACAAGAACTACAGTGCTGTATGTAGTACATAACAAGCAATTTTACTTTTTCTTCTAATTTCATAATTTTTCTTCTTGGGAGCACATTCCCTGTCATCCATAGTACTTTATATGGCTCCCATGATATTATTCTAAGTTTACAATTTTGAATGAAACAAGAAAAATATGACAGAAACAAAAGAGATCACATTTTACTGCCAACTTACTGGACAAATTGCTCATGCAGAGATGGTTAGCATCACATAAAATTTTAATGGACCCACACAGTTTAAATTCATGTTGCTCAAAAGTACATTCTATTGTGATAAAATAGGAAAGATCTGTAGTTAAAAAACTAAAATGGAAGAATATTTGGCATTTCTCAAGTTGAAAGAACTGAAGGAAAATTTCAAGCACTGAATTGAAATATTGAAAGATTCTATGGCCAAAATACTAAATACCACAGGAATCACAAAAGAAGATAGAAGGCACACACAGATTGTACCAAAATTAATTGGCCTACATTCAACATGTATGCAGAGCAGATTATCCGGGAGACTGGGCTCTTTGAGGAGAATTGTGTCATCAGGATTGGTGGAAGATCTATTAACAATCTGCGTTATGCAGATGACACAACCCTGCTTGCTGAAACTGAGGAGGACCTCATGCACTTGCTGCGAAGGGTCAAGGACTGCAGCCTTCAGTATGAACTGAGGCTCAATGTCAAGAAGACAAAGATTCTCACCACTGGATCTATTGGCAGCGTCAGGATGGATGGCAAAGAGATTGAGATTGTTGACAGCTTCAGTTTGCTCGGCTCCACAGTCAACACTCTTGGCACCAGCAGTCAGGAAATCAAAAAGCGTATCACGATGGGAAAGTCTGCTGTTAGGGACCTCTCTAAAGTACTCAGGAGCAACGGTGTCTCTCTGAAGACTAAGGTGCACCTGATACAGGCCATGGTCTTTGCAATTGCTTGTTATGCATCAGAGAGTTGGACAATGACTAGGAAGGACAGAAGGAGAGTTGATGCCTTTGAGCTGTGGTGCTGGAGAAGAGTACTGAATGTACCATGGACTGCTGAGAAAACAAACAGATTCATCTTGGAGAGGATTAAACCAAGCTACTCCTTGGAGGCAAGGATTCTGGGGCTTCGTCTGACATACTTTGGACATGTTGCCAGGAGGGACGGACGGGTCGTTGGAGACGGGCATCATTCTTGGGAGGGTGGAGGGATGGATTGATTTGGTGACTGGGGTAATCGAGATGGGTGTGTCAGAGGCAGTGCTGTTGGTGCAGGATAGAGCAGGGTTTAGGGCTGTTGTGCATAGGGTCGCTATGAGTCGCAAGCGACTTGACGGCACATAACAACAGCAAACAACAACACATTCAATTAAATCAGGAGGGAGCACAAGGTCAATAACTGATGATGGTACTAAAGGAAGAATACAAGCGGCATTGAAGACTTGTGAAAAATATGGCTCTAGTAATTGACAAAACTAACTGAAATGTTTCAGTAAAGGAACGCAACATTGAACACACTAATTTATGCCAAAAAACTTGGAAGGCCAAATAGATGAGATTAGTATTTGTGTTTATTCCAAAGAAAGATGATCGAATAGAATATGAGAAATAAAGAATAATATCACTAATGTGACATGCAAGTGAAGTTTTGCTGAAAGTAATTCAAATTCAGTTTCATCAATAAAGAAATTAGCAAGAATTAAAGCCAAATTCAGCAGAAGACATGAATGGAAGACAGCTGATATCAGATGGACTGGAGCTGAGAGCAGAGGACACATGATGTTTTCCTCATTCAGCAGACATGGTTTTTGTTTTTGTTATGAATACTCATAGAGATGCATGAACAATGTGTCTACCCTACCCCCATCCTGTACCACCTTCATCATCTCCAATATACATGAGCCCTTTATTACACTATGTCAGTCAATCCATCTAGTTGAGGGTCTTCCTTTCTTACACTTTCCAAGTGTGATATGTTTTTCCAAAGACTGATCTTTACATCCAAAATATGTCACATGAAGTTCCATCATTCTTGTCTCCAAGGAACATTCTGATTCCACTTTCTCCAGGAAAAATTTGTTCTTTTGGCAGCCCATGAGATTTTTCAGACTTTTCTCCAAGACCACAACTCAAAGGCATTGATTCTTCTTCTACCATCTTTATTCATTGTTCGACTTTCATATGTGAAGCAAGTCATTAAAAAGACCATGGCTTAGAGCAAGTGCATCTTAGTCTTTAAATTGCCATCATTGTTCGTTAGCACTTTGGAGATGTTCTTGACAACAGATTTTCCCAAGGCAACACAAAAAAATTAATGCATTTATCTTTCTTTTTGTATTTCGATTTCTTGACTGCTGGTCCCAAGGGTGTTGTTTGTGGATCCAGGGAAGATGAAATCATTAACAATCTTCTCTCCATTTATCATGACATTGACTATTGACCCAATGGTGAGAATTTTTGTTTTCTTGATGTTAAAATATAATCGACAGTAAAGGCTGTAATCTTTGATCTACTACAGCAAGTGTTTCAATTCCTCTTCACTTTCAGCAAGCAAGGTTTGTGTTTGTGTCATCAATATCACAGGTTATTGATGAAACCTCCTCCAATCTTGGTGCCACATTCTTCTTCATAAAGTTAAGCTTCTCAAATTATTTTTTCAGCATACAGATTTAATTAGGTACGGAGACAGGATACAGCTCTAACACAAATATTTCTTGATTTATATCAGGACAGGTCAATTGATATTCTGTCCTCTCTTAAGGCCTGTTTTGTTGTTGTTGTTGTTGTTTTTGTTTGTTTTGTTTTGGGGTTTGTTTGTTTGTTTTTTGTCAATGCCTTCAATGAAGCCTGAATGTCTTCCTTTATTATCATTGGCTCTTTATCATATACTACTTCCTGAATGGTCCTGTGTCAGCCAATTATTTTTGGTTCAGTGATTCTTAATATTCCTTCCATCTTCTTTTGATTCTTCCTGTATCATTCAAGATATTTTAGATATAGCATCCTTCAGTATTGTAACTTGAGGCTTGAATTTTGTTTTCAGTTTTTTTGGTTTGAAAAATATGGATTCTTCCCTTTTTTTCCCACTCCATTTTTTTTTATAATATTTTTGCTTTGTTTCTCAAGCTGCCCTTTAAAATCATCTCTTCATCTATTTACTTTGTCATTTCTTCCCTTTGTTTTGGCTTCTCAACATTCCAGTGCAATTTTCAGAGACTCGTCTGATATCCATTTTTGTCTTTTCTTTCTTGTCTCTGTAATGACCTTTAGCTTTCTTCTTTTACTGGATAATATCTTTCATGTAATCCCACAATTCATCTGGTCTTCATCCATAAGTGTTCAATGTCTCAAACCATTTTTTAGATGTTTTTTAAATTCAGGTGGAATAGACAGAAGATCGCGTAAACTTGTTTTTTTTATCTTCTTCAGCTTCAATTTGAACTTACGCATGAGTAATTGATGGTCTGTTCCACAGTCAGCACTTGGGCTAGTTTTGACAGTTGATATTGTGTTTCTCCAATAATTCTTTCTTCACATGTGGTCAGTCTGGTTCCTTTGCAGTCTATCCGGTGAGATCCATGTATATAGTCACTGTTTTGTGGGATGTGTGTGTGTGTGTGTGTGTGTGTGTGTGTGTGTGTTTTAAAGAAGGTATTTGCAATGAATAAATCTTTGATTGTACATAATGAAATCATTTCGTCTCCAGCATCATTTTCTTTCACCAAGTTCTTAACATTTGAATTGTTGTTTGTTGTTATGTGCCATTGAGTCACTTGTGAATCATAGCGAACCCTATATACAAGAACTCTAAACACTGCTTTATCCTGTGCCAACCTAGCCATCTCAAACGCACTCATTCCCAACACTGCAGTCACAGAACCGATCCATCTCATCGAAGGTCTTCCTCTCCTTCGCTGCCCCTCCACTCTACCAAACATGATGTCCCTTTCCAAGGACCAGTCCCTCCTTGCAACATGCCCAAAATTTGTCAGACAAAGCCTCAGAATCCTTGACTCCAAGGAGCATCCTGGTTTCGCCTTCTCCAAGCCAAACCTGTTTGTTCTCCTAGCAGTCCATGGTATATTCAACACTCTGCTCCAGCACCACAGCTCAAAGGCAATCCATATTTGTTTCCCATTTCATATTCTAGTCACTAATTATTATTAATGAATTTTTGAATACATGCTCAATCGAGTTCAGACTGCCAAAGTTGGTAGGAATCCTTAATTTCATTATCATTTGGTTTAGTTGTTGGTGTGTATGCTTTAATGATAGTTTTCTTTGTATACTTTTGGGTAGTATCGTATCGTTTACAGCCTTATCCTTTAGAGTGGATCTTGAAATGGTCTTATTGGCTATGTAGACAACAGTATTTTCCTCATATCATAATAAATTATATGACTTTCTGATTCAAAGTCGCCAGTGCCCATCCTCCTCAGTTTATTAATGCCTAGAATGTTCACCATTATGTGTTCTGTTTAATTTTTTATTCCAGTTTTCCTAGATTCAAACTTTGAACATTTCACTTTTCAGGTATTAATGGATGTTTGCTGCTGTTCCTCCTCAGTTTTCATTGCTTTTGAATCTGAGTGCTCTACCTCCAGTACCATATCTCACACTGTTCCTCTACTGTTCATAAGGTTTTCAAAAGCTTATTTCACTATATGCATCCTAATGAGAATTCATTAACATTTTATTTTGCTCTTGTGGAAAATGTGCATAGACCAAGCAATAGTTACTTGAACAGAAGAAATTACTGCATGATATAGGATCAGGAAAAGGGTGCACCACGATTCAGTCTTTTCATCATGTTTCTCCAATCCATAATGTTGAGCAAATAACAAAACAAAAAAATTGGACTACATGAGAGAATGCTAGAGAAAAACTAACAACCTGTGATATGAAGATAATATAACTTGTTTGCTGAATACCAAGAAGATTTGAAGCACTTTCTGATAAAGATAAAAGACCTTCATACCTTCATTATGGATGACACTTCAACATAAAGACAACAAAAATCCTTACCACTTAACTGGTAAACAATCTTTTGACAAATAAAGAAAAAAATTGATGTTGTCAAGGATTTAATCCACTAGGTTCCACAATCAGTGTCCACGGAAGCAATAGGCCAAAACATAGTGCATTGGAAATAAAGCATTGGACAAGTCTTCTGTGAACAATCTCATTAAAATGGTAGAAAAACAAAGATGACACACACTTTGAGGAGCAGGGTGTACTTGACCCATGCCATGGTGCTCTTAGACGCCTCATATGCATGTAAAAATTAGACAATAACTAAAGAAGGCTTGGGGGGATAAGTCATTGTAATTATGGTGTTAATAAAAAATATGAAATAACATTTCATATTTTGGAAATATACACTTACAGACAAGCAAGTCTTAGAAAAAGCATAGACAAAAGTACATCAAGGATATTAAGACTTCATCTCATGTACTTTGGACGTGTTGTCAAGAGGGACGAGTTCTAGTACCTAAAAAGGACATTATACATGGTAAAGTCAGAAAAAAGAAAACAAAATAAATGGAATTCAATGAGGTAGATTGACACAGGGATGTACGGTAATTGTCACAAAATTAATTATTATTCTGAGGATGGCACTGGAGCAGGCAGTGTTTCATTCTAGAGTTCACACAACCCTATGTACAGGGATGCCATGAGTCAAAACCAACTTGATGACATCTAGTGACACCAATATCACCAAACTCCTTATCCTTCTCTGTCATTCAGTTTGTTGTTGTTATTGTTTCTGTTGTTGTGTGTAATGTAATCAGAATGGACCCATAGCTAACCCTTCAATGAGTTTTCAGAGACAATACATTGCACGGGAGGAGATTGCTCATCTTCTTCCCTGAAGCAGCTGGTGAATTCAAACCACTTGCCTTTGGGATTACATCACAGCTTCTTACCACTAGGCCCTGGTGCTCTCATGGCCTACTGGTAAAAAATTGCACTGCAATTCCAAAAGGCACACAGTTCAAGTCCACCAGCTGTTCCATGGGAGAAGGATGGGCAATATCCTTCTTCGTGATTTAATGCCTCTAAAAATCCACTGAAAGGTCAGCTGTTGTTTGGTTCATACATAATAGCACACAACAACAGCAAATGTCAGTCAGTAGGCTTAAAGAAAAGCTGTCCCATCAAATGAAGGGGAAAATGCAGCTTGTCCAGTACTGTTTCCTCTACTTGATCTACCATGTTGAGGGAGACAAAGCCAGCTTCTGAACTTCAGGATTCATTGACTTAGAAGCAGATATCAGTTTCTGTATTAGTCCATAATCTCAAACTGCTATAATCTTATCAAGATCTCATCAGACCCCTCTCCAATCTACTACAAGTGTCCAGTGAATTTCTTCAACTCAGCAGCCAGTGTCCTGCAAGGAATGTAATCTATTTCACATGCCAGACACCTCCAATCTCCTCAAGCAGTTTGCTTCATTACCCATCATACTGTCTGAGGGTTGAGGGTAAGGTTGTAGAACCCTCATTTTTTTTCTCATTATTCAGAGTTGTCTCTTCCCCTTTGAAGGCTCTTCTTTAACTCTTTTTTTCATCAGCTCAGATCTTCTAAAGTCTGTTGGAAGAGGATGAAGTTCCCAGATTGTGAGATTGCTTCTGCATTTTTTTTTAATAAATCCTAGAATATGACTAGGGCTTCCAGTATCACCTGCTTTCCTAAGTTTCAAAGCTTGAGTCATTATTTCTATACCAAATTATATCTCACATCCTGTTACAAAATTAAAGGTTTCATCAACTTTTGAGTTATTCAACCCTGGTCACCCTCAATTTCTTCCTTTCCATATTCAGTCCTTCACTAAGTTGTATGGCTTCCACTTCCAAAATGTATTTTGGCTCTTTTCATTTGAAGACTACGCTAGAGTTTTAGATATCGTTGTCTGAAATAATGATGTCTTTACAGTTTGGATGGATCAAATTTCATTTTTTATAGTCAAATCTAGACCAGAATGTTACTCAGTGGACTCTATGATAGCTAAATAAATTACTGTAGAAACAAATCTTTCTAGAAATGTAAATACCATTATGAATAGACTGCAAAACTTTAGGAGTCCTACTATCAGGAATAGGTAGGAGCCCTGGTGGCCTAGTGGTAAGAAGCTGAGCTGCAATACGCTTAGAATCTGCCACCTGCTCTGTGGGAGAAAGATGGATAATCTCCTATGCAATTTATTGCTCCTGAAAATCCACTGAAGGGTTAAATATGGGTCAATTCCAATTTGATGGTACTTAACAACAACTATCAGGATTAAGGGAATTTTGGATAAATTAACAAATGTAAATAAAGTTATGGGTTATATAAGGCAACTGTGATAATTTGATCTTAAATTTTCCTCACCTTGGAGCAAATTTCTAAGCTTGCATAATTAAATTTTCCCTAATATCATACTTTCAATTCCCAAGTATTGAATTATCTCTCTTTTGCTCTCCTCCCCTCTTTGTTTCATTATTGCAAGACCATGAGTTTTGCCTTCTTGAGGTTTAGGGCTGACACCTGTACCCCACACCCAGCATCACACATGTGTGCAACCACGACATCTCACATCTGCCATCTAAGAACCCTCCTCATTTCTACTCTATGTGAAGTTTTGAGGACCCACTCTAGAACCCTCCCAGATATGATACTAAAGTCCAGTAGTGCATAATCTTTGGTGACTTCCCAATCATACAACTTCCCAAAGCAAACAGATTCTGCTTTTATCAGCATCTACCCATTTCCACTATGACAAAGAACACATTATCAGTACATGAAGGGCAGTTGATGAAGATGCATTTTGACCTTTGAGTCAAGTATATTGTTAATTTTGAACCTTTAAATAAGCTGTGAGGAAACCTAATCTGAACACTCAAAAATCCCAAAGAACCTTTTAGAAACCTATGTGCAATTAAATGATCTAGTCCATATGATAACAAGGCCAGGCCATAAATTCAGAACCTATGTCATTTAGCAGAGACAGCAGGCTGTAAATGGCAGTGAAGGGCAGAAGTTAATTGAACTACTGTGCTCTTGTCACCAGTAGAAAGCAGCTACGACGTGAGACAAGATGGCTGCCCCTGACTTACCCTATTTCAGCCTTCGCTCTGCAAGGGCTTGTGGGTTAGGGGGAAATCATACACAGATGACCAATTTTTTTATGGTTCACAGCCTATCAAAGTGAAATTCAGCAGCTGTTCAGGACAAGTGACCACTGTAACGGCTGTAATATAACCTACTAAATAGAGAGGGAATTGCATTAGAGCAAGAGGTTAGCTGTGATTATCGGCAGGTGAGTGCTTTATTGAAGTTGAAAGACCATTAACATTGATAGAGTAATTATTTCAACTTGAAAGTAATTACCTTGATGGGTGATAACTTCTCTAGTGTTCCCACATTTGATTGGGCCAAACAATTGTGAGCTCCTGAAGCCTAGAAAAAATATTACAACAATACTGTGATGTTTAAATTACTGAAACCACTGTTGGAATATTTTAATTATGGCGAACAGCGAAAAGATTTTACCTTACACAAGCTAGTGACCTCTCATGTAGAGAGAGACATTTACTTTTTAATCCAAATGCAATGACCCACACCCACCACCTGTGAATAAGTATGTGATGGGCTTGCAAATGAATCTTTATCTTGATAGAACTGTTAAGGTGAAACATCTTGTTAATGTTGTACCTTGGTGTTACTAACCTCAGACTGCTGATGTTAATCCTTTCTATGAACGGGCTGGGTCACAGAAGGTTTGTATTTATATAAATGAAATATGTGGGGGATAGTGTTAATATAGGTGAAAATTTGAGATACCATATCAAATTTCAGACTGTAGTTACCCCCAGTTTCAAGATGTTTCTTCTTTATTCACAGTGGATATTAGGAAACAAAACTAAAGGTGACAACTTGGACTATTGTTTCTCTGAAAACTCATGCAAATACAAAGATATTGAGTTAACAGAAATTGAGGAGCATACTACATAAAATCTTATTTGGGTGATCAAATCAAGAAATATTGTGGGACTCTATTATGTTAAGGAGCTCTGGTTGGTGATATAGTGTGCCGTATGCTACACTAACCAAATGGTATGTGCTTCAAATCTACTAGCTGCTTTACAGGTGATAGATTTACAGCCTGTTAAAACAAATTAACCCCCTAATAACATTCACAGCCTCAGAAACCTGATGGACAATCTCTATGAGTTGAAATCAACTTGATGGCAATGGAATTGGTTTTTTGGTTGTGTTTTGGTTTTTCAAGGGATTCCCCCCCCCCCCATTATTTAATTGTCTTCTATGAGTGATTCTCTTCTGGAGATTGTCTTGTTACCTGTTGCTGATATAACAACAATATCATAAATAGAAGGTTCAAAAGAACAAAAATTTGTTTCTCACACTTCTGATTGCTTGAAGTCTAAATAAGGGTCTTGTCAATGTTAATTTCTTCCCTTTAGGGAATTCTTTGGTTTCTTGCCTTCAAGCCAAATAATCCTCACATGGCAAGCATCTCTCTCTCTCTCTCTCTCTCTCTCTCTCTCTCTCTCTCTGTCTAACTGGCTCTTGTGAAACTCAGAACTAATTGTATTTAAAACCCAGCTTGATAACACCTAGGTATTTTTTAATTAGCATAAGAAGAAAATTCTATTTCAAAACAAGGGTCAAAACTTCCAACACTTTACTTTGAGTTTATACTTTTCAATCCGTAACAAAAACCTATTGTATTCAGAAGTTTCAAGGACCTGCAAAAAAGATAGTAGTCCCCGTAGGACTCAAGTTGTATTTGAAGTAGAAAAGAGGAAAGAGACCAATTATAGTGGGTTTTTGAAAGCAAGGAATTCATCACACTTAGCCATTGACAACATTTATAAATTCTTTTTTTTCACAGTATTTATAAATTCTTAAGAGAATGTAGAACTTTAATTCACGCAACTGACCCCAGCTTTGTCCTCATCTTACCTCACCACAGATCACTGATGGAGCAACTTAAGCATAATGATCCTTAGTTTTGTTGTCAGAACAGATGAATGTGACATCATCTTACAGTTCCTGGTCCATTCCGTACCCCTTTCCAACAATCTTAACAGGTCTTAAAAATCTGATCAGCTAGTGAATTACTTCTTTATGCCAGCAATGAGCAAGACTTTATTCCAATCCCAAACTTCAGCTCTCATAAAAAGCAAAATAGGTTTCCACCTGTTGTCAAAGAGCCAATAGGAATGCTTTACCAAGCAGTTGACAGATTCCCCTCAAAGTTCCCAGGCTGCCTTCAATTCCTGTTCATATTCAAAGCCATTTGGTCTCTATTTCAGAAAAAACTAAGCACAGAAATTCTCACCAAGCCAAAAGAGATGACTGAAAAGTTGAATGACGGCCTCAAATATGACAGAAAAGCCAGCATTTGGAATTAAACCATTGGGAGAAAGTGATAGAAATTTATTAAATGAACTATAAATCTGGCCATTAAGTCAGCAAAAAGGTGAAGAAATCGGACCAACTTAAGACTGCAACACAACTGGTTCCCTGTGTGGTATCAATGACTGGGCAGCAGATTGTATTAAAGAGTCCCTTAGCTCCCCTGAATTTAAAACAAGTGCAATAGCTCATTTTAAAATATTTTTATATGATAGTTGGATCACTAAAAATCTTCATTACAAAATGAGAGGGTTTTAATCCACTCAGAAGGTGCAAGGTCTAACTCCAAAAGATAATGGTCATATCAAGATAGTAAAATGACAGTATATTTTTTAACAGATGTAAATGTTACTTTTTGACAAGGCACAAGTAATGAATTTTATCATATTCATTATTTCAGAAGTTCCTATTGGGTGGTTACAATATAGAGTTTTATTTTTGCTAAAAGCAATTACTAATGTCATGGTTGGATACCTGTGCCCATTAGTGGCTGGTTTTGTGTTTTTTTAGGATGGTTATTGATCTCTTGCTGAGCTGGGATTCAGGTTTTATGCCAGATAGCTTGATTAATGGGTTGGTTTCTATAAGTGGACTGAATGGGGATAAAAAGCAGGGGCAACCTGCTCTGCCAACCCCAAATCCGTCAAGGCGCATAGCTCATTATGAAACAGTTATCAAGGATACATGAAAAATTAATTGGGCTCAGTTTGATTCTGAAAAGAATCGGCTTTCTACTTGGCGGGCCCTCCCTCTCTTTCCAGATGTTGTGCACTAGCCCCTGGAGAAACAGCAAAGGGAGATGTATTAATACATTGTATTGATTAGATCAAGACCCCTGACAGTTATTTGTAGAGATACCATCTGGCTGCTGTTTGAATTCCTTCACCAAAAACAGGACGTGACATGTTATTAATCTCAACTCTCTAAGTATAGACAGTTGCCTTTTCTGCTAAACCGCATTTTACCATTCTGTAGGAGACGGAGGCAGATCTGAAGGGTGCAGAAATTAAGGTTATTACACAAATTGAGCCATATGGTCCAAATATTTCAGCAAGAAAATTGCCAGGCAATAAAAATTGCTCCTGCCTTCCTAATGGTGTAAATTACAGTTTAACCATGGCTCTAATGATGTCCTTCTGCCGCGCTTAACTACTGTTACATGAAGGACATTGTTTTAAAAATATAAAAAACAAGTAAATGCCAGCAGCGTGTTTTACAATCTGTTAGTGTGTCATTAAGAACACTGTCAGAATTACATAAACATAATGGCAGGCAACCCAGCATACAAAAGAACTGGGATGGAAATAGAAAGTATCTTGACAACTCTCTTCTTTATCTTGGTAATGTCAAGAACATTGTCATCAGACTCCCACCCCCTCAGAGGCTTCCCAGAGAGAAAAGCCCCAAGTCAAGAGCTTTGTCCTCTCTGGAGGTTTCCCAGGATGAAAGGCCCCCTCCAGTGTGTAATTACTTACCTGTGGCCTGGCTTTAGCGTTGTAAACCCAAGTCTTCGTTCCTTACTGGCCTGATACCCGCTTTTTGGATTAGCTCCCTTCCCATGAACATAAATAAGGCAAAACAGAACCAGGTAAGGAGAGAGACGACCAATTCTAAACAAAATTGCAAAAATTAGACTTTGTGTGAATTCTATTTCTGGGGAAGGGATGAGATCCCACTATCCTTCTTAATCATGACAAGCAGTATTGAAAGTGAAATTTCTACTTTATTTCCAGAGAAACTAGTCTTGCTATTATTATCATAATGTTAAGAGGATGCTTACTGAAGATTCTAGTAAACATTTGAGTATTGAAGCTAGAATTAATACTTGTGTAGGGTCACGATAAGTTGACATTTACTTAACAGCAAACATGTTGCCAGATAGCTCGCATATTGATGTTTTACTATCTAAAATGGCAGTAGTTCTTTAAAGTTCTGGTCTAGTAAGTTATTGGAAACACACTTTATTAAGGTAAAAGTTGGAGAAAACTTTACCACATCTAAATGTATATAAAAATTGAAACTTTTTAAAATTTTCATTTGATGTTCCTTTTCTCTTTAAGCCCCCTTTTTGCTTCTTCCTTTTCCCAAATATAGGAGGGGGTGTGATTTGCTTTTTAAACTAAAAAAGAAAAAGTATCCTATTTTATGTTTGTTTCTTGTTCTTGTTGTTGTTATGTGCCGTCAAGTTGCTTTCCACTCAAAGCTGTGTACAACAGCTTTGAACCCTGCTTTATCTTGAGCCAATTTCATTGTCTCTGACACACTTATCTCATTATCCCAGTCACTGAGTCAATCCATTTCATCCAAAGTCTTCCTCCCTTTTGCTGTCACTCCACCCTTCCAGCATGATGTCCCTCACTAAGGACTGGTCTCTCCTTGCACCATGCCTGAAGAATGTCAGATGAAGCTTCAAAATCCTCACCTCCAAGGTTCAACCTGGTTTCAACCTCTTCTGAACAGACATGTTTGTTCTCTTAGCAGTCTGTAGTATGCTCAATACTTTTTTCCAGAACCACAACTCAAAGGTATCGATTCTTATTCTATCATCCTTAGTCATTGCCCAGCTCTCCAAAGCAATTGCTAAGATCAGGTGCACGATAGTCTCTAGAGTGACATTGTTCCTCTTCAGTACTCTGGAAAGTTCCCTGATAGCATATTTTTTAATACAATTCGTCTTTTGATTTTCTGCCTGCTGGTACCAATAGTGTTGATTGTGAAACCAAGCAAGCTAAAGCTACTAACAATCTCAGTCTCTTCTCCATCTCTCATGAGGCTGTCAATTGGAATGTTTTCTTGACGTTGAACTTCAATCTATGTCAAAGGCTGCAGTCTTTGACCATCTACAGCAAATGCCTCAGGTTCTCCTCAGTTTCATCAAGCAAAGTATGTCATACATGCATGACTACTAATGAGGAACAGTTAATGTGATGTCATCACTGAGGGTGGGACAAGAGCAGCGATATATTGGTTGAATCATTCCTTCAAGATGCCTTATGACTTGTTTCTTCACATCCTTCTGATCATCATTAAAATATCATCCTCAGTAAGGCATTCCTGGTTTCTACCACCATCATTTTACTTCCCACATCCCAACATGCATCCACTCTCTATCCTTATCATCACTTGTTAACTTAAAAATTGATTGTTTGAACCCACTCAATGGCTCAACAACAGAAAAACCTTGACAATCTATTCCATAAAGATTGCAGAAAAGATTAAAGAAAATCTCTAGAAGAGTTTAATTTCTAACATATGGGGTTCCCATGACTACAAATCAATCAAAAATTTTTTTTGTTTCTCTCATAACAATAAAGCAAAATAAAAACCAAAAATTAACATAGTTAAGTTCCAATGCATACTAACCATATAGGACAGGGGTAAACCGCCCCACCATGTTTCCAAGGCTGTTGTTGTTGTTGTTTGCCTTTGAGTCCAGCATGACTCATAGCGACCCTATGAACAAAAGGCCTAAAGTCCCTCTACAACTATTGATACTTATCAAAGTTCATAGAGTTTCCAGAGGCAAGTTGTTTAGGAAGTGGATGCCACTCCTGCCGTAATCTTTATAAAAACAGCCCAATTCATCTTTTCAACATAGAGGCTGCTGAGTTTAAATCTCAGACCTTTAGGTTAGCAGCCTAGCATTTCACCACTGAGTCACCAGGACTGCTTTTTGTGTTAGTTTTCAAGGGCTATTGTAAGGAATTATGCCACTTCTATATTGTTTTAACAAAATATAGTTCGGTTTGGTTTGTTCTCACAGTTTATTATTGTTAGATGCCATTGAGTTGACTACAATCCATAATAACCCTCAATGAACAAAAGATGTGAACATTGCACTACCCTGCTCCAACTTCACAATGTCTGCTATGTTTTAACCCATTGTTACGGTCACTGTGTCAATCCATTTTCGTGAGCATCTTTCTCTCTTACGTTGACCCTTCACCTTTCTCAGCATAATGTCTTTTTCCAAAGATTAGTCCCTCCTTACAACATGCACAAATTATATGAGATGAAGTTTCACCTTTCTCGCCTGTAAGAAGCACACTAGTTGCCTTTCTTCCAACACAGATTTGTTTTTTTCTTTTTGGCAGTCCATGGGATAGTGAATACTCTCCTCCAGCACCACAGTTCAAGGTTAGGAGGCTACAAGTCCAAATTCAGGCTCAAGGCAATGACTTCTATCAACTCTAGAGGGAGATCTTTGTTTCTTCTGTTTCTTGGCAGTTTGCAAAGATTGGCTTCTCCCCCTCTGTGCCTAATCTGCTCTCTTATATTCAGAAGGTAGTTGGCTTAAAACACACTCTATGTACAACAACAGCCCAGAATAAGAGGTATATTACAAAGAGGAGAAGGGGAGAAGGAGGTAATTGTGCAACAATGAAAAAAGATTTTAAAAAATATATAAAAATGCTTTTATTGAGTTTTCAAGCATGGAAATACAAAGGAAGAGGAACAGTTGTAAGCAGACACTGGTGATTGGGACATGGAATGT